>NC_052041.1:2935142-3251494 GCF_015832195.1 Motacilla alba alba
GAGGTTTTAAATTGGATATTAGGGAAAAAAAACAATCCTAGACCCTGGGTTTTGCAGAGATTTTCATCCAGAAAATGTGTATCCAGCTCCCCATGGCAGCGAGCAGCAGTCAGTGCTGGGCAGCACCGGGGAAAGGCTGGAAAGAGGGGGAAGAAATGATGGAGAACTTCTTGGCTAAAACTCCAAGAAAGAGAAGTTCAGCTGCTGCCAGCCCATGCTGCAAAGGTGGGGCAGGAAAAACCCCACGGGAGGCACCCAGCAGTGAGTGGGGCTGGGCTTGGTGTTTCCCAGGGAGCCCGCCCAGCCCCTCCAGCCCAGCCCTGCCGGGAGGAGCAGGGTGAGGAGCAGGGTGAGGAGCAGGGCCGCGCTGGGAGCAGCGCTCGGGGCGCCCTCACTCACCGCCCGATGATGCTGTTGTTGAGCTGCAGATCACAGGAAACCGACCTCATCTCCTCCAGCAGCTCCTGCATCCTGCAGGGACACAGCCAGCCCTGATTCCTGCATCCTGCAGGGGCAAATCCAGCCCCAATTCCTGCATCCTGCAGGGACACAGCCAGCCCTGATTCCTGCATCCTGCAGGGGCAGATCCAGCCCCAATTCCTGCATCCTGCAGGGGCAGATCCAGCCCCAATTCCTGCATCCTGCAGGGACACAGCCAGCACTAATTCCTGCATCCTGCAGGGGCAGATCCAGCCCCAATTCCTGCATCCTGCAGGGACACAGCCAGCCCTGATTCCTGCATCCTTTGGGGATAGATCCAGCCCTGATTCCTGCAGGGACACAGCCAGCCCTGACTCCTGCATCCTGCAGGGACACAGCCAGCCCTGATTCCTGCATCCTGCAGGGACACAGCCAGCCCTGATTCCTGCACTGCTCAGCCCCTGCTTCCCCTGGGAGCATCTCCTGCTGAAGGGCCGGGATGCCCCACGGGACACGGAGCAGGGTCACACCCAGCAGGGTCACGCCCAGCAGGGTCACGCCCAGCAGGGTCACACCCAGCAGGGTCACGCCCAGCAGGGTCACAGCTTTCCAGCCCTGCAGACACTGAACCCTCACCCCATTCCCAAGATGAGCAGCAGGAGGTTCTGTCCCCCCCGAGGAGCTGGGCTGTCCCCAGCCCCCTGTTCCCAAGCGTGGGAAATGCATTTGTAGAGAGTTCTTAGGGTCTGGTAGAAGCCCCACACAGTGTGAATCTGCATGCAGACTTCGAGATAAGAAACACTGATTTAGAAATGTTATGGAATCAGATAGATATTGCTGAGAGAGAAATGGAGCTAGAAGAAGGTTTCAAAAGATGGCCTTACAAATAAGACAAAATACTTTGGAGAAATAGAACTACGAAAGATGCATTACAGTGGGACCCACGAGGGGTAGTTTTAGATGATTGGTCTTAAGGCATTTGCAGCATGGTGTGACAAAAAGTTAATAAGCTAAGAAATGCTTATAGCGTTTTGTAATCAGGAAATAGCGGGCTTCTGATTGTGATGGTGTGAATTATAACACCCGTATTGTCTCACCCTTCAAATGAGACTGAAAATGCAATAAAAGGTTTTAACTCTCAGTTACCCCCTCTCTGAGTCAGAAAAAAGGTGTTATCCAACACCACGGACTCACCGCAGAGCCATCTCCTGGCAGGCCTGGCTCAGGGGGACAGGGGAAGGCACAGGAGGGGCCAAATTCCATTGCTCCACCTGGAGAAGCCTGTCCAGAGCCTGTGGAGATGGAGATGGAGTGTCCTGGCAGTGCCCACACCAGGGGCTGCCCGTGGGGCTGACCCGGGGCCAAACACTCAGCAGCACCCACAGAGAGCGCTGCCCCAGGACAAACAATTAAATAAATTACCCCAAGGACCAGCACACTGCCAGGGGCTGTGCCCCAGCTCAGCAGCTTGGCTGTGGCAGCTGGAGGTGAAGCAGCATTTTCCTCCTGCTGCAATTCCCATTTATTGGGCACAGACCCCCTGTGCCAGGCAATCCTTGGCACCAGCAGTGCCTTTGCCAAAGGTTTCCCCACTCCCTGCTCACACAGCAGGACAAAACAGCTTGGATCACCCACAAAAACCTGCAGCAAGGGGGTAAAAAACCCTGTGGGGCTGCCCTGATGAGCCCCGGGGCTGCTGGAGCCTGGGGAGCCCCGTGCCAGGCGACCCTTGACACCAGCAGTGCCTTTGCCAAAGGTTTCCCAACTCCCTGCTCACACAGCAGGACAAAACAGCTTGGATCACCCACAAAAAAACTGCAGCAAGGGGGTAGAAAACCCTGTGGGGCTGCCCTGATGAGCCCCGGGGCTGCTGGAGCCCGGGAGGGAGCAGGAGGAGCTGGGGAGCTGCAGCCCTGGACACGCACGCCCTGCAGGCAGTCCTGGCACTCCATCATCTCCACACTGCAGGCACTGATGCGGTTGCTGAGCCTCTTCAGGTGCTTCTTGATCTCACAAACTTTCCTGGAAAAAGAAAATGATGTCAAAACTCCCAGGCAACGCTTGGCGTCGCTAATTTTGTGTGTGTGTGTGTGTGTCTGTGCTTTCTGCAGAGCTGTCTGGATTCAGAATCCTAAAGGGAAGCAAATGAGTCAGGGCTTGCTGTGATTGCAGCTGCAGCAGCCACCGTTGGCCAGGTTATGCAAACAGCACTAACAGCTAATTAATCAGGGAAAGTTGATTGTAAATGAGGCAGCTCAGGCCTGTCACTTCACCCAGCACAGGTTGGGCCTCTTGTTCCTACACAAAAAAGGCTCTTCACACCCAGCAGGCACACCAGGAGTTGTATTAAAAAAAAAAAATTAAATGTTTGGGTTTAAAAAAAACAAAGGAAAGAGTATTTCAGGTGAATGATCCACCTCAAGTCCCCAGAAAAACAACCCCACAAACCCTGGCAGGAAACAAAACAGGACAATTAAAACTGAAGTAAGGAGAAATTAAAAATATCCAGCTGTGACTCATGGTGCTTTCTCCATAAGGAAAACAGGTACAAAAATACCCCAGGAAAACACAGAGAAGGATTTTTCCTCCCTGTCCTGCACTGCATGGGTTCTGTGGGGCTCCACATCCAGGGGGAAACCCCAATCCAAGAACTCCCAGAGAAACTGAGGGAGATTTCATTGCCGTGTGCGTTATTCCATTTGCTCTGTGAGTTATTCTGTTTGCTCCGTGCGTTATCCCATTTGCTCCGTGCGTTATTCCATTTGCCCTGTGTGTTATTCCATTTGCCCTGTGCGTTATTCCGTTTGCCCTGTGCGTTATCCTGTTTGCCCTGTGCGTTATTCCGTTTGCTCCGTGCGTTATTCCGTTTGCCCTGTGCGTTATTCCATTTGCCCTGTGCGTTATCCCGTTTGCTCCGTGCGTTATCCCGTTTGCTCCGTGCGTTATCCCATTTGCCCTGTGCTCCGTGCGTTATTCCATTTGCTCCGTGCGTTATTCCATTTACCCTGTGCGTTATCCTGTTTGCTCCGTGCGTTATTCCCTTTGCCCTGTGCATTATTCCGTTTGCTCTGTGTGTTATCCCGTTTGCCCTGTGCGTTATCCCGTTTGCTCCGTGTGTTATTCCATTTGCTCCGTGCGTTATCCCGTTTGCTCCGTGTGTTATTCCGTTTGCTCCGTGCGTTATCCCGTTTGCCCTGTGCATTATTCCGTTTGCCCTGTGCGTTATTCCGTTTGCTCCGTGCGTTATTCCCAAGCACCGTTTGGCAGAAGATCCTTCCCAGGGGGAAAATCTCCGTCTCAGTGGCGATTCTGTCCTGCTAAAATTACCTCTCCCCCAGGCCAGAGCTGCTTCAAATCCAGCTGCGAGTTTAGGGGCTTTGGGGGCTTTTTTAAATAGAAAAAAAATTTAAAATAATTTTTAAAAATTAAAAAAATTTAAATAGCCGGGCAGAACGAGGGGACGGAGCCAGCTGGGGTTTCCAGTGGGGTCACAGAGCTGGCGGGCGTTTGTCACCCCTGTGCAGCCCCTCAGCATGTCCCAAAGTCCCCGTTTCCATCTCCACACTCAGTACATGGCAGAGAGCTCTTGGAAGCCCTGATCCTTGCTGGAGGGCTATCAGATTTTATTATTATTACAATTATTATTATTATTATTATTATTATTATTATCATCATCATCATCATTATTATCATCATTATAATCATCATTATTATTATCATTATTATCACTATTATCATTATCATTAATAATATTATAGATAATAGATGCTATATATTTATATAATAAATAAAAAATCACTATAATTATTATTATCATTATTATCACTATTATCATTATTATTAATAATATTATAGATAAGATACTATATGCTATATATTTATATAATAAATAATAAATAATAAATAATAAATAAAATAAATTAATATATAAATAATTTGGGGGTACAAGCAAATTAATAATAATAATAAATAAGTTCTATAAATTTATATATTACATATTATAAATTTAATTTATATTAGAAATTTATATTATAAATTTATGTATTATATACTATAAAGTATATAAATTTATATGTAATATAATATAATAATATTATAATATAATATAATATATTATAATATAATATAATATATTATAATATTAAAATTAATGTAACAACTACACAACAACAACAACAACAAAATAACACAACAACAAAACAAAACAAAATTAAAAAAAAAAAAAATTCTGCTCTTTTCCACTCCAAAGTGGCCTGTCCCGAGTCCCCGGCGGGTCGGGTACCTCATCCTGGTGCTGTGCAGGGCCAGGGCCTCCTGGTACTGCTGGACGCAGTCGTTCTGGAAAATGGACAGAACCTTCCTGGCCAGGTTCCCCAAATTCAGCCTAAACCCGAGAGAAGAGAGAAAACCCCGTTATTGGACAAGGGACATCACAGGGGCCCAAAGCTGCCCCTGCACGGAGAAAGAGGGGCTGGAGGCTCAGCAAGGACAGGGAACAAACCCTGGCTGTGAGGGAGAGGGAGGGCTTGGGGGACACAAAAATACCAAATACAACGAGCATTTTGCTTTTGGAGGTTTTGGGGGATACAAAAATACCAAATACAAAGAGCATTTTGCTTTTGGAGGTTTTGGGGGATACAAATTTGATATAAGGAGCATTTCCTGAAATCCCCCTTTACATCTCCACACTCCATCCATAGCACAGAGCACTTGGAAGCCCTGGATGCTCAGAAATGAGTTACAGAGACGACAGAAGATCCCTGGAGAGGGACATTCTGGGGGATTCAGTCCCTGTCCCCACCCAGGGCACTGCTGAGAAGTCTCTGCCTTGGAACTGGAGGCAAAGGCTCAAGGTTGGACTGAGCAGTGAGACCAAGGGGTCTGGGGAACTTCACCCTCCCTGCTGCAGCTGAAGTGGGAATTGTGTTCCTTGCAGGCCGAAGTGGGAATTGTTTCTTGCAGGCCGAAGTGGGCATTGTGTTTCTTGCCTGTGCTGAATCCCCCTGGTTGGGGTGGAAACTGAAAGGAGGATTCCCAAAGGCACCAAACCCATCGGGCACTAGGGGAGGCAGGGCCGCTTCCTAAATCAGCATCTCAGTACAAAGAAGGGCTCGGAGCAAGCCCCGTGTGAGCAGCAGCCTGGAAGGAGTTTGTGCCCCCTCCAGCTCGGGATGTGGCCCCAGAGCAGCTCGCTGTCCCCACCTCTGCAGAGCTGCTCCGCAGCTTCATCTCTAAGAGTTCAGGGCTTGAAACCTTCCCCGGGAGAGCTCCTGCAAGGAGGAGCCCACAGGAGCCGCCTCCAGCTGCTTTCTGACAGCACCAGGGACAATTTTTAACCTTTCGGGACCCAGCCAGAAGCACCAAGCACCGGCCTGGCCCGAGCAAGGGGCAGGTCCTGGGGAGGGGACGGGGTGGGACTCACTTATCCAGCTTGTGGATTTGTTCCTCGTTGTAGCTCAGCCCTGGGGAGGAAAAACAAGGTTACCACACATTTGCTGCTGCCAGCCCAAGAAATGGGCAATTTCACAAGGCACGGAGCTGGCTGAAGGGGATTGTCCTGGCTCAGCCCCCGGGGCACTGCCAGGACACAGAAACAGAAGCTCTGCAAGGTCCCTTCCAGCCCAAACCCTTCTGTGGGTTCCATGAAGTCACTGCTGATCCCAGCAACCCAAATCGTCCATTTTCCCATGGGGACAGTGCAGGGACATTCCTGCCCGGTGTCCCCAGCCCCGGCACTCACTCAGACACGTCCTGGCCTTCTTGAACTGCTTGTGGATCATCTGCATCTTCTCCAGGCAGCACTCCATCTGCTGGATGCTGCGAAGAGGCAGGGAAGGGGGGTGAGGCTGGGCTGGAATCAGCCTTTTGGAGCCAGGTTATCCCTTTGGGGTGGAATGTGAACCTGCTGCCCGTGTCTGTGAGCAAGGACATCACCAGGGGCTGTGCCTGGCAAGGGAACTGCTCCATGCCCTGGGTGGGGACAGCCAGCTGGCACCAGGGGTTGCCCCACACACCTTTTGTCCTCGTGCACTTGCTGCCTGTCCTTCACCAGCTCGGCCAAAATCCCCTCCAGTGTCCCCTGGAAGTCGAAGATGCTGTGGGAGCACTGGGAGAGCTCCTCATCCACCTGCAGAGGAGGGGCAGAGGTTGGCACCAGCTGCTCTGAGAGCCGTGGGGGCTCCTGGGGCTGGGGATGCTCCTCACCCTCTGCAGCCTTGTCTTCACCACATCCACCCCAGCTGGGCCCCTGCTGCCTGCAGGAACGGCCTCGTACCTGGGGGAAGACAGAAAATGAATATTCCTAAAGGAGGAAACCCTCCAGAGAGTGCAGCTGTCCCTGGGGCACAGGAATCCACCTCTGCTGGGGTGCTGGGGGGCTGCAAAGTGATTTCCTTGGGCCGCAACCCAGATTTCAGAGCCACGAGATGCAAAGTGCTGATCTGGTAAAAACTCGCCCTGCTGCGTCCAGATTGTTCCAAAATGGTTGGTTTTACACCCTCTGGCCTCAGGCCAGCTGGGAGGGTGTGTGTGTGCCTGCAGCTGGCACGGGAGCGCCAGGCTGAGCGTGGCACGGGGGCTAAGTCAGCAGAAACGTTCCTGATGCAGAGCTGGAAGGGCTGGAAGAGCCAGAGCAGCCAGCTGCAGCTCTGCTGCTCTTGGCACTCCAGCCCTGAGGGCTGCACTCAATGGGAACCATGTGTCCCTATTTTTTTTTATTTTTTTTCAGATGAAATGGAAATTAAGAGACTTTGCTAAATGGCAAAGCATGAAAGAACAGCAACCCAGCAGCAAAGAATTTTCCACTACAACAACAACAACAACAAAAAAAAAGCAGCAGAAAAGCAAAATCTCCGTGGGTTGCTTGAGATAAAATGGGTTCAGCTTGGCCCAGGGCAGCTGGGGGGAAAGGGGGGTGTGGGGAAGGGGAAGGCTGAGGGCAGCCCAGGGTTTCTCCATAATTCAGTGGAGACTCTTGGAAGGGAATGGGATCTCTCCCCACGGCTGGTGGGATGCTGGATCCCTGGGAATGCATCCCAGCTCTCCAGGGTAGGTGATAGGGGCCGGACCCCCAAGGGGTCGTGGAGCTGGTGCCATCCTGCTCTTTATTTTATCCCAATTTTCTCAGTTTTCCTTTCCCTGGAGCTGGCAGCAGCCCTGGCTCCTTCCTGCTCCAGGGCTGCAACAGTCAGAACACCCCAGAGCAGGAGCCAGCCGGGACTGACTCTGGCCTCCAGTGAAATCATTAAAAACTGAAGCAAAGAGGGACAAACAGCCAGAGTGGCTCATTTCCCTGACAGCGAAAAAGCCTCCTACCTCCACAGTATCAGCTTATTCCTGGCATTTCCCTCATTCCTGATTATCCAGGCACCTTTGAGAGCCCCATATCTGACCAGGCACAGCCCAGCTCACTCACAGCACGTGTGTCTTCCCCTGGGTGAGCTGCAGGCAGGTGAGCACGGAGTGAGCCCCTCTCCTCTGCTCCAAAATCCTGCAGCACTCCGTCCTCAGGTTCCCACTGCCAAGAGAGAAAACAGCCCCTCCACGAAGCGCTCCCTGGAAGCACAGCCCCAGCCCGGGGTGGGCATGGAGCTGGTGGCTGCTCTCAGGCTGCTCTGAGACTGGGGGGGCTGGATGGACCTCAAACTGCGTGTGGCTGCTGCTTTTAGGGTCTCCCACCCTCTGTCCTGCCCCAAAAGGAGTGGGTCGGGCAGTGAAATTCATCATGGAATGGTTTGGGTTAGAAGGGACCTTAAAGCTTCAGTACCAAATCCCTGCCCTGGGGAGGGACATTTCCAATAGATGCACACGGTGATAATAATGATGTTAATGATAATGATGGTGATGATGATAATGATAAATAAATAAATAAATAAATAAATAAATAGAATAATTCTGCGTTTTTCCTCAGCCTCTCCTAAACTGAAAAAAGTGACCTAAAAGGAACAAAAGAGGACAGGAGCATCCTCCCAACACCAGCCCCATGGGGACACAGTGCCCCTCCTGCCCTCCAAGTCCCCCAGGAGCTCACCCCACCATCCCCACTGCTCTGCACTAGCAGGAAGAGGCTGGAATCCCCCAACCCACCGAAGCCCAGGGTCCTGGCAGGCTGTGTGCCCCCTGTGCCCTCCCAGCAGGGCTCTGTCACTCACATCACCCAGTGCAGGCCCCTGGCCAGCAGCTCCCGGCCCCTCCGCAGCGCCTGCCCCACGCGCAGGGTCTGGTGAGCGGCACCCACGGCACTCTGCAAGGCAAAGGGCGCTGCCAGGGCCTGCGCCAGGCACAGGGCACTGCCAGGGGCTGCCAGGGGCTGCCCTGGCACACACGCCCACCTTGGCTGCGCTGCAGTCGGCCACCACGTCCACCCTGGGCACGAACTTTGGGAATTCCAGCGCCGCTGCAAAGACAGGCAGGGTCGGGGTGTTTGTCACCAGCTGGTGGCTGTGGGCAGCTCCCACCCACCAAATAAAGCCTGTGGCCACTCAGGATTCCAGCCTCAGTGTTGGAGGCGCAGTGCAGCCCTCCAAGATATTTTGGGAGCATGGATGAAGGCGGGAATTCCCTGCAAAGCCCAGCGTGGCGCGTGGCCGTGGAGCAGCAGCACATGGCAGGGGAAAAGTGACCCTGAGATCCCCTAATCCTGCTCCAGGGCCCAGAACTAGGACTGGGAATTGGCACTGGGAACTGGCATCAGGACTGGGAATTGGCACTGGGAACCAGTACTCCTGCTGCTGGAACTGGGGTCACTGCTGGGAACGGGGACTGGCACAAGCTGGCAGTGGGAAAAGAGACCAGTCCGGAGAACTGGGAACTCCAGTGGGAACTGGGATCCAGGTCAAACACTGCCCAGGCCCCAGGAGCTGGGATCATGCAGGAAATGGGAAATCTCTCAGGAAAATGACTGGAACAAATCCCTCTTGCAGCAGCCACTCTCCTGCTGTGACGCATCTCCAGCCACCCACACTCACGGTCTCGGTACTGGACCCCCACCACGTCCTCAGGCTGCTCCGAGGTGCTCAGCAAAGTCAGGGGGCTGCTCTCCGTGGTTTTGCAGAAATGATGAGCTTGTAGATTGGGATCCAGCTCATACAGGTGTCCTTCAAAAAAATATTCTTGATGGTGAGGGGCTATATTTGTCTGTTTGAAGACGGCGTCTAAAAACTTGGTGGTACTGAAAGGGAGAAAAAGGGAAAGGAAGGGGATAAGCAATGAGGTGAGCACACAGATTTCCATCCCTTTAGCAGCCTGCTGCCCAAGATGTTGATATTTTCTCTTAGCAAAGTATCAGCCAAGGTCAGCAGAGTCCCCTGGACCTCTCTGTGTGCCCAGAGCTCTGTTAGTGCACTCCCAGCAAAGGCTGATTTGAGCCTGGTGTGTTTTTACCGGGTCTGGGAGCAGGGCAAAGGGCACGGTGGTGCCCCTGTTGAAGTGAGGGGACCTCACAGCTCCATCCCCAAATGTGTCTCTGGGCCAGCCTTACGTGTTGTAGGAGTGGATGTAGATGCGATGGGAGGATGCCTGCTGCAGGGAGAACACGTCCACCACCATCCTGTGCAAAATGTCGTTGGTTCCTGCAAAAAACTGGTCGAATCCCCAGCATTTCTCCTGATCCACCTCCAGGATATTCGCCAAGATGGGGATCAGCTGGTCCTTCAGCCCCCTGCAGCAGCAAGGGAAGAATTGTATGTGGGTTGCCCCCAGACGAAGGCAGGAGTGATGAACCTGACTCCGTGTTCTCAGCAGGCTGATTTATTATTTTATGATCTGTATTATATTAAAGAATGCCACACTGAACTCTGCTAAAGAACACAGAAAGGATACAGACAGAGGGCTAAAAGATAATAATGAAACTCGTGACTCTGTCCAGAGTCTGACACAGCTTGGCCCTGACTGGCCAAAGAGTGAAAACAACTCACAGAAACCAATGGAACAATCAGCTGTTATAAACAATGAACACTCTCCAAACACATTCCAAAGGAGCAAAACACGGGAGAAGCAAATCAGATAATTCTTGTTTTCCTTTTTCTCTGAGGCTCCCCAGCTTCCCAGGAGAAAGATCCCGGGCAAAAGGGATTTTTCCGGAAAATATGAATGCCACAGGGAAGAAGAGAGGTTTGCATGGGCTGGTGTAACCCTGAGCCACAAACACTGCCCTGCACCCCCTTTTCCTGTCTGGACAGCAGAGATCTGCTCTGAAAGCTGTCACACCTGAGGATGAAAAGCTTCTGTGCCTTGTTAACCCCTCATGTGCTGTCTGAGGACACGGGAGCTGCAGCCCCAGCGAGGGACACTCACGTGGAGAGGCGGCAGGTGATGGGCAGCTCGTAGCTCCACTCGATGTTCCCGTTCTCCTGCCTCTGGATGCCTGCAATGGCCCCTGGAGGCTTCTCCGTGGTGATTTTGTACCTGTGGGATGGGAATTGTTGCTGCTGACTTGAGCCAAGCGAGCTCTGCGTCCCTCAGGTGGAGGGAAAGGGCAGAGCGTGGATGTGCTGGGGAAAACGTGATTCCCTGGGGGAAAAGGAAGTGCCCAGAGGGAAAACACTGCAAGGAACAGTCAAAACCTTCCAAGTGAGCATTAACCCTGCCTCCCCTTCCAGCTGTTTAGCCAGGAGGTTGTGGGAATGCATTTTACAGAATCCTAGAATTCCCTGGGTTGGAAGGAACCCTAAAGATCCCCTGGTTCCACCCCCCTGCTATGGGCAGGGACGCCCCCCATGCTCAGTGCCCCACCCAAGCACCCCATGTGGAGGGAAAACGTGGCAAAGGGGACACGGATTCTTCCCCTCTCTGCACACACCCCACTCCCCACAGGCCCCTTGGCAGGGCTTTGGGGCCACGTGGGGTTAAACCCGAGTGAGCCACCCCCAGCACAGTCCCAGCTCCCCACCACAGCTGGGCACGGCACCCACATGATCTCCTTGTTCCTGCGGGGTCCCCCGAAGGGCACGAAGGGCAGGCTGCCGGTGGCAGCGTGGTAGAAGGTGACACCAATGCTCCAGAGGTCCACGGTGACACCAAAGGCCTTCTGCTGCGGCTTGCGCAGCACGGCTCGCTCGTACACGTCGGGGTGCTGGGGGGGAAGCACGGAGAAACGGGTCCTGACTGAAAAACCACCTGGAACACAGCTCTGGGTCCTGACTGAAAAAAATCATCACCTGGAACAGAGCTCTGGGTCCTCCCAAAAAAACATCACCTGGAACACAGCTCTGGGTCCTGACTGAAAAAAATCATCACCTGGAACAGAGCTCTGGGTCCTCCCAAAAAAACATCACCTGGAACACAGCTCTGGGTCCTGACCAAAAACCTCCAACAGAGCTCTGGGTCCTCCCAAAAATCATCACCTGGAACAGAGCTCTGGGTCCTGACCAAAAAATCATCACCTGGAACAGAGCTCTGAGTCCTCCCCAAAAACCTCTAACACAGCTCTGGGTCCTCCCAAAAATCATCACCTGGAACAGAGCTCTGAGTCCTGACCAAAAACCTCCAACAGAGCTCTGGGTCCTCCCAAAAATCATCACCTGGAACAGAGCTCTGGGTCCTGACCAAAAAATCATCACCTGGAACAGAGCTCTGAGTCCTCCCCAAAAACCTCTAACACAGCTCTGGGTCCTGACTGAAAAACACCACCTGGAACAGAGCTCTGGGTTCTCCCAAAAAATCATCACCTGGAACAGAGCTCTGGGTCCTCCCCAAAAACCTCCAACACAGCTCTGGGTCCTCCCAAAAATCATCACCTCTAACAGAGCTCTGGGTCCTCCCAAAAATCATCACCTCTAACAGAGCTCTGGGTCCTCCCAAAAATCATCACCTCTAACAGAGCTCTGGGTCATCCCAAAAACCTCTAACACAGCTCTGGGTCCTGACCAAAAAACATCACCTGGAACACAGCTCTGGTTCTTCCCAAAAAAAAATCACCTCTAAGAGAGCTCTGGGTCCTCCCCCACAAAAATTCACCTCTCACAGAGCTCTGGGTCCTCCCCAAAACCATCACCTGCAGCCCTGCCACAAAGCATTGAGCCCCTCCCCGTCCAAAACTGTGGATCAGGCTCTCCAGAGACTCGGCCGCAGAACTGAGGGACAGGGCCAGCCTCCCCCAGGACTGCAGGGCCACCAGGCCACATGCCCTACTCACGAGGTACTCCTCTGTCCCGTAGACAGACACAAACTTCTCATCGTCCTCCAGCTCTCGGGCGGCTCCGAAATCCGTCAGTTTGTAGATGCTCTGCCCGTCCTCCCCCACCAGCCTCATGATGTTGCCGGGTTTGATGTCCCTGTGCACCACGCCGTTCTCACGGAGGTGGTTCATCCCTGCCACTGGCACACGGGGGAGGCACAATTCGTGTGTGGGGCTGGGCCACTGGGCTCCAGGGGTGTCAGAGCCCAGGACATTGCTCTGGCTGCCCTGGAGGGGTCAGAAACCTTGGCAGGGAGTCAGAGACCCCTGTGCCTTCGACTTTAACCCATGAAAGAAACTACCAGCTCTGTGAGAGGATTTACAAGCCACAAGAGTTTGAGTAGAACGACAGTTGATTTGTCACAGGGGGAAAAAGTAGAATTTTGGGGTTTTAGAATGGGGGTTCAAGAGGCAAGATGGAGGAATCTGCCTTTCTCCTTCTCCTCCATCTTCTGCTGTGATGGTGACACTTTTGGATTGGTTCAGAGTAGAGACAGACTGTCTAACACAGGTGACAGGTGTTGCAATGTCACTGTAAATAAAGCACACGTGGTTCTCAGTATAAAAAGCTAACACCACCCCAAGGGCGGGCACTGTGCCTCAGCTCAACCTGCTGGACAGATCTCAGCAGGTCAGAAAGTATGAGATAAGAGAAAATAGACAACCTTGAGAAGCAGAGCTGAAGAATCTCGACTTCTTCGGTCGCGGGGCTGGGAAAAAGGACTTTCTAACATCTCAGGAGTCAGAACAAGCTCTGAATCCCATCACAGGGGGGCCAGTTTGAGTTGAAAAACTCAAACCAGAAAACAGCCAACCAGCTATCACCCAGCTCAGTTGGCTTTTCCCCTCTACTCACAAGTCATCCCACTCTTTTGCCTCAGAGATGGGTTCACTCAATAACAGCTGCTCATAAGTAGCTCGCTTGGGTTTTGGGATGGTGAACTTAAATTCATTTTGCTTGGTTTTTCTTGCTGGACCATGATGCAAAGGTACAAGGGTTGATCTTTTATAGCTTGGCTCATTCACTGTTATTTCCTCTTTCCCTTACGGTACGAGGTCTCTATCGCTCCAGTGGTGTCTTTTCTATCGCCTGTACTGGGACTAGTAAATGCTTTAGTTAGGTGTAGGAAGCAGCTTTGTTCTCCCAGGTCTTGTCAGTTGGGCTAGAGTCTGGCATCAAGATGATCTGATGCTGGCAGACATCTTCCAGGCGTGAGCTGAATGCTTTTGTTTAAGCTGCGCCTTGGTAGTCTCAGTGCACCTTCCAGTGCACTGGAATGGGAGCTGAGAAAAGGGCTGGAGAGGGGGGAAATCCCATGCTGGGTGCACTTAGCTGGGGATCAGCGTGACTGGGGGGATGGAGAGGATGAGGACACCGCCCCTTGCCACAGCATCTTCCCAGAGCAAGGAGAATCCCTCAACACTGAGCTCAACCCCATCCTGTTCAGGGCTGCAACTCCTGAGCCCTCAGTGCCCAGGGCTGGTGCCTGCAGGGTCCCCCAGCCCCCAGCTGGAGGGTCTCAGTCCCTGCTGGTGGCAGAGGCTGGTGGCCCCCGACCCCCACACTCACCCACACACTGCAGCACGATGAGGAACTCGGACTCGGCCAGGCCAAAGGCATTGGCTGGGTCTTCCAGCACGTTCAGCAGGCTGCCACTGGAGCAATATTCCATCACCAGCACCTTCTGCTTGCTGCTGCCCTGCAGGGGCACATGGGGACGGCTCAGCCAGCCCCGTGTCCCCCCAGCCAGGCAGGACCAGGTGCCCTCCCTCGGCTGGTGAGCCCCAGCGTTTCCCAGAGGGGTTCCCGCTCACCGTCTCCTCCACGGCAAATAATTTGACAATGTTTTTGTGGTTCAGCTTCCGCAGCATCTCGAACTCTCTCATCTGCACCTCCTGGGGCCGCAGGTAGCTGGCACTGTTAAACACCTTCACGGCAACCAGCTCCCCCGATTTCTGGGAAAAGAGCAAAAAGAGGGAATGGAAACGCGAGGTGATGCCATTCAGGCGCAGAGCAGCTCCGGGAGCTCTGTCCCGGCTCCCACAGCCCACTCGGGATGTAAATGATGAAATGATGCCTCTGCACCGCGTCTGCTCCGCTGCACAAACAAACCGCTGTTCTTCACCCCCCTGCCCTTCCTGTCCCTGCACCCACGTGCTGCGTGTCGCTGCTTTTATCCGGCCCCACAAAAGGTTCCCGTCTGCAGCCGAGGCTGGCAGCTCCCCGAGCCGCGGGGATGTTCCCAGCCCGCTCTCCGCAGTTTGCTCAATAAACTTCAAAGGCTGCTGAGGAGGAGAGCCCGCTCCAAGCCCGGCAAGTGTTTGCATGAAGTATGCAAATGGCCAGGGATGGGGTTTTCAAAACCTCTGGGCATTCCCCGGGAAACAGCAGCTCCTTCCCCCTGCGCCGCTCGGGAACGCGGCGAGCGGGAGCCGCCAAAAGGAGCCGCGAGCGCCCCAAAAGCCGCCCTGGAGCCGCAGAGCAGGGGAAGGAGCCCCGTGGAGAACGAAAATAAAACACAGAGCAGCGCCCGAGCTGCTCCACGGGCAAGGATCTCCCGGGAGGGCGAGCGGAGCGGAGCTCGGGCATCCCGCGGGGCGGCAGGGATGGGGGGCACCGGGGCTCGGGAGTTTTGGGGTTCCTGCCCCCCCAGTTGCCCCCGCTCACCTTGTTGCGAGCTTTGTAGACAGAGGCCGTGGCCCCCTGGCCCAGGAGGTCCTCGGTGCTCCACAGGTAGTTGGGGGTGCTCTGCATGTCCGCCGGGAAGCGCGGGGCTCAGCCCGGGCGGGTGAGAGTTATCCCACCGAGCTCCAGCCTGCGGGAATTCCCTGCGGGAATCGCGGCCGCTCCCCTGGGCAGCCCCGGGGCCGAGGCCGGGCATGGAGCGAGCCCAGCGCTGCCAGAGCCGCCCGGGCTGGCAGCAGGAGCCCGCAGATGCCGGAGCTCGGGAGCGGAGCAGCGCCGGGCCAGAGGCGCCTCCCCGCCCGGGAACTGAAACCCGCGGATTGCAAAACCCGCCCGGCGAGCGCGGCCTCGCTGCAGGAGGAAACGCCTCAGCTTCCTGCTCGGGAGAACGCTTCCCAGCCGGGCTCCATCCCCCGGCACCGGGACTGCCATCCCCGGGCTCCATCCCCCGGCACCGGGACTGCCATCCCCGGGCTCCATCCCCCGGCACCGGGACTGCCATCCCCGGGCTCCATCCCCCGGCACCGGGACTGCCATCCCCGGGCTCCATCCCCCGGCACCGGGACTGCCATCCCCCGGCACCGGGACTGCCATCCCCGGGCTCCATCCCCCGGATCACCCGGGCTGCCATCCCTGGGCTGCCATCCCTGGGCTCCATCCCCCGGCACCGGGACTGCCATCCCCCGGCACCGGGACTGCCATCCCCGGGCTCCATCCCCCGGATCACCCGGGCTGCCATCCCCGGGCTGCCATCCCTGGGCTGCCATCCCCCGGCACCGGGACTGCCATCCCCGGGCTCCATCCCCCGGCACCGGGACTGCCATCCCCGGGCTGCCATCCCTGGGCTGCCATCCCCGGGCACCCGGGCAGCCATCCCCGGGCACCCGGGCTGCCACCCCCGGAGCACTCGGTCATCTATCCCGGGGCACCCGGGCAGCCATCCCCGGGCTGCCGTCCCCCTGCACGGGGGCTGCCACCCCCGGGACCCGGGCAGCCATCCCCGGGCTGCCATCCCCCGGCACCTGGGCTGCTCCAGGACAGCTCCGGTGGCGGCTGAAGGTGCTGAGCTCCGGTGGCCATGGGCACTGCTGGGCGGGGATTTGGGAAGCAGAGCCGGATCAGGATCCGCGCTCAGGGTGGGTGTCCAGCCCTTGTTATCTGTGCCAGCACGGGGTCGGTGCTCGAGCTGTGGCACGGACACAGCATCGCCTGGCACGGCTGGCACTGTGGAGGCTCCCTGTCGGGGATGTGGGACAGGGTGGGATGCGGGATGTGGGATGCAGGTGACATACAGGGTGCAGAGCAGGATGTGGGATGCAGGACAGGGTGGGATGCAGGATGTGGGATGCAGGTGACATACAGGGTGCAGAGCAGGATGTGGGATGCAGGGTGGGATGCAGGACAGGATGGGATGCAGGATGTGGGATGCGGAATGTGGGATGCAGGACAGTGTGGGATGCAGGATGTGGGATGCAGGATGGGATGTAGGACAGGATGGGATGCGGGATGCAGAGCAGGATGTGGGATGCAGGGTGGAATATGTAATGTGGGCCAGGGTGGGATGCAGGATGTGGGGCTCAGGGTGGGATGCAGGGCAGGATGTGGGGCTCAGGGTGGGATGCAGGGCAGGATGTGGGGCTCAGGGTGGGATGCAGGGCAGGATGTGGGGCTCAGGGTGGGATGCAGGGCAGGATGTGGGGCTCAGGGCACTCTGCTGCCTGCACAGGGCACAGCAGGGCTGCTCCTGTCCCTGCTCACTCTGTTTTCACCGTGACCAGCTCAGACTCAGGGTCCCACTGTCAGGAATTATTCCAGGCTGGCGTGGATGTCCCTAAAGGCTCCATCCTCACCAATAAAGCCTCCAAAGGTCTGGGAGTTGATCAGCGTGTGCGGCATCAAACACTGGCATTGCTTCACCAGCCTGCACAAAAACCCCACCCCTAATTAATTCCTTAATTCCTGCTGAGCTTCATTTTCCCATCCACAGCCTCCAGAGAGCTGGCAGAGGGCACAGCCTGGCCCTGTCCCTGAGGCTGTCCAGGGGTGCCCGGGGCTGGGAAGGGGTGGCAGAGTCTCAGCAGCTGCGGTGACGTCGGTTTAACCACACGAAACCTGAAAGCACTTTGATTGAAGTCATTCTGCTGCAGCTAAGCTGACAGGAAGAGAAAGGGCCGGGGTGACTTCTTGAAATTGTGTCTGGTTGTATTTTCTGTGCATGTGAAACAGGAGCATCAGGCTGTCCCCATGCTGCTGGCCAAGCCCGTGGCTGGAGTGCAGGGAACTTGGCTCCAACACCTGCCTGCCTTCTTCCAGCCCCCTTATGCTTTCTTCTGCTATCCTTTTAACATTCCCAGCTCAGTTCCTCTCCCTGGTTGCCCCATCAGCAGGATTTCCCTCCCCAGTCCCATCTGCACCCCAGGACTGGATGTGCCCACAGGGGATAAACCCTGGTGTGGTGGGAGAGCGCATCAGGCTCAGGCTGGGAGAGACAAAAAACCCGGCCTTGAAAGCAATTTGTGACAAGAATGAACTGTTCCAGCTGGTGGCAGCAAAGCCCGAAGAATAAAGGACAAGCAGCGAGCTCTGTGTGCAGCAGGGACCTCGTCCTTGGGGTCAGCAAACCCGAGAATCCCACGAGCCCAGTGCTGTCCCCTCGGTGTCACTGTGGCACACCTGTGGCACGTCCGTGAGAGCTGAACCCTCCCAGCACTCACCACGGTGTTTCTTTGTTAAAAACCACCAAAAACTATTTATTTGTTAAAAACCACGGGGTTTGTGAGGGACCCACCGGTGGTCTGATGAGGGTTTAAGAGATAATCACAGCGTCTTCTGCTGAAAAATCCCTTGCTAGCTGTGCCACCCCATTGCTCTCTGACTCCTCTTTCATGTTTTGAAAGCAAAAAGCCACCAGCAGCGTGCCCAGCTGGCTCTGGGGTGGTGCCACAGAGGCTGCTGTGATTTTGGAATAAAACCATCCCGGATTTCCAGCTGATCCCTGCGGAGAAGATGTGGGACAGGGAGCACAGGGACGCTCACCCCAGGGACGGGGGGGACAAAATGCCTCAATCAGACATCAAACCTCACTGAAAGGAAGTGATTCCTTCGAATCTTAAGAAAAGGAAGTCACAATGAACAGCCCTGCCACGTTCCCCCTCCGGGCTCTGAAAAAGGCCTGTGGAAAAACGGAGACGGGGGAAAGCTGGTAATGATCAAATAATGATCCAATCCATAATCCCAATCCTAAATCCTCTTTCCTGAGCCAGCTGGGGGTCCATCCTCCACAGGAAAATGATGAAGATTAAGCAATTTTAAATCAGGTCACTGCCAGGGAAGTGCTTGCCCCGGGGAATGCTGCTGCGGAGGCTGCGTGCGAGCGCGGGCTGGGGGAACGGGGCTGCGATCAGGAACCAGAGGGGTCACAGAACAGTGGGGTGTGCTGGGAGACACCTTTCAACTCTTGTCATTCCACAGCAGGGGCTCCTTCCACTGTCCCAGGGTGCTCCAGCCTGGCCTGGGACCCTGCCAGGGATCCAGGGGCAGCCCCAGCTGCTCTGGGCACCCTGTGCCAGGGCCTGCCCATCCTCACAGGGAACAATTCCTGCCTAAAATCCCACCTGACCCTGCTCCCCTTCAGCTCCAGGCCATTGCCTTCTCCTTCACCACATCCTTGGTGTCCCCCTTCCCTCTGTGCCACCACGCTGCTCCTGTCCCGCTGCCAGAATGGCACCGGGCACTGCTGCCATCGAGTGTCCCCTCGCCCAGGATGGCACCAGGCACTGCTGCCATCGAGTGTCCCCGTGCCCAGGATGGCACCAGAAGCTCCTGCCATCAGTGTCCCCATGCCCAGGATGGCACAGGCACTCCTGCCATCAGTGTCCCCATGCCCAGGATGGCACCAGGCACTCCTGCCATCAGTGTCCCCATGCCCAGGATGGCACCAGGAGCTCCTGCCATCAGTGTCCCCATGCCCAGGATGGCACCAGGCACTCCTGCCCTCAGTGTCCCCATGCCCAGGATGGCACCAGGCACTCCTGCCATCAGTGTCCCCGTGCCCAGGATGGCACCAGGCACTGCTGCCATCGAGTGTCCCCGTGCCCAGGATGGCACCAGAAGCTCCTGCCATCAGTGTCCCCATGCCCAGGATGGCACAGGCACTCCTGCCATCAGTGTCCCCATGCCCAGGATGGCACCAGGCACTCCTGCCATCAGTGTCCCCGTGCCCAGGATGGCACTGGGCATTCCTGCCATCGAGTGTCCCCGTGCCCAGGATGGCACCAGGCACTCCTGCCCTCAGTGTCCCCATGCTCAGGATGGCACAGGCACTCCTGCCATCGAGTGTCCCCATGCCCAGGATGGCACCGGGCACTCCTGCCATCAGTGTCCCCATGCCCAGGATGGCACCAGGCACTGCTGCCATCAGTGTCCCCATGTCCAGGATGGCACCAGGCACTGCTGCCATCAATGTCCCCATGCCCAGGATGGCACCAGGCACTCCTGCCATCAGTGTCCCCATGCCCAGGATGGCACAGGCACTCCTGCCATCAGTGTCCCCATGCCCAGGATGGCACAGGCACTCCTGCCATCAGTGTCCCCATGCCCAGGATGGCACAGGCACTCCTGCCATCAGTGTCCCCATGCCCAGGATGGCACAGGCACTCCTGCCATCAGTGTCCCCATGCCCAGGATGGCACAGGCACTCCTGGCTCCTGCAGATCCTCCCTCAGCCGCTCCCCAGCCCCTCAGCATCATCCCTGAGCGTTCCAGCAGCCCCAGGCCGTGCTCTCCCTCTCTCCCACCCCAGGACATCACACAGCAGCACCCTCAGGTCAGTGTTTCCACCATACCCAAAACATTTATTTCTCCAAAACTATTGCTAATGACAATGGATACATTTCGTTGCCCCAGTATGGATTTAACACTTCCAACACATCGACTCCTAATACTGTACAAGACTGTACCAAAAAGGGGGGAGGAAAAAAAAACAAAACCAAAAAAAAGGCTGTACCTCCATATTGTACAGAGTTCTATGTACAAAGTACAATTTTACACAGTTTAATATGTACACCATATATATACTGGTGTAGAGGACATGAAACAGTGGAAACTTGTTTTAGCAAGAACATTCCATCCCACCATGAAAGAACCGCTGCTGACAACCCCGGGTTCAGACAGGAAAACACAATTCCTACACTTTGCAACCCCATCTTCCTGCATTTACAGCAGGCCCACTGGAAATCAGAGCTGGGTTTCAGCAATTGCCCTGGCTGAGCTACATCGAGCTGGGCTTTCAGAGGAGCTGCTGCTCACAATATTGCTCCAGCAGTTTGGCACACTCAGAGTCCAACCCCTCGGGCTCGGGGTGTTCACACCTCAGGGCTGAGCCTGGAGGAAAGGCTGGAGGTTGAGCCCACCTCAGGGCTGTGCCTGGAGGAAAGGCTGGAGGTTGAGCCCACCTCAGGGCTGTGCCTGGAGGAAAGGCTGGTGAAGTCCCCTTCAGGAGTAAGGTTACTACAGTGCCTCAGAAAGGACGGGCCCACCTACGATTCCCACTGCAAACTGAATATTTACCCTGTGTGAAGCTCGGCAGATCAAGTATGAGCACGGCAGGGAGCTGCCTTCCCTCTCCACCTTCCCCTCTTTTTGGCCCATCGCTGACAAACACTTGCATCCCAAACTACGTTAGAGGAAGCACAAAATTTAACAGGCAAAACAAAACAAACCCAAACCAACAAAACCCTTAAATTTTCCAGGCTTTGAACTGCTGTTTTGGCATGTCTAGAGCCACCCAAATGGATGGTTTGCTGCTAGAAGAGCCTGGAAAAGAATTCATCTGCCTGGTGGCGGGCGGAACCGCTTGTGCGCGACACAGCCGGGGCCATCCCGGCCCCGCAGGCACGGGCAGAGGGTCAAGTATTTCTATTTTTGCTTCTTATTTTCAAGTACCAGGTTGTCACACGGACACAGAGACGAGCAGGGAGCCGGCGTGGAAGGAGCTCAAACCCCAAAGTTCAGTCCATGAAGTGCTTGGTGATTCCCCAGGGCTGGTGCTGGAGCGTCCCTGGGGGAAGGACGCTCCCTCCTTTCCACCCTTGTGCCACCAGCCCACTAAAGGAGCAGCTTTGTGTCCCCAGCTGCATCTGTGGGGCATTAGCCAAGGCCAGATAAGCCCAAAAAAGGGTTTTTGTTTTTTTTTGTGAAAGCTAAAACTCTCAAAATAAATAAATCCCCAGCTTGTTGAACTCAATGTCCTGTTCTGGACAGGCCCACAAGCAATGGGAATGCCCCGGTGCTCCTGCTTTCCTGTGGTTTTGGAAGCAGTTTTGGAAGCAGTTCCCTACCCAGGGGAGTTCAATGTGTTTGGGGCACATCCCTCGACAGCCAGGGCTTGGTCCTGCCAAGCACAGGTGCCCCTGCCCAGTGTCACACCTGGGGGGACAGGGGCACCTCCTTGCTCTCCCTCCTTTGCTCGTGGATGTGCTGGACAAGGGGGTGAGCTCAGCCTCTCGTGGAATCCACCCAGCTGTCTCAGTGGGGATTTTTGGGGCATTTTTCCATCATTCCTGATCCCCTCCACAGGGATCCCACCAAGGGAGCGTCCCCACAGCCCCGGGAAGGATCTGAAGTGCTGAGAACCAGAGACTGGTTCGATTTTTGCAGAAGAACATCTCCCAAAAGCTCCGTAAATCCCCACAGCTACGCCACGCTCCGCTGCATTTGAGGTTTTTGACACAGAGAAGAAGAGAAATAAGGCAGCAAACTCCACCTGCAATGAACCTCTCCTGTCCCAGTATTGCTGGAGCTCTTCCAGGTGCGCCGGTCGGCCCCGTACCAAGTGCAAGGTGGGGAGCTGCAACAGATGGGATTTCTTGCCAAGCTGAAGTGTTTTGATTCAGTAAATAAATTTATGAGAACTTGGTTATCTTAACCTACTTTTGTGCAAGAACAATCTTGCCTTAAAAAAGAAGAAAAAAAAACCTAAAAAGAAAAGAAAAAAATCAACAAAAACTCCCAAAACCCAACACATGAGGTATTCAGCACAGGAAACCCAAAGACTCCTTTTGAACAGGTATAAAATACAGACATTTACAACAACTTTTTTTTTTTGTTTTTGTTTTTTGTTTTGTTCTGCTGTCACAGTGCACTCTAATTATTTACTCATTTTGTTGCAGTAAAATACCCAGCACAGGTAAAATGAGAGGGTTTGATCGTGTCCCACTGCTCGGACATGAAACAAATTTACAATTCATAAACTTTGGACGACCTCAGAGAGGCAGAAATTAAGCAATGGTTAAAGCACACTGCTCCATTCCCAACTAGGGAAATAACCCAGAAAAGGTCTGAGCTTCAGAAACCATTCAGATTGATCACCTAAAACCATGTTTCATTTTAAAAGTTTTTTTTTTTTTTTTGTTTTGTTTTGTTTTGTTTTTGCTTTGGATTATTTCAATCCAACACCTGATGAACAAGGTTCATACAAAGCACTATCCAACAGACAGACATCATTCCAGTTATCAAACACTTCTTTTGTCTTCATATTCGACACAAACGTTACAGGAAAAGTCACGAAAAGAGGAATTTCCTTGGAAGAGCTAAAATTTCTTCGGGATATGAAGATGTGGAGTGCCATTGGTACCTCCCCAAGCAAACCACTGAGTCAGACCTGTCCTCAGGGAGGGAACATTTCCAGTTCCTCCTTCCCACCTTTCCGGCAGCCACTGCTCATCAAACACCCGTGGCAAACGTCCTCTCAGCCTTGTGTGTGTTCAGAGTGAGGAGGACAAGCTGTAATCTCCTTTTTTTCCATGATTTCCACTATTTCTGCTCATCAAACACCCATGGCAAACGTCCTCTCAGCCTTGTGTGTGTTCAGAGTGAGGAGGACAAGCTGAAAATCTCCTTTTTTTCCATGATTTCCACGATTTCTGCTCATCAAACACCCGTGGCAAATGTCCTCTCAGCCTTGTGTGTGTTCAGAGTGAGGAGGACAAGCTGTAATCTCCTTTTTTTCCATGATTTCCATGATTTCTGCTCATCAAACACCCGTGGCAAACGTCCTCTCAGCCTTGTGTGTGTTCAGAGTGAGGAGGACAAGCTGTAATCTCCTTTTTTTCCCATGATTTCGTGTGAGATTTTCTTGTTTCATCCCTCCCACGTGTGATTTTTCCGCCCGAGGAAGAGGAAGGAGGAGCTTCAGCCTGTCCTATTGCTTGTGTCAATCACAGTGCACACCAGAATTCCAGTTGAGTTGCTCCATATCCAGGTGATCCTGCCAAGCACCTTGCCCTTGGCAGCAGGATTGTCCCAGAGCTGTGGATGCTAGAGAAGCACAGTAAGAATTCAGATACAGACAGTTGCTGTTACAGTAACCTGAAGTCTTTTTTAATTTTTTTTTTTGTTTTTTTTCCCCATCTAATTCCACACTTCAGACCTTGAAGCTGGAAAAGAGCAGCTCCTCCAATGTGCTGTGCGTGGCTGAACACTTCTTCTTAGGAATATTGAATGCTAGGCATAAAAATATAAAAAAGAAAATAAGGCATTAAAATGAGGCCAAGTCAATTGACAGAGATCCTGCTCTTGACACAGATTAACTTTGGTCATTTGAGACCAAAACAAAACAAAAAAAGAAATCAAAAAAACCCAAAAAATCTTACTAAAAAGGAAATGCCAGAAAGTTCTGCCTGAGCAAAAAATTACAAGTTGAATCATTCTATTTTTTTCCCCCAAAAGAACAAGTGATTCCTTGGTGGTAGAAGTCCATCAGAACCTGAGAGCAAAGGTGGCTGGTGGCACTGGTGGCATCTCCTGGAGGGCAGGGACACTCGTACCGTGGGGCTCCCCGGGAGAGCTCAGGAGGAACGGGAGACGAGGAGCGTTCTCACCAAGACCTTCCCGTGCTCCCCGGTTCCTTAAGCCAGGGCCCTGAGGAAGCTGGCTCTCTGGAAAGTCACTAATCATGGATTGATTGCTTCTAGAAAGGGGGTTGTGCGCGTGGGGACAGGGATGCAGGAGGGCCCTGCTCCATTTTTCCAAGTCTCATGCTAAATGCACGAGAAAAGGACATTTCAGCAACTCTTCGTTGTTTCTTCTTTAAGTTAAATTAAACGGACTTTGCAGTCACCAGGAACTCTCAAACTGCAAGGAAACTCAGCTTAAACGGGTGAGGAGAATGACTTTTCTTCTCTTGTCCTGAATCCATTATCTGGTGGAAGCCTAAGATGTGCAGCTTGGTTGAAATCCTGGAAAAGCCGAGGAACCAGGCGAGCTCAGGGCCAGCCAGTCTCCGCTGCTTAGCGGCACGAGCCTTTTAATTATTAAATTAAATAACCGTGGGCGCCGTGGAGAATTCCCAGGGGAGTACAAAAGAGTCTGTGGATGCTGCTGGCTACGGATAAATACAAATAATACCAAAGGATTCATTCACAGGTCAGCCCTGCACGGAGCAGGCGTGGCAGGGAGCGCGGGGGCAGCCACCGCAGAGGCCACGTGCTGTCACATCCCTGTCCCCAGCAGCGTTCCCTGCACTGCTCTATAAGAGCAGAGAGGGACAAGGCAGGGAGCTGAGAACTCCTGAGCGAAGTTTTTACAGTGCTTGGCGCTGGGATGGGGGTCAGGATCTGTCCTGAGGAACAGCAGAGGGTGTCTTGGGGATGGGCTCCCAGCAGAGGATGCTTCTTTTCAAAATGATCTCTTTTTTTTTTTCCTTTTTGTTCTGTTTTACATTCAGTCTCCCGAGAGCAAACACCACATCAGAGCCCACGGGCTGAAAACGCCACTGGAAACAATAAAGCTGCTTTTAAATATGGGAGAGCAAAGGGGGAAACCAGTGAAGATTGTCCATAAGCAAGGAGCGGGCTCTTTCTTGTGCTCCCAGAGCTCAGGAAGATGTTTGTTTATATTTGCACAGACACGTCTTACGTAGAACTCCACAAAATCTACGAGTGTTCCAGAGTAAACTGATTTTTCCATGACAAATAAAGCATGAGGCTGGATGGCCAAAGGTTTTGGCCCTGAGGGGGAGGAATGGGGAGCAAACAAACAAAACCAGAGGATGTGATGGAAGTCGAGACAGACCCTTAACCACCGTGGCACCAGCGGGCGACAGAATAATAATAATAATAATTATAATAATTATAATAATTATAATAATAATAATGCACAAGAAACAGGCATGTCCAAGCTCCACGTAACCAGTGGCACCAAAACATGCAATAGACTAAAATCTATCCTATTGTTTCCCTGTGATAAATGAAACACAGAATATAGAAGTCACTACACCAGTATCCCAAAACAGGACACCACCGAATGTTCCTTCCAGCGGCCGAACACTTGGACAAGGCATCGAAACCAAAATCCAACTCATCCCTTGGTGTTTTCCCGCTCAGCTTCACAGTGGCTCGTGGACTGTGGATTTCCCAAGCGTGGCAGGAGCTGTCCTGGGCACGCGGGACGAGGCTGCGGCCGCTCAGGAGCTCCCAGCAGCTCCCGGCAGCTCCCCTTCGGTCCAAGCATCCGTTAAATAGGAATTCTAATGTCTTTGCCAGAGTCTCTCCACCCGGAACAGCAGGAGTTGTACCCAGAGAGCAGCAGGGGGTGCGTCAGACAGTACAGGACTTGTCTGGGGGCTGCTGAGCTGCAGAGGGGGCCACGCCGGGGGTGCTGGCGCTGGTTTTGGGGAACACGGCGGGCTTGGGCCGCGTGGCCGGCGGCTTCACCTGCGTGGCCATTTTGACAGACTTGACGGGCCTGAAGGTGCAGGGGATGTCCCCAGCGGTGCTGGCGCTGCGCTGGAACGGGGGCTCAGTGTCCTTGAGGAGCTGGGTGTGCAGGGGGCTGGAGGGCTCCGAGGTGGGAGCCACCACCGGGGAGGTTTTCAGGGGCTCCAGGGTGTCGAGGACGACGTCGGGCGCGTGCTTGACGCTGCTCTGCCTCTCCAGCTCCCGCAGCTCGTTCAGCGCCGAGTTCATGGTGGCTTCAATGTCCTGCAAGCACAGCAGAGCAGCCCAGTGAAGGCATGGCCAGACACATAAATCACCAGATAAAAGCCAGGTTTTCAGCAAATTTCAGTTTTCTGAACACCAAACCGTGCGGCACCGCAGCCTGCAGCCAATAATCACAAAATTTTCCAGCAACGGGGAGCAAAATCATTGCTAGCACTGCCCTGATGCTAATCTGGCCCTTCACTGCTCCTGATGCTGCCCAGAGTTCAAAGCAAAGCCCCAAATGGCAGCGAGGAACAGAAACCAAAGCACTGGTGCCCATTCTTGCAGTTTATTTGGCACGTGAGGTTCAGGAGAGTAAATTCCTGAAGGGAGCACTCATGGCTTGGACACTGGGCCACACACTGAATCCTCGTGGGCTCCTGCTGCCTCACTGGCTTTCCCACTAAGCTGTTCCCAGAAATGTATTTCACAGGACTTGGAATTTCAGAAAACACAGAAGATGTCAGAAACACGTGTAGCAACCAGAACTGGCCCTCCTCCTTCCTCTTAAAAACCATTACATTATTAACAAATAAAAATGAAGAGAACTTTTGAGCTAAAACCATGGGGGTTTGTCTCAGGACCTACACGCTGTCTGCTGGAGAGTCCAGTGGTGCACAGAACTCCCTGGGGAGCAGCAGAACTCAGCCTGGCTGTGACTCACACTTTTGGCTGCAGCTTTCCAGCTTCCTCCGAGCTTTTTCAGGGGGTGGAGAAGGTAAATCAGTCAAGGAATGGTGGAAGAAAGCAGAGGCAGAAATCTGACGCCTCCCACTCTATCTTGAGGCCAGGCAGATTTTTGTTATGAAGTTGTGGAAATATGTAAGATGGTTATGGGGTGGTGTTTGAGCAGATACTACAGAGAAGAACATTGATTTAACACAGCTTGGGTTTTTCTCCCTCCTCTTTTCTATTTATTTTCCCCTCCTCTTTCCTTTTTGTCCCCAGACTCTTCTCCAGTGAAACAATGGAGGGAAGGTTCTGGCAGGGAGAGGAGGCAGAACAACTTCAGTCAGAGCCTAATTGAAAAAACAAAGAACCTGATTTATATCAACCAAAGCCTCAGAAGGACAGGGAAGCAACAGGAGCTGTACACCACATTTCCACTTCAACAAATGGGCTTAAGGTACCCAAAATGGCAAAACACAAATTCCCACCAGCATTAAACCTGCTGAATTTTAACGTGCCCCTGATTTGTTATGTGGAGGTGCTGTTTTGTCAATAAAAATTCTGTTTATTTCTCACGTGTTTCCCCCCAGCTCCTCAGGAACCTGCAGAGCCCCGAGCCAGGCAGAGCAGTCAGGGCTCCGGGGCTGGCTTTGTAACCTGAGCCTGGAGCATTCCTTGGCTTCAGGCAGAGCCATCCATCCCGCTGCAAACAGAGGGTACAGGCAGATGCGAGTGCGGGCACTCGCATCCACCCAGGAAGAGCCCTCTGCAAGAGGGAAATCTCTGACTTCACATCTTTGTAGCCAGCCCTGACTTCAAGGCCCCCGTGTAAACAACTAACTCCTGAAAACCAGCAGGGCTGTGTTCAGAGCTGGCTGCTGCTCACACCCTGAGCCCTGCGAGAGGACGAGGATGCCACTGGAGCACTGCAGGAGTCAGCAGCCTGCTTTTGTTAGGGCTGTGCTGCTCCATGTGCTTCCCACGCCGTGGGTTTGTACGTGCTGAGTGTTTTAGTGGTGATACCAGTGGTAATACCTTGCATAGTTCAGTGTGTGCCAAAATACCAGATGAAACTATCAAAAAAGCTTTTATCGTACAAGACAGAGAAGCAGAAAAAGATTTGCAGAGAGTTCTTGAAATCTTACAGAGATGAAAGTACAGACACAGATGTCACGCCACAGGCAAGGCTGCACCACTGACAGGAGAGTGTAAATCCACAAGAAATACTTCATTTCTCTCAGGTCTTGAAGTTATGGTTGCTTAATTCTCTGCTGGCACCTTTGGAATCCGAGTCACTTTCTGAAATGGGTGTTTTTAGTGCTGAAAGTGTGGGTAACCAGCAGGGCCAGGTTTTTGTGGAGGAAGGACCTGACTGTTTATCTTCCTCAGGAAAGCAGCCTCAGTGCCTGCACACAGGGGTGAAAGCCCAGACTGGGCTGTGTCCTCAGCTAATGTTGCACTGACAGAATCACAGAATGCTGGGCTTGCAAGGGACCTCTGGAGTCCAAGCCACCGTCCAGGCAGGGTCACCTGCAGCAGGTGACACAGAAACGCATCCAGATGGCTTTGGGGTGTCTGCAGAGAGGGAGACTCCACTCCCGCCCTGGGCAGCAGATCAGGGCTCTGCACCCTCATGGACAGGAGCTCTTCCTGAGCTTTTTGTTTTAATCTACGGCTCCTTGTGCTGCTGCTGAACAGAGCCTGGCACCATCCTGACACTCCCTGGGGACATTTGTGTGGATTAGTGGGATCCCCTCTCCAGACTGATCAGCCCCAGCTCCCAGAGTGTCTCCTCATCCAGAGCTGCCCTTCCCTCCTGGGGAAAGGACAAGATATCAAATCCCACCTTGCACTCAAACACCTCTTGCAGGATAATGGTTCAATCAGGTGCCAAAATGGATCCCATAAACATTTTCACAATATAAGACTGAAATAAAGACAGGAAAAACCCAGCCATACATGGATTACCCCTGGGATTTCTGCAGCCCTTTCTTGTCTCTTTCTGCTTTATATTTAATGCCTGTTTGTGGGTTAGCATTAAAAAACAACTCCTTGCCTGAAAACCAACCTTAAATGAGATTAAAATGGAGCTGAGGGTTCTGTCCTGCAGAGCAGAAATAAGGAAAAGAGGGATTGCACTGCTGGACATCAGAAAAGATGAAATAAGCACAGGAATCACCCTCTGGTAAACAATCTCGATAACACCTTCCACATGTGTACAACAACAGGTGTAGTAAATGGAGATAAGAACTGTTTCTCATACTTTTTTCTGAGCTTTTTTACAGTTTCTCACAGCTTCCCAGGAAAATCTTTGGAGAGAATGATGTGTGTCTGTGTTCAGAGGATCTGTGATTACCACATCCCCCCTGCTCCCAGGCTCCCCAGCAGAAGCTGCTGTGCCACTGTCACATCTTCTGAAAAATCCCTTGGCCAGGATTCCTTCTCCTGGGAAGCTGAGAAGCCTCAGAGAAAAAGGAAAACAACATTATCTCATTTGCTTCTGCTGTGTTTTGCTGCTTGGGAATGTGGCTGGAGATTGTTTGGAGAATGTGGCTGTTGATCAATGTGTTTGATTGGTTTCATGGGAATTGTTTTAACTTAATGACCAATCATGGTCAGGCTGTGTTGGACTCTGGAAGGCATCACCAGTTTTCATTATCGTTCTTTGTAGCCTTCTGTCTGTATCCTTCCTCTATTCTTTAGTACAGTTTTAGTAGAGCATTCTTTTGTAGCCACATTTCTCCTCACAGAGAAAAGCAAGGCACAATTCTTCCCAAGGATTGCTGAGATTCACAATCTCTGCACCTCAGAGAAAGGAAAAACACAATTCTTATCATTTGCTGTGCCTGTGTTTGTGGCAAAGTGAATGCAATATGGAGATTGTTTACCCAGAGTGATGGGGTTTGGGTTCCTTGGCCTGTCAGGGCCAGCTGTGTGTGTGGGGACTGTTGGGGACAGTCACGAGATGAGTGCAGTGTGTGCAGGGTTGAGTGCTTGGCAGCTTCAGTTTAGATGTAACATTGTGTAATATAATACAGAATAATATAGTAAAATAAAGTAATTAATTAGCCTTGTGATATTAATGGAGTCCTCCTCATCATTCCTCCTTTGTCAGGAGCAAAAATCTCCACTATATTCTTTAACACATGATAGTATCATAAAATAATAAATTAGTCCTCTAAGAACATGGAGTCAGATTCATCATTCCTTCCTGCCAGGGGGAACCCCAAAAACACCACTGTCGTCGTGTTTGAGGGTCCCCAGGATGAGGGAAGAGATGAGAATCTTGACTCCGTGTTTCAGAAGGCTGATTTATTATTTTATGATATTATATTATATTAAAATGCTATGCTATAGCTATACTAAGAAGAATAGAGAAAGGAAAGGAATAAAGGGATGAATAATAAAAACTCGTGACAGACTCAGAGAGTCGGCACAGCTGGACCACGACTGGTCACCCAGTAAAAACACCTCCCACGGACCCAGCAAAGATGCACCGCTGCATTCCACAGCAGCAGATAATTATTGTCTTTCTTTTCCTCTGAGGCTTCTCGGGAGAAAAAAATCCTGGCAAAGGGATTTCCATAAAATATCCCAGCGGCGTCCCAGAGCGCTGCTCACCTGGGCGATGACCTCGGGGTCCATGGGCCGGTGGTTGTTGAAGCTCTTGGAGCGGCCGGCGCTGACGGCCTTGCGCACCTGCGGGCTCTCCATGCGGCTCTTGAGCGACGAGTGCCGGCTGATGGAATTGAGGCTGCCGTGGCCACTGATGGAGCATTTGTCTGGAACCTCCTTGGGAAGACTTTGGCTCATTATGGGCTGAGATGAGGGCCTGGAAGCGGCTATGGCCCCGGGGGAGGCTGGTTCTGCCAGGGAACTACCTAGGCCGTGGCTGTCACTCTGGCGGAACGCTCTTCTGATGCTGCCTGACTCTGGTTTCTTTCTTTGCCTTCAGTCACAAAAGCAAAACAAGTCAATACAAGCAGGTACAGGGCTGTCATTTGAAGATATCCCCCCAAAACAACACACAGGACAACGGGGAGAGACACAGAGGTATCCAGATTACAAACAGACCCAGGGGTTGAGGAGTGATTGCGGTACAGTGGAACAATTATAGATTATAAATTATAAATCATTCCAGTTTCACGCTTCTAACAACAAGGCTGAGTCCTGGCAGCTGTGCACATTCATAGCAACACCAGAAAACTTGGGTGGAACGTGATTAACTTGGTCAAGAGGAGAAGAATTTATACTGGAACAAAAAAAAAATAAAAAAACCCTCTGTGCCATCGACAGGTTTTGATGATGTGTTTTTATTACATTCCAAGAGCAGAGCTACAATCTTTGACTGGAGGACACAGTATAAGTCTACTAAGCTCCTGGCCCAAGGCATCAAGTTATTATTTTCAGAGATCAGCAAGCAAAGACCCCCAGTTTGGGGTTAATGATCATTTCCAATGTTTGCTGGTGGTAGGAGATGGTTCTTTTTCATGGCTTTGGCAGGACCACAAGGCATGGGCTACAGATAAACCAAAGGGATGATGTCAAATGGATGAACTGGTCCAAAGAATTTAGTTTCTACCCCAGCACCATGAGGTCTGACAGCACGATTCCACTCAAATCATGGGAAGGCCAATGCAGCAGAATACTTTATGCCATAGGTCTGAAGCTTGGCATCCATTATACAGGGAAGGATCCATTTATATATAGCACCAGCCCCATGAATAACTGCAAGAAAGTGTTAACTCCAGTAGGATTTTGGCATCCAAATAATAATTCAGTGGGTGGCACAACTGTCATTGCGAAACCATCTGATTTAATTTTGCTCAAGTGTGTTCTCACATAGGTCAGAAGATTCATTCCTAAAGAAAAAACAACAAAATGAGTCTTATGCTACTTATTGCTAAATATCAGGTTCCCTAGTAAAGGGAAAAAAAAAAGCCCCAAAAACTAGGGTGGACATTCCCCAGGCTCCTGAAAACCACTACACACAACTCTACCAAAGCCAGCAGATGGTGAAGCTCCAGCACAGGTCTGTTATTACACAAATCTCTCCATAGCTGGCAGAATGGCCGCTCCAGTGGCTCAGACAGCAAATATCATAAAAGAAAGCCCAGATCCCAAGCTGATGCAGATTAACACGGCTTCCCAGATATCACTGGAGCTCTGCTGAATCCCACGAGGAAGGCCCAGGCTCTCTAGGCCATGAGCAGGGCCCAAACCTTTTAAAAGGATGCATTTGTGCTAATGCCTTTATAGACTACATTGTGTTAAATTAGCTGAAGGTTAAGAACATCCCCTCCCATCAAACTGTAATTATCACATAAAACCTTCACTGCACAGTGGAGGGGGGTGGGGGGTTTTAACACAAAGGAAATAATCAGAAATATACGGGGATAAATCTGTCTAGAAAAACTATTTACCAGATAATGGAATTTAGTCTGCTACTATCTTGATTTCCCAGCTTTTTATTATGTTGAGTGTTGGCTAAAGCAACAATTTCTGGTGGAGGAGGCAAGGTTAGAGCAACAGGGGGTTGTGCTGTTCCACTGCAAGCATATGGTTAGTAACCCGAGGTGAGGAGTGCTGCAGAAACAAAGGAGTGCTCCAGGCAGCGCCAGACGGTGGGACTGCAGGTATGGCATTTATCACAAACTGGGACACAGCTTCCTGCAGGAACTGTCCCCCCAGCCCAGCACACAGGACGTGGCAAACGCGGAGGAGACGCGACAGATCACACAACACGGGGAGGGACGGGGACAACGACACGAGATCTCAGCCCAGCACTCCCCTCCCTTCCTCTGTCTGCTCAAGGCATAGAACAGGGCATATTTGGGAAAACAGGACCAGATGGCACCTTGGAGACAGGGAAGAGAAGCCAGCGGGGTTTCAAATGAGCGATGGTGACAGAGAGGGGACAGCAAAATGCGAGTGAGTTACTAGAGGGGGAAGCAGAGAAAAAGGGTGGCAGTGCTGGTTAATGAATCATTTTCAGGGAAGGAAGCATTTCACTGGACTCATCACCAAGCTCTTGACAGGCAGGGGAAACAATGCAAGGCTGCTCTTACTTGTTGATGTTCGCAAGGTAAATATCTGCGACGTGGCCCCCGCTCGGGCAGCTGGCACCAGCTCTGGCTGTCACCTTTTCCTCCGGTGGCTCAGAATTTATTTCTATTTCCGACTTGGGGCTGGACCTTTCCGACATGCCGTCCTCACTAGGAAGGAGGAGGGGAGGGTATCACAACCACAACAGCAGTGCTGGGTTTCCAGTCCAGTGCAAGCGTAGAGCAGCACTGTGTGAGCATCCTGAGAATCACCAGGGTCCTTCAAATCACTGAATGGTTTGGCTGGAAGTGATCTTAATCATCTTCTTCCACCCCCCTGCCATGGGCAGGGATAGCACCTGCTACCCAAGGGTGCTCCCAGCCCCATCCAGCCTGGCCTTGGGCACTTGCAGGGATGGGGCAGCCACAGCTGCTCTGGGCACCCTGTGCCGGGCCTGCCACCCTCCCAGGGAACAATTCCTTCCAATACACCCATTCTAATCCTGCATCCTACAGCTATTCCTCCTCCTCCTGAGCACCTGATTCCTGTAAGCACCCTGGAGATCCCAGCTGTGCCAGACACCAGAACAATTCTTTCCTCAGCCCTCCACCTCTGCGAGCGCCCCTGTGTGAGAACCTGAACCCTGCTGTGGCGTGTGGCCACAAAGCCCCATGCCAGGGTGACACCGTCCTGACACTGCTTGGGGAGCTTTGTGTGGATTAGTGGGATCCCTTCTCAGCCCTCTCCTCTCCAGACTGACCAGGTCCCGGAGTCTCTCCTCATCCAGAGCTGCCCTGCAGAGCCACCCTTCCCTCCTGGGGAAGGGACACGAGATTAAATCCCACCTTGCCCTCAAACACCTCTTGTGGCCCACTGCAGGTTCTTAGTTGGTGTCCCAGACTGCAAGGCAAGATGGATTCTATTTGCCATCTGTATGGCAGTTGTCTTCTGTTAATTGGCCAGTTTTCCTTATCTCTTCCACACCCAATCCTCCCTCCAGAGAGACATCTGCTGATAACAGGCCATGGAATGTCACTGCAGGGCTGATAAGAGCTACAGCACCCCATGGGAGATGCTCCCCCAGAGGGAGGAGCCAAGCATTCCTACCCGGATACAATCTGGAGCTTCTGGAACACCAGCACAGCTTCTGCACTGGATTCCCAGAGGAACAGCAGCTGCCTCTGCCACTGGATCTCCAGAGGAAGACTCCACCTTTCTCCAGGATCCCTGCTCCAGCAGAACCACCCCTGACACTCCAGGAGGGCTGCAGCCACAATTCCAGTGGCACTGCTGCCAACACCCTGACCCACAGGGTGTCAGGCTGTGCTCTGACCCTGTCAGTGTTGCTTTGGTTCACTGCATTGTTTATTTTATCCTTTTATTTTCTTCCCTATTAAAGAACTGTTATCCCTACTCCCATGTTTTCTGCCTAAGAGCCCCTTAATCTAAAATTTATAGCAATTCAGAGGGAGGGGAGAGGTTCCCATTTTCCATTTCAGGGGAGGCTCCTGCCTTCCTCAGCACACACCTGGCTTTCCAACCCAAGACAGTTGGGTAATAATTACTATTATATTATATTATATTATATTATATTATATTATATTATATTATATTAGTGTTCTGCCTCTTCTGGAGGCAGCCCAGGCTGGGGGTGGCACCTACGTGTCCTGCACCACGATGTACTGGTGGGGGATGAGGCCGTCGATGCCGTTGTGCCGTCCCTCCCACCAGTCGTCCGAGGCGCGCTGGTAGAGCAGCAGAGAGGCTCCCTTCTTGAAGGACAGCTCCCGTGCAGTCCTGCCCAGGTAGTCAAACTTGGCTATGGCCTCTATGGGCTCACACTCTAGGAGACAGAAGGGAATAAAGAACATTTCACTGAGCACCTGCGTTGCCCTGATTTTCCGCGTGCGTGAGAAACTCCACTACAAACATGTAAACATCAGAAGGCTCAGAAGAACAGGGTGACAAAACCTGCCACGAAGCAGAGCATGAAGAGATCCAAGTGCTCCTCCTTCAGGCAGCAGAGGGTTGGCAGCAGGAACATTCAACCCCTGAACTTAAGGATGTTGCCCTTGCATCCTTTACCCTGATGCCTCAGGGTTTGGCTTTGCTATTTTTCAGGTTCTGTGCAGCTTCAGTGTGTGGGGCTGGGTTCACGTGAGGGGATGGTGAGCTCTGTTCACAGAGCAGGGAGACACAACAATTCCTGCTCTAGCTGGGGACCGAGGACAAATGATCCAAACCTCAGCCCAAGAGCACAAACAGCATGGGATGAAGAGAGAAAACAAGGATGGGACTGCATGGGCTGGAGCTGGAATGGGACAATTAACTCCAATATGCAAATGGAGCAGAACTTATAAAAGTGAGACACCCCGTGACCAGTTGTCCATTTTGTGACCATTTGGGTTCAGCTTGGGTCCATTTTGGGTTGTGCTGCCCAAGGGGGATCCCTTGAGGAGATCCCTTTAATAAATCCCTGTTTTGTTCTTTAGCTCTGTCTAGTCTCTGCTCTAACTCAGCCCTCACAAGGCCCATCAGCCTCATCCCCACACAGAGGGCACACTGGTATTCTCCAAGCCCTAAACCCCCTCACAGCAATTCAAGCCAACGGTGATGGAAAAGGCAAGAATTAGGGTTTCATTGAAATCAAAAGGGTTTCATTAAAATCAAACGGAGATGGAAGGGAATAAACAACAGTTCACTGAACATCTGGGCTCAGGTGAGCACTCAGCAGTTTAAACCTGCCACAAACCAGTGTATGAAGAGGATGAAGTGTTCCTTCCCTCTTAAGGCAGCAAAATTCAGAGGGCAACCCCTAAATTTAAGGATGCTGCCCTTTCATCCTTCACCTCATCCCCACACAGAGGGCACATCTGTATTTTCCAAGCCCCAAACCCCCTCACAGCAATTCAAGCCAACAATAATGCAAGTGGCAAGGGCAGAATCAGGGTTTCATTAAAATAAAAAGGCTTTCAGAGGTGGGAAGCAATCAGGTACACTCCAGACAAAAACCTGCCCAGGGTTCCCTTCCTTGAAAGCAGCTGAAGTGAATCCCCTGGGCGGGCAGGGGAGGGAAACATCCTCTCATCCCAGGCTGCTTCAGCAATAAAGCATCAATTCAGAAGGAAATTTCTGCTGCCTGTGAGGCTCACCTGAGCCAGGAGAGAGGAATTCTGGCACGGTGGGAGGCCCTGCTCTGCATCCAAGTGTCATGGAAGCAAAGGAAAACATGCAGTGCCTCCAGAGCTGGGCTTGGTGCAGGCTGAGGACACAGAAGATGCTCTGTGCCACTCCTGCAGAGCTCACACAGCAGCTCCAGCCATGCCCTGCCACTAATCCAGGTCCCTGCAGGACCCTGACATTATACAGAGGCACAATAAGGGCATTTAAGACACTCAGGAAAATCAATGTGGGATTCCCGTGGATTATTTTTAAGGCTCTCAAAAAAATCTGCCACTGTTTGAGTGTCAATGTGTATTCAGGCAGCTCCTGGCTCTGGGCAGGGATCAGGGGAATGGAGATGAGCTCAACCACACAGCCCCAGTGGGCTCCCTCTAATTACTTTAAAGGAGCTTTAATGCAGCCAAGCAATCCATGGAAATTGAGTTCTTTCCTGGAGAAAGAGATTTGTGGTTCCTCTCCCCTGATCAAAGAGAGATCAGCCACTCCACACAGAGATCTCTGCACCACAGGAAGCCTCGACAGTGCAGGAGGAAGCTCCAACGGGCTGAAAGGCCAAACACCAGGCACAGCTTTTGCAGTTACTCCTCGGGAGAGGATTTGCTCCAGGGTCTGGAGCTGCCCCTAGGCTGCAAGGAGCTAGCAGGGCTTGAGAAAATAATGGTGTGAATCCATGGGAGCCAGCTGGAGCTCCTCAGCCAGGCTGAGAGAGCAGAGCAGAAGCATCTCCCCCCAGAGAGCCCCACCAGCACCTGAAATTACCCAGCACCAAGTGACTGAGGGCAGCAACAGGATCTGAGCTCTGAGATCCACCCCAACAACCCCTCCACTGCCACACCGGAGAGCTCAGAACTCTCTCCAACCACCCACTGCAGCTAAGCCTGTGCTCACACTCACACAAATCCCATTTATCAGTCCTCAGCAGCCAGCCAGGGACTGGGAAGGGTGGGAAGAGCCTGGCCCATGCTGGCAGCCTGTGCCGACTCCCCAGAGCACGTGGCTATCTGGCTTTGGCTCCTTCCTCCCTCCTGCTTGCTCTGCCAGCTCGTCCTAACAGTAAAAAACCCCGACCAGGCTGGTTTTTGGTGTCCCCCTCACTGAGGAAGGGGACGGGAGTGTGGTTTGCTGAATTCCATCTGCTTCATTAGTTAGTGTTTATTGTTCCAGATGAGCGTGGCACTCAGGTTTCTTATGGTTCCAATTTGCTTTTTAGGACTCTGGCTTTTCTCCAGGGGACTGATTTTAGACTTTAATTTCCAGTAGCTTTTTCCTACTTACACTTATGCTCAGAGCAGAAAACTGTGTGAACGAGGAGCAATAAGGCTAAGCCAAACAATTCCCCCTGCCAGTCTGACAGCTTGGGCAGACAAGCAGCAGATTAAAACATTTCCACTCGTATTCGTAGTTTAACAAACACAATCTGCTTGTCTTTCAGCAGTCCTGACCCCTCATACCTGTCTCAAATCAGTTCAGGGAGGCTGAGGAAGTGCACAGATGCTCTGCCGAACACCACATCTCCCCTCACCCCAAAATTCCTCCCTGCAGTGGAGGGGGCTGGGGTGACAGCTTTACTTTGGGAAGGTCAATCCCAGCCTCCCCAAAGAGTTTTGGGAGGTTTGGTCCCAAGTGAAGGCAGAAGGAGGGAAAAACCCCAGGAAGATCTGTGGTGGAGCTGTACCCGCACTGCTGAGAGGTGTGACCAGGGCGTGACACTGCACAGCCCAATTAGCATGAGACTCCTTAATTAACCACACCCTGCTGCTGCCTCAAAGAGACCCAGCCCCAGCTCCTCAGGGCCAAGGGCTCCCTCCCAAAAGCTTCCTATGGAATATTCCACAGAGGCTGCAGGACTCCATCCAAAACACCTCCAGCCTCACCTGGCTCAGGGGCCCCGGCCCCAGAGCAGTGTCCTTCTCTGATCTCTGCTCCCTTGTGCCCTCCCAGTCACCAAAAAGATCTAAAAACGCCAGCCACAAACAGCACAGGGTGGCAGCAGGCTGCAGGCCTGATCCCAGGATTCCCTCCCAGCTGTGGGATGGGGGGGCCTGTCCTTCCTTACAGCCACCAAATTCCTCTTCAGAGATCCAGGCTCCAGATGTGGAATCAGGAGGCCTGTCCTTCCTTACAGCCACCAAATTCCTCTTCAGAGATCCAGGCTCCAGATGTGGAATCAGGAGGCCTGTCCTTCCTTACAGCCACCAAATCGCTCTTTCTCAGAGATCCAGGCTCCAGTTGTGGGATCAGGAGGCCTGTCCTTCCTTACAGCCACCAAATTGCTCTTTCTCAGAGATCCAGGCTCCAGCTGTGGGATTGGGTGGCCTGTCTTCCTTACAGCCACCAAATTCCTCTTCAGAGATCCAGGCTCCAGCTGTGGGATGGGGGGGGCCTGTCCTTCCTTACAGCCACCAAATTCCTCTTTCTCAGAGATCCAGGCTCCAGTTGTGGGATCAGGAGGCCTGTCCCTCCTTACAGCCACCAAATTGCTCTTTCTCAGCGATCCAAGCTCCAGCTGTGGAATCAGGAGGCCTGTCCTCCTTACAGCCACCAAATTGCTCTTTCTCAGAGATCCAAGCTCCAGCTGTGGGATGGGGGGCCTGTCCCTCCTTACAGCCACCAAATTCCTCTTTCTTAGAGATCCAAGCTCCAGTTGTGGAATCAGGAGGCCTGTCCTCCTTACAGCCACCAAATTGCTCTTTCTCAGAGATCCAGGCTCCAGCTGTGGAATCAGGAGGCCTGTCCTCCTTACAGCCACCAAATTCCTCTTTCTCAGAGATCCAGGCTCCAGGAGGACACATTCCCAGGCATTTTTCAGAGCTCCTGCCTGTCAAACCCACCTCTCTGCTCAAGGCGGGCAGTGATCCTGTGCCTCATTCCCCAGGGCTTTGTTTCCTCCCCTCACCCTGCAGAGGGTGGCAGTGCCAGTGCCCCTTGCCGAGGCAGAACCGGTGTCCTGTCCCTTGTCACTGCTGTGTGAACACCAGAGGGTCCCACAGCAGGGTCAGAGCTGTGAGATCAAAGCCCCGGGAGCCAGGGGTGCCAGGGCAGGGTTTGTGGGCAGCTGCTGGAGCAGAGAGGCAGCACAGGAGCACCTGGCAGGGTGAGCAAGGTCCTCAAGGCCAGCTCAAAAAGGAGGCTGCCCAATTTTAAGGGAATGCTGCTCCCCACCTCTGCAAGTGAGAGCATCCAGGCAAAACCACCCCAGAACGTGCAGAGCTGCACAGGGTCTGAAGACAGAACAAAACCCTGTCCTGCCCTGGTGGCCAGGCTGCTCGGCATGCCAGGGACCATCATTTCTCATCAGCCACTCCATCCTTCCTCTGCTCTGCAGGGGGCTCACAGGATGTTCCCCATCCCAGGAGGAGCCTTTGGGAGTATCAAGGATGCCCACAACTGCAGCATCACCTTTTCCTTAGGAAATATCCTGGAATTCTCAGCCTTGAGCCTCTTTTCACTGATCAGACAAGAAGTGTAACTGAGCCTCCTTAAGGAAATTCAAAAATTATCTCTGAGAGAGGCCCTCAGGACTGCCTGCTCTGAAGCCCAGCTCTCAGAAGACAAGCAGGTTTGGGGTTGTTTTGCTTGCTCCCTTAAAGGGCTTTGAGCACTCACAGTTCTCCTCCCTGAGCCACTGACAGCAGAAACGCCTGGCACAGGCAGAGGGGAGAGGACACTGAAACACACCCAGCCTCCTGCTGAGACCCCTTGAGAAGCAGGGACACACTCAAAACTGCCAGGTAATTCTGGAGATCCCCACTGATCCTACATTTAGGAATGTGCCTTTTGTTGATGGAGTGACCAAACTGTCCTTTGGCCCTTTGAAGAGGAAATGAGCCCAGAAGCTTCTCTCCTCAATTAAGTGAAAAGACACCTCACAGGACCTGGGGGACTTCACCCAAACTTAAGGACAGCCAACTGGACAGGAGCCAGAAAGTTTTGCCTGAGCAATTGACTAGACAAAGAAGAGAACAAAGGAACTAATGGCTTTTGTGAGGGGTTTTACCAGGAGCAAGAACCTCTTGCACCTGGCTCGGTTTTCCTCTGTAAAGAGTTTTGTTATTTTGCCTTTTATTAAAACTTTTCTGTTTCCAACGCTGCCACAGAAGCCATCCTGCTGATTTTATGCCTTCTAGGGTCACTGAGCTATCTTGGGGGTGATAGGGATCTCCAAGAGCTCATGAGACCTGGCTCTGGGAGCCCTATTTCACTCACACCCTTGTACCTTCTGCCACCAAACGCTGCCACGTGATGCTCCCAGTGAGGGCTTTGATTTAAACTCCACTTTGCACCTTCAAACAAGCACAGCCTGCCCTGCCTCCCCCAAGGCAGGCTGCACCAGCGTCCCCAGTAAGCAGCAGACTTGCCATACCATCGTCACTGGTGTGGTGCTCAGCTGTGACATCCGGCACTGAATCTTCTGCCAGGGCTCGCTCTCCGTGGGGGCTTTCACTGCAACAGAAGGAAACAGGGACAGCTGTAACTGCTGGGAATTGAGATCCCTCCCCTCCAACAGGCAGACAGAACTGGGAACATTCTGGGAAGCAATCAGAAAGAACTGGGAACATCCTGGAGAACAACCAGGCAGAACTGGGAATCCCCATCACGAGTCAATATTTAGGTTTTGCTGCCACAGACACTCCGTGGATGCCTCTGCACGTGCTGAAGTAGCTGTGGGTAAAAATCAAGCTGAATTCTTTGTGATCAGCCAAACCAAACATGTTGGTGACCCCTTCTGAGTGCTATCAGCAAAGTCCAACTTCACATCTCACAGCCTGGCCCTCTGGAGACGCTGAGCACTCACACAGCAGTGCCAGCCTGGGTCCAGCTCCTCCCTGCCATGCCAGGATTATCCCCTCGGCTGCATTCTCCACTGCTCTAATTAGCTCATTAGATGGCTGATGAGAAAGCTGCAACTTCCTGGGGGAAATCATTCCTTGATTTATAATGATATTTCCAGGCCTGTGTTTGTCATCTCCCTCCACCCCTTTTATCACCACCTTAAATGTCCCATTCATTTCCCTCAACAACTCCCACAGCCCAATTAGCTGCCTGTAAATAAAGATTCCAGAGCACCTAAACTACCGAGAGGACTCACTGATGTTTGGCATGAAGAAAAGCTTTGAAAGGATCCGCAGACAACAAGTGGCAACCAAAGGTTATGTTTTTGTAAGAAGCTCCACGAGCAGCTCCCTCTGGACAGGAGCAGAAAGGAAACTGGAAGAGGATCTGCTGCCTCTCCCAGACAGCTCCACAGAGCTGCTGCCAGCTGGCAGCCCTGCCTGCCTGCCCTGCCTGCTCCTCTGAGGAGGAAAAAAAAGGGCTAAAACCCAGTGCTGGCTCTTCATCTTACAGCAGAAAACTCCTTGGCTGCCTTCTGCGACTCCTTAAAGGTGATTTTTAATCTTCTTCACACAGGAGGAACTTCATCCCTCATTTTGGCCCTGCAATGGTTAATGCAAGTGATGATGGCTGGACAGTGCTCTCCCCCTGGCAATCTACCTCCTGTGCTCTTTTAAATACGAGGAAAACAGAAAAAGGAGAAATGTCTGAACGATTCTGGCGCCTTATTCTGCTTAATGCACAGGACAGCAGGCTGCCCAACATCTCCTGAGCCAGCCCCTCAGCCATCAACCCTTCCCACCCTCTGCAAAGCCTTTATGCTCTTTAATAAAGTTTACAGAAGCCTCTGAAGCCAGCTGGAGGCCCCAGGAGGAAGCAGCATTGAGGGCTAAAGTTTCACCCAGACTGTGAAGTCATGTCGAGCACAGCTGCAGCTCCAAACCCTGCACGGGGGCCACGTGCCTCTCCCCAGCCATGCCTCCTAAAAAGCAGCGTTTTCCACCTCAAATCCTGGCCTTGCTGCATTTTCCACCCTAAATCCTATCCTTGCTGCATTTTCCACCTAAAAAATTTGTCCTTGCTGCATTTTCCACCTAAAAAAAAATTTCTTTGCTGCATTTTCCACCCTAAATCCTGTCCTTGCTGCATTTTCCATCTAAAAAAATATCCTTGGTGCATTTTCCACCTAAAAAAAATATCCTTGGTGCATTTTCCATCTCAAATCCTGTCCTTGGTGCTGGCAGAGCCCTGGGTGCTGCTCTGGGAAGCAGTGGTGGCTCCCTGAGAGCCCTGAAGGTGACAGCAGTAACTCCTGCCAGAGGAAGGGAGTGGAGGAATTGCCAGCAGGGAATCCAGGGGCAGCTCTGGTCTCTCTCTTGGGACAGTGACAGGAGCCAGGGAAGGGCTGGAGCTGTGCCAGGGGAGGTTTAGGCTGGGATCAGGGAAAGGTTTTTTTCCCCCCAGGCTCCTCAGGGAATGGGCACAGCCCCCAGGCTGCCAGAGCTCCCAGGGATGCTCAGGGTGTGATTTTGGGGTGTCTGGGCAGGGCCAGGGGCTGGATCAATGACCCCTGTGGGTCCCATCCACCCCTTATCTCCTTCCACTCTGCCCCCCACACCCCCCTGTGCACTCACACCCACTTTGAGGGTACTCAGCACGTTTTCATTCCCTTCACCTCATGGCACAAAACCTCTTGTCCAAATTAATGTGCTTCCTGAAGGCCATAAATATTATTAAGTTGGTTTTTTTTCCCCCCCTGCAAGTCCTTCATATATAACATCAGCTAAAAACATCAGAGAGAGGGGTGAAATGAAGAGAATTTCCAAAAGGTTTTGGCAAGTCCTGTGCACACAGCAGTGAGTTTGGAGGAGCCTCTAAATGAGGAGCGATCCCACAGCTCTGAGACAAGCCAGGGAAACAAGGCTTGCTCTGTCCCCACAGCGACTGCATTTAAAAAAAACCTATTTATTTTAGCCCACGAAAATAATCGTTCCCTTTGCTGCGAGGCTGGAGGAGAGCAGGAGCAGTGGGGGGAGAAGTGGGACACAAATGAACATTCCTGATCCTCAGAGGGAGGGCTCAGCTCAGCCAGGAGGAAAGCAAAGCCCTCCTTTCCTTCCCCCACTGCCCAAGCTTCCACCCCAGATGACAGGAGCTGCTCTGCCTGAATTGCTTCCAGATGTGCTCTCAGCCTGAGCACGTGGCCAGGCCTCTGGAGCTGCAGGCTGCATGGAAATGGTGATTCTGCATTCCTGCCTCTTCCCTCCCCCTGCAGCCCTGGAAATCCAACTGTGCCACAGCCTTGGGGGCTCAGCTGCAAGTGACCCCTGTGTCTGAAGCAAAGGCACTCCAGACAGGCAGAGAGAAAAGGCAAAAGCAGGAGAGAAAAAAAAAGAAAGAAAAAACAACTAAAAGAGATTGATTTTGGCAGCTACCAAACCAGAACATCCAAGAAAATCCCTCCACAGCCTTGCCCTTCAAGATAAGTGAGTGAGGTTTGACAACTGAATAGCTACTTTATACCAGCTTCTTTCTTTAAAGCTGATGACTCTCCAGAGAGACCAGAGCCACCTTTGCTGCTATAAACCAGATTTTGGAAGGGCTGGACCAGAGAGACCAGAGCCACCTTTGCTGCTATAAACAGATTTTGGAAGTGTGGGAACCCAGGACTCTCCTCTGGGTGCCCTGGATGGCCAGAGCCGCTGGCAGGGGGCTCTGAGACCCTGGCAGCAGCCAAGGACACACGTGGGCTTTTGATCTGAGCCCGTGGAACAAATCACCAACTCTGTATGGAGAATTACAAGCCACACACACAAGTTAGATAGCATAGTAGAAGTAATCACAAAGTGAAAGGAAGGATTTTTGAGTGCTGTACAGGGGGGTTTTAAGCCTTGTACGCAGGGGTCCAGGTTTTGTACATGGGGGTCTAAGATGGAGGGATTTGGGTGTGCCCTGTCCTCTTTCTTTCTCCTTCCCAGCCTCCATGTCTTTGGTGATGCTGGCACTCACAGATTGGTTTAGAGCAGAAAGTCACCATTCAATATAGATGATAGGCATTGGGGAAAAAGTATAAACATGGAACAGTAATGTGTGATATAAAAGATGGCAGCAGCCCCCGGGAGGGCAGTGTGCCTTTGTCTGACCTGCTGAACGGGCCACAGCAGTTCAGGAGAAGAATCTTTTAGATAACAACAATAAACAACCTTGAGAACAGACAACAGAAGACTGCTGAGTCTTTCTTTGAAGGCACGGGTTGGAGGAGAGACTTTTCCATCTTTTGGGGTCACCCCAATCCGGGGGTGAAACCCCACAGGAAGGGCTGGACCAGATGCTGCAATCCTGAATTAGCCAGCACTGCTGCAGCATCCTAATCCACGGATGAACATCCACCCATGGCTCTGCTCAGAGCACAATCCTGAATCAGCCAAGGCTGCTGCAGCATCCTAATCCACGGATGAACATCCACTCGTGGCTCTGCTCAGAGCACAATCCTGAATTAGCCAAGGCTGCTGCAGCATCCTAATCCACGGATGAACATCCACCCGTGGCTCTGCTCAGAGCATCCATCATACCAGTAATCCTCTGTGTTTCCACCTCTGCTGTAGACTGGGCCCTCCAGCTCCCTGGGCCCTGGGAAGATGTTCTCGTGCTGGATGATGATGGTTTTGATCAGTTCATTGACGTGAGCCTGGCAGGAGACCTGGTCGTGGCCCTCGGGCACAGACATCAGCGTGGGCCCAAAGCAGATGGCCAGGTTGTAGGGATCCATCATGTTCTCTTCACTGAACTGAGACAAACTGCAAAACACAGAGGTGGGGAGGAGGGTGAACAGCAGAAATATCATCACCATTGTCGCTGTCACATTTCCTGCAAAATCCTCTTTGCCAGGATTCCTCCTCCTGGGAAGCTGAGAAGCCTCAGAGAAAAAGGAAAACAATATTATCTGATTTGCTTCTGCTGTGTTTTGCTGCTTTGGAATGTGGCTGGAGAGTGTTCATCCAACAGGTGGATGTTTCATTGGTTTCATGGGAATTGTTTTAACTTAATGACCCATCACAGCCAGGCTGTGTCAGGACTCTGGAAGGCGTCACCAGTTTTCATCATAATTCTTTGTAGTCTTCTGTCTGTATCCTTCCTCTATTCTTTAGTACAGTTTAGTATTGCATAATATAATATAATATAATATGATATGATATGATATGATATGATATAATATAATATAATATAATATAATATAATATAATATAATATAATATAATATAATATAATATAATATAAAAGCCTTCTAAGAACATGGAGTCTGTAGTTATGATATTTTATGAAAATCCTTTTGTTAGGATTTTCTTTTTTTGAGAAGTTGAGAGGGCTTTAGGAATAAATGTAAATAAATTGTTATTTGTTAGCAGCACAGGAGCACCTGGCAGGGTGAGCAAGGTCCTCAAGGCCAGCTCAAAAAGGAGGCTGCCCAATTTTAAGGGAATGCTGCTCCCCACCTCTGCAAGTGAGAGCATCCAGGCAAAACCAGCCCAGAACGTGCAGAGCTGCACAGGGTCTGCAGGGCTCTGCAGGCGCTCCCAGGGGTACTCACTGATTGAGGAATGCAAAGAGGTATCTCATGACAATCAGGGTGGTCTTGGGCAGGTTCAGCAGCACCTTCCGGACGTGCAGCGCCCGCTCCTGTAAATTATCCATGGCTGGAAGAGAGAGAGCACGGAGAGAGTCACCCCTGCTGCCCAGCCCCAGCGCCACCAGCAGCCCTGCTCTGCGCCCTGGGCAGCCAGCAGAGCGCCAGCAGGAGGGGACTGGGCTGCAGAACCTGCTGGCAAAGGTCCCCAAACACCTCCCTGCGAGCGTGGGAGCTCTGGATGTCACCTGCTCCAGGGGCGCTGGCACAAGGGCTCATTCAGGGCAGCTGGGAGAGGTGGGTGTTTGAAAAGGAGAAGCTGGAACACTCAAATGAACGCAGTTAAAGGGTGAGGCAAAGGGCTCTGTGCGCAGCAGCCTGCTGAGAAAGAAGTGGGCAGCATAAATCAGCTCAGAAGGGAGAGCTCCTTCGGGGGAAAGAGGATTTTGCTTCTCAATGTAACACAAATCCAAGTCTGGAAATGCATTTCTCAGGAGCAGGAAAGCACAGGCCGTTTCTGAAGCTGTCTCCTCAGTGATCCTCTGCCTCTCTTCAGAGGCTGCCCCTGCAAAGGCCATTTCTCTGCTTGGACAATGGAATCATTCTTCAATTCTGGGGGACGTAGCAAGAGCCAGGCCACTTAAAAACAATGCAGAGGCCACAAACAACCCTCTGGCTGGCAGAAACACCTCCAGTAACCGTGAAAAATGTTAACGGTGAGTGCCCTGATGATTGATATGCTGGAGCAGGAGGCACTGGATGGTCCCTTGTGGGTAGGAAGCTAGAGGGAGTATGAATAAAAACGACCTTGTCAGCTGAGGCCAGCACGCAGCAGCATGGCAGCAGATATCCAGGGAAAGCAGATATCCAGGGAACCCTGCTGGTGATCCCTGCCTTGGAGAGGGCATTTCTGACATCCTCTGATGACAGCTCTTCAAGATTATTTTACACAAAAGAGGGTTTTTTGCTTTATTCTCTTTTAAAAGAACTCTGTCACCAAGCACTGGCTCACAGAGCCCCATCACACAGCCCTTAAAATCCATGGATTTCCATCTCCTTGTTCATTCGTGTCAGAGCAAGGATGGCTGGGAAAAGGTGACTGGATAACAGAGACCAGCCCAGCAGCACAAACCCAGCCAGAGAAACCCCAAAAACTCACCCTGGAGTCAGGGAAAAAGGGGAAAGGGAGGGAAGACAAGTGGGGGATGAGGAAGATGAATCCCGTTTTTTTCCAGTTCTTCGTGTACTTACTGACACAGGCAATCAGGTCATGGAAGATGTCCTTGGGGAAAAGGGGGTGCTCCAGGCCTCGGAAATAGAGCTTGAGGACTCCTGCTATGGAATCCATGTCGTGGTCGTTCTGGTCCCCAGCCAAGGGATCTTCCCCTTCGAGCAAGGAGAGAAAAATCAGAATGTGGAGGAAACAAAACACTGGAAGAAAAGGATCTGTGCTCACGCCACCCACCCCAGCTGCACTGCAACAGTGGGGCACACAGGGACCCCCGGCTGGGAAGCTCTGCCAGGAATCTGTCACCTGGGCACCCACAGGGGTGGTGGTGGTCCTGCAGCAGAGACACTCCAGGTGTTTTGGGCACGGGAGAACATCACAGCTCCAGCACCTGACAGGAGGCTTTAGGCAGAGCCAAAACTGCAGCTCAGGTGAGCCAGGGGACACAGGAGCATCACACACCTGGCCTAGGGGACACAGGGGACACAGGAGCATCACACACCTGGCCCAGGTGACACAGGAGCATCACACCCCTGGCCCAGGTGATAGAGGGGACACACAAACATCACACACCTGACCCAGGTGATAGAGGGGACACACAAACATCACACACCTGACCCAGGTGATAGAGGGGACACAGAAGCATCACACACCTAGCCTAGGGGACACAGGAGAATCACACCCCTGGCCCAGGGGACACACAAAGCATCACACACCTGGCCAAAGGGACACAGGAGCATCACACACCTGGCCTAAGGGACACACAAAGCATCAAACACCTGGCCCAGGTGACACAGGGGACACAGGAGCATCACACACCTGGCCTAGGGGACACAGGGGACACAGGAGCATCACACCCCTGGTCCAGGGGACACACAAAGCATCACACACCTGGCCAAAGGGACACAGGGGACACACAAACATCACACCCCTGGTCCAGGGGACACAGGAGCATCACACACCTGGCCCAGGTGATAGAGGGGACACACAAAGCATCACACACCTGGCCAAAGGGACACAGGGGACACAGGAGCATCACACACCTGGCCAAAGGGACACAGGAGCATCACACCCCTGGCCCAGGGGACACACAAACATCACACCCCTGGCCCAGGTGATAGAGGGGACACACAAACATCACAGCCCTGGCCCAGGGGACACACAAACATCACACCCCTGGCCCAGGTGGGTGCAGACCCAGGGCATGGGGTGGGGGAAGTGTTTCTGGGACAATTTGTTCTGCAGATCCAGCACGGTTTGTCTGCACCCCCAAAGGGAAGATGCTCACTCAAGGAGCTGTTCCTCGGGGGAAACTCCCTATCAGACATAATTAGATTTAACGATGGGGCAATCCTCCAGTTGAAGCCATATATATCCATTATGAGACTGAAATTACCAAAGCTCGCCTATTATCTCAATAACACACGGGATAATAAATGGGCCACTCCAAAGCTGAGCACCATTCCTGGTATTAACTGCCACCAAGGGCTCGGGATGAAGGAATAAACTGCAGGGACCTTGTTGTTAGCTTTGGCACTCCTCTAGATCCCAGATTTTACAGAGACAAGCGAGATGAAGGGGGGGAAATCCTCTTTTTCATTTCTGCATGGAACAAGTGGCTATTTCCCCAAGCTGGTCTTTCTTTATATAAAAATTTCTTTCTATAAAAATCTGATTCTGATGCTTTTCCTGCCTGTGACACACATTCCTGCCTCCTCTGCTGCTGAGGGTTTCCACTCTCAGGTCGATGGAGCTGAGCACAGGTGACATCACCCACCCCACACTGCTCATTAAACTTCTCTCTCCCCCAAAAGCAAAATTAACTCGCTGTGCCTAATTAATGTCTGCCCTTCTCCTGCAGCAGCAAGCAGGGAAAAACACTGATCCTATTCTTTGGGAACACAGATTCCAGGGATTAACACAAGCCCTGTTGTTCTCAGTGACCCAGGGAGTGCCTGAGGAGCAGCTCCTCTGAACCTGCCCTGCCAGGGAGAACAGCCCAGCAAGGAGCTGATGAGTCAGGAGGCTCCCGACTGCTCCCTGCCTTTGTAGGGAATGGCTCTTCCCAAAAGAAAAAAAAAACCCATCTATTAAAAGCTACCTCAAATTAACACTCTCGTGCAATTTCCCTCTCTCCCTCGCTGGTATTTGGAATAAATGCAGCCAAGCTGTGCCTGAACAACACAGGAAAAAGCCATGGAAATTCATCTCCAGCACACAAAGAGCCGGGGAGAGGGGAGGAAACTGCAGTTACACCTCATAATGAAACCCTCTGCGTCCCTTAGTGTTGCAAACAATCAATAAGCTATCAGACATGAGAGGAGATTGAATTCGGAATATTTATTCTCCAGACACTCCACAGGGTACAAAGCACAACAGCAAACAAGTGAGAATTCAAGGTTAATGAGCACCAGGGAGGTGTTAGGGAGAGCCTCACTCAGGAAACGCAGGAATCAAAGGGACAAAAAGAAGTTCTGAGTGCTCACACCAATTCCCACTCTTGGAGGAGCTCTTCCTTACCTCTCTCAAAGGCATTTTTGATGTCGTTCACTTCAACCTGGGAGCCAGACACTCTGAAAATTCCTTCGTGCTGCAAACCTGCAGGAGAAGAAGAGATGCTGATGACAAGGTAAGATGGATTAGATAAAAGGAGACGGCCCCTTCAGCAGCTGCAGCTCCTGCAATACAGGAGAAATAAGAACAAAGGCACAGGATGCTGTTCAAAAGCCACTTTTCCCTCAGATGTCCAGAATTTGAAAAACCAGAACTCAGCACAGGCAGAGAAATTATTAACCCTTCTAAACTGCTGCAGTAACAGGGCTGTGACAGCCCTTGATGTGATCTGTCACCCCGGAGGATTTTACCACCCCGAGGAAGTCACAAACCAGCAGTGCAGCAGCAGGAGTAAAACATGACCAATGCCAGGAGGAAAACGTTTAAAAAGGACTCAGTTGGGTCTGTTGGACAATCAAAGCCAGCTCTGGAACCTGAGTGAAATCGGCATCTCCTGATGCTGAAATCAGCAGCATCCTGAAGGATTTATCCCCCATCACTTCCCATTCCAGTGTGGTCTCAAGGATTTTTCCAGCAAATATCCAAATGCGGCCTCACAGAAAGATTCCAGATTGAGTCTAGAACTGTGACTTGGCTATTCCGAGTGCTGCTGAGAACGGAACTCCCAATTATTGCTTCCAAAATAGCAATGGAACAAGGGAAACAAACAGGACCTGCTACCTGGCCCTGCCTGCTTAATGAAGATGGATTCCAGCTCCTTCCACACGTGTTAATTACCAGCTGCTTCACACGCTGCTAACGAACGCTATCAATTAAAAACGAAAACAAATCCCAGTAAATGCACAGCACTCAGGGCTGGCAGAGGTCACCCTTCCCAAGAGGCACAATCATCTCTCTGTGGCAGCAAGGGAACAATTCCTTCCCTGCTCGACCTCCTGCCTCCAAACCCTGCAGCGCTCCTCCTGCTCCTCTTCCTCCTCCTTTACTACCTCCTCCTCTTCTTCCTCCTCCTCCTCCTCCTCTTCCTCTTCCTCTTCCTCCTCCTCCTCCTCTTCCTCCTCCTCCTCCTCTTCCTCCTCCTCCTTCTCCTCCTCTTCCTCCTCCTTCTCCTCCTCTTCCTCCTCCTCCTCTTCCTCCTCCTACTCCTCCTCTTCCTCCTCCTCCTCCTCTTCCTCCTCCTCCTCTTCCTCCTCCTCCTTCTCCTCCTCTTCCTCCTCCTCCTCCTCCTCTTCCTCCTCCTCTTCCTCCTCCTACTCCTCCTCCTCCTTCTCCTTATTATATATTTTATATTTTATATTTTATATTTTATTTTATTTTATTTTATTTTATTGGAATGTCACACAAACTCACCGTGCATAGGTTATTTTATTTATTTTATTTTATTTTATTTTATTTTATTTTATTTTATTTTATTTTATTTTGTTTTGTTATGTTATGTTATTTGTTTAATTTAATTTAATTTCTTTTCTCTTTCTAGCAATGCCCCCAGACTCACCGTGCCTGCTGATGAAGCGGATGCAGCTCTCCACCACCAGGGGAATGGCTTGGGAGGAATCCTGCCCCGAGAGGGATCCCAGCAGGAGCAGGATGCAGAGTGAAGAGGGGAAAAAAGAGAAAAAACAAAAATGAGAAAGGTTTGACTGAGCCCACCAAGATCACACTCCAAAAATCTCCTCATTCCAGAACTCCACAGCCCAGCCCAAGACCGTGGGAACCGGGATTCCCAAATTTCATCCTCCCAGCACCGACGAGAGACGCTTTGGGTCCTCCCTGCCCAGAGCACACACTTCAGCTGCCCTGGCTGCCAAAGAGCAGCAGACTGTCCCCAAGGGCAGGGACACAAAGCCTGGCTTGGTAAATCCCGACTGCGGGACCAAGGGAGCAGTGCCAGGTTTAACAGGGGATCCCGGGGAAATACAGGGAATGGGGACAAGAGACAGCAGGGAGGATCCCAAAAACCAACAGCTGGAATGGGGACCAAGCAGGGAGGATCCCAAAAACAACAGCTGGAATGGGGACCAAGAGACAGCAGCAAGGATCCCAAAAAGCAACAGCTGGAATGGGGACAAGAGACAGCAGCAGGGATCCCAAAAACCAACAGCTGGAGTGGGGGCAAAGCAGCGAGGATCCCAAAAACCAACAGCTGGAATGGGGACAAGAGACAGCAGCGAGGATCCCAACAGCTGGAGTGGGGGCAAAGCAGCGAGGATCCCAAAAACCAACAGCTGGAATGGGGACAAAGAGACAGCAGCGAGGATCCCAGAAAGCAACAGCTGGAATGGGGACAAAGCAGCGAGGATCCCAAAAACCAACAGCTGGAATGGGGACAAAGAGCAGCGAGGATCCCAAAACCAACAGCTGGATTGGGGACCAAGCAGCAAGGATCCCAAAAACCAACAGCTGGATTGGGGACAAAGCAGCGAGGATCCCAAAAAAACAACAGCTGGAATGGGGACAAAGAGACAGCAGCGAGGATCCCAAAAACAACAGCTGGAGTGGGGACAAAGCAGCGAGGATCCCAAAAACCAACAGCTGGAATGGGGACAAAGAGCAGCGAGGATCCCAAAACCAACAGCTGGATTGGGAGCAAAGAGCAGCGAGGATCCCAAAAAAACAACAGCTGGATTGGGGACAAAGAGACAGCAGCGAGGATCCCAACAGCTGGAATGGGAGCAAAGAGACAGCAGAGAGGATCCCAAAAACCAACAGCTGGAGTGGGAGCAAAGAGCAGCGAGGATCCCAAAAACCAACAACTGGAATGGGGACAAGAGACAGCAGAGAGGATCTCAAAAAACCAACAGCTGGAATGGGAGCAAAGCAGTGAGGATCCCAAAACCAACAGCTGGATTGGGGACAAAGAGACAGCAGCGAGGATCCCAGAAAGCAACAGCTGGAATGGGGACAAAGCAGCGAGGATCCCAAAAACCAACAGCTGGAATGGGGACAAAGAGACAGCAGCGAGGATCCCAAAAACCAACAGCTGGAGTGGGGACAAAGAGACAGCAGCGAGGATCCCAAAAACCAACAGCTGGAATGGGGACAAGAGACAGCAGCGAGGATCCCAACAGCTGGAGTGGGGGCAAAGCAGCGAGGATCCCAAAAACCAACAGCTGGAATGGGGACCAAGAGACAGCAGCAAGGATCCCAAAAACCAACAGCTGGATTGGGGACAAAGAGACAGCAGGGAGGATCCTAAAAACCAACAGCTGGAATGAGGACAAAGAGACAGCAGCGAGGATCCCATAAACCAGGAGGTCCCAACAGCTCAAGGCTGCCTGGGAATTTAGATTCCAGGTCTCTCAAAACACAGAGTAATTTTAAATTTTGCCATGGGAAATGAGCAAGGTTTTGGATTTTTGACTCCAGGTCTGTCAGAACACAGAGTAAAAGCAATTTTAAATTTTCCCATGGAAAATGAACAAGGTTCTAGATCCAGGTTTGAGACATTTGCCCAACAAGACTGAAAAGGTCCATGGCAAACAGGGAGGGACTGGTAAAAATTTGTTTTCCAGCACTCCTCCCCTTTCCCCACCACATGCCTGCCTCGTTACTGAGGGAAATGTTAATTGTTAATTGTTCATTACCTGCTTCCTCACGGTGGAGCTGCGCCTGCCACTGGTCCAGGGGTGCAGGGGGGAAAAACAGAAGAGAAAATCAGGATAATCCTCCCCACCACCACGTGACAGGTGAGTAATGCACCGATTGATTCTCACAATTAACAGACAAATATCATCTATTTGGTTAAGTTTTACACGTTTATAGTTATGTTTTACCCCCTGCGTTGTTTTCAAGGGTCATTGGGACATTTGGGAGGGCTGGCTTGTCACTGTGGTGACATCTGACCTCCAGTCAGGATCTGGGGAAGAGATCTCCACCGCTGGACAGCGAAGAAGGGGTTGATGGACAGAACTTTGGGAGGGGTTGAAGGGTTAAAAAGGGAAAATCTCCATCGTGAGGGGGCTGAGCACATGGCGGGGAAAATCTTTTGCTCCTGGCACCATACCCTCTTTTCTTTATTCAGCCTCCTGTTGTATTTTTGATAAGGTTTAATAAACCTTCCCGAATATGAAAAGCGAGCAGCCATTTCTCACCACCAGCTCATCCCTCCCGTGCTCCCAGGCACCTGCTGGAGCAGGGAAGGAGCCAGAAATCCCAGTCAGTCCTAATTCCAGAGCCAGAAATCCCAGTAAACCAGAATTCCAGAGCCAGAAATCCCAGTACACCAGAATTCCAGAGGCAGAAACCCCAGTCAGTCATAACTCCAGAGCCAGAAATCCCAGTCAAACATAATTCCAGAGCAAGAAATCCCAGTAAACCACAATTCCAGAGCAAGAAATCCCAGCAAAACAGAATTCCAGAGCCAGAAATCCCAGTCAGTCATAATTCCAGAGCCAAAAATCCCAGTAAACCAGAATTCCAGAGCCAGAAATCCCAGTACACCAGAATCCCAGAGCCAGAAATCCCAGTACACCACAATTCCAGAGCCAGAAATCCCAGTCAATAATTCCAGAGGCAGAAATCCCAGTACACCAGAATCCAAGAGCCACAAATCCCAGTCAATCATAATTCCAGAGCTAGAAATCCCAGTCAATCACAATTCCAGAGCCTCACTCCAGTTATGGACTCCAGGAACATTGTAAGTGACTTTCAATCACTCAAAACCTGCACGAGGCACAGGGGAGCCGTGACAAACAGCCAGCCCTGCCATCTCAATTCCGAGCAGCCGGAACGCTGGGATCCAGGACTGATCTCCAGTTTGATGTAAACTGCACAGGGAAGGGCAGGTGGGAGCAGGCTGGCTCCCCCCGAGCTGCCACTGTGGAGTCTTTAGGATGGTTTTGATAAGATTTCAAATAAATAAATAACACAAAATCCCCCCCGGAACAGCAGCACACAGCAGCCAGGCTGAGCCTTGGCTGTCTGCTCTCGTTTGCTGGTGTTGGTGGACATTAATGGCAGGAAAACAGGAGAAAAAAGCCTTGCTCTGCCAGGGTTTTCCCCTCAAAATTTATTACTGGGGTTTAAAATTCCTTCAGTTTCTTGTAAAAATGAAAGCAAGGGAGATAATAGCAGAGAGGCCCCAATGTATCATTGCAGCCAATTCCCTGCCAGGGCAGATGGCTGCTGAATTATAAATAAGGGGATTAGAAGTGTGATTTTTTTAAAAGCCTGTACAATGTGTTAATTTGGAGGGAATTCCTTTTGTAAAAAAAAAATCAAAAACATTGAATGAAAAATAGAAACATAATAAAAAAAATCCAATTCCACGGGCTGTCCCAGCCAATGAGGTGGGGTTTAAACTGTTGGAGGGCACGATTCTTTGATATTTAAAATTGTTTCATGATGAATAATATTTTATTATTACAGATGTCAGGGTCTAATTAGGAGCTGTCAGTTTTGCTTTGCAGTGAGGGATGGGAAGAGCAGGATGAGTCCACGCTGGGGTAATCACCTTGCTTTTGTTAACGAGGCAGGATGATGCAGATCAGGCCCAGCCCCGAGCCCCCTGAATCCATCACTTTGGAGAAGGGATTTGTGTTTTACCAAAGCCCCACCAGAGGTTTGTGCTGGTTCTGGGACTGGTCCTGACGAAATGAAAATGTTTCCCTTCCGTGCCCTCCGTCCTGCTGGACTGTGGCACAGCAGAGCAGCACTGGGATCAAGAGTTCCCCAGCTCATGGCCCCCAGCCTGTGGAGAAGCCCTGCCCAGGCCGGGCCCAGCTCCCTCCAGGACCAGGGATGTGCTTCTAAAAACCTAAATCTGGAGAATATGCTCTGGGCTACAGCACCAATGAAGGGAGTTCTCCCACTTCTCCATCCTGCTCCTGATCTGCTCTAAATACACCAGGGCAAGAAAAGGAATTTCTTTCTATTAATTAATTATATAAATTATTATTATAATAATCATTATATTATAATGATATTATAATTAGTATAGTATTGTATTTATTAATATAATATAATATAATATAATATAATATAATATAATATAATATAATATAATATAATATAATATAATATAATATAATATAATATAATATAATATAATACAATATAATATAATATATAACATAACATTATATTATATTATATATAATTTTCAATATAATTATAATAAAGATAAATATATGATTTTTCAATATAACTATATTATTAAAATTGAATTTAATAAAATTTGAATTAATAGAAACACATTTTATATATATATATATATATATATATATATATATATATATGTATGTATGTATGTATATATATATATATATGTATGTATGTATGTATGTATAAATATACACATGCACACACACATACATATTTAATTTAAAATAAATTATTACATTTAATTAAATGTATTACATTCCTGCCCCATCTCTGGAAGAGTTCCAGGCCAGGCTGGATGGGATTTGGAGCAGCCTGGCACAGTGGAAGGTGGCACGGGATGAGCTTTGCTGTCCCTTCCCACCCAAACCACTCCACGATTCCATCCTGTGGCTCTGAACCAGAGCCTTTTTCCAGCAGACACACCTCCTGGGCTGGTGGCTGCTCTGGAATGACCAATTTGCATCAGATTTTCCTTAAAACCACAATTCCCCGAGCCACACCTACCTGGCCAGGGCACAGTCCGTCCGCTGACCTGTGGAGGAGACAAAGAAAGGCAGAGTGAGAGGGAGGAATGGGGAAATGCCTTCAGCACCTCTGCACAGAGAATTCTGGAAGGAGATGGAGGGAAGCAGAGGAGAGAGGAAGCTGCAAGGAAGCTGCAAGGACAGCACCAAACCCATCCCTGCAGCTCAGCTCCACCAAATCCAGCCAGGACTGTCCAAGGATTGATCCAATCAACCCATCCCTGCAGCTCAGCTCCACCAAATCCACCAGGACTGTCCAAGGATTGATCCAATCCATCCCTGCAGCTCAGCTCCACCAAATCCACCAGGACTGTCCAAGGATTGATCCAATCCATCCCTGCAGCTCAGCTCCACCAAATCCACCAGGACTGTCCAAGGATTGATCCAATCCATCCCTGCAGCTCAGCTCCACCAAATCCACCAGGACTGTCCAAGGATTGATCCAATCCATCCCTGCAGCTCAGCTGCACCAAATCCACCAGGACTGTCCAAGGATTGATCCAACCCATCCCTGCAGCTCAGCTCCACCAAATCCACCAGGACTGTCCAAGGATTGATCCAATCCATCCCTGCAGCTCAGCTCCACCAAATCCACCAGGACTGTCCAAGGATTGATCCAATCCATCCCTGCAGCTCAGCTGCACCAAATCCACCAGGACTGTCCAAGGATTGATCCAATCAGGCTGTCCCAGCACTCCTACCCCTGTGAATCCTTGTTTTTAAACAGAAATTACCTCCCTGAGCATTCTAATTGTTGACTTCTGCCAAAAAATTGGGCTTGTCAGTCCCTCCCTCCCTCTTCCCAGGGGAACTGGTGGGGCAAGAGATTCTACTTCCCACAGCCCCTCAGGAAGAGTGCAAACATTCCCAGATTTGTCAGCCCACAGCCCGAACACGCTGGCACCAAAGCTATTTTCAGAGACAGACGTTCAGTGGTGTTTTTCATAAACACATTTATAAAAACACTCCATTGACTTGCGCTGAGTTTTCGAGGAAGCAGCAGCCAAGCTCAGGACTCGCTAACTCAGCAGCACCTAAAACATCACACCAGAAGGGAAAGGAGGATGTGCTGCTGGGTGTGGGACAGGCCCACTTTTTTGGGGGAAAAAAACTGAAACCACACTGATTCCCACCAGCTGAAAATCCACCTTCCCTCCTGCTGTCTCCTGCTCCTGGGGAGATGGAAGGAGGAGTGAGGGAAGCAGCTAATTGCTGATGGCTGGCAATTAGTCGAGCACATCTTGATAGCCACTTTTGCTCTCGCCACGTAAAGGCAAAACAGTGCATAATTTACATGAAAATGTTATTCTGCAGCAGAATTTCCAGCCATCTGTCCCGTTTTCATCATGGAATATTCATACAGAGAAATCACCGTGGCAGCAGCATCAAGGGGCTCCTGCATTAGGGTGACAAATGGGGACAGGAGGCAGGGACATAATGACTTGCAGAGAGGAGGACTCGCTGCTACTTTTATTGCTGGAACTTGTCATCTTCAGATTAAGGCAATTTGCACCACGACTAAAAAATGTCACCTGAGGATGGGGCAGGGAGGAGAATAAAAAATAACAACCCCTGAAGCTCCCAGGCACTGAAGACACACAGCTGGAGGCACATTTTCCTGCAAAGCTCCTAACCGTGCTCTGGGGACGTGTGGAGGGAATTTTATTTGCCCATTTCCCAATTAAGTGACATTTTATGGCTAAATCTAGGCATGGTCCCCAGTCTGTAGCATTAACCTGCTCCCGTGGGTTGGGAAATGGGATGTTCCTCCCTTTCCCAGCTCCTTCTGACCTCACAGGTGACAGGAGGAGTTTTTTTGGGGCTCACCCAGACGCTCGCTGGGTCCCTTCACAGAGCCACTACGAAAGCTCTGGTTTGCAAAAATCAAAGGAAGAAAACAGAAGCAACCTTTAAATCCACACAGCAACCCAGAAATCACATTGAATTTCCTCTCCTTTCCCCCCAGCACAGCTTGAGCTGGGGTCAGGGGGCAGGCAGGTTAAGAGGAAACAGGGCTGGAATGCAGAGGTCAGCCACGACCCAGGCATGCCATCAGTCACAGGGGCAGCACTCTGCCACTCACAGATCTTCAGAGGCACAAGAAAAATGCCCTGAGGACACAAAAGTTTGCCTTCAGCCACCCTTTCTTAGAGGAGAGTTAAGAGATGAGCAACCCAAACCGAGGCACATCCTCCCCTCGTCTCTGATAAACACAAACCCCTTAATTTCTGCAGCAACAAGTATTCCCCTTTTCCAGTGCATTCTCAAACTGGAAACAAAGCACGTCCAAGCCCACACGCTGGCTGAGCTTTCATCCAGAGATCTGCACCCCTGGGGAGCTCAGCTCAGCCCCACAGCCCCTCAGACACAAGACAGGACTGAGCTGAGCCGGTCTCTGACCTGACATTTCCACTGCTCAAACCTTCTCCTCTGCAAACACGAGGCAGGCAGGTTTCTATGGAAACTTGGAGGCATAGTTGAAGTGTTTTTTGGCCAACAGGATTTGCCCATACCATGAAGGGAAAGAAATCTGCCTTTGTTCTGCCTCTACCAGCAAATGAATATTCAGTTCTGGCTGCTGCCCCCTGACTGATGCCCTCCAGACAGGCAACATATTTCACATGCTCTGAAATTTGTTTGTGCTTCTCCTAACAAAAGCCTGGGCTCAGCGTTGGGTTGAACCCACAGAGGAGAGGAGCAGCCAAACTGCCACAGAAATGAGGGCTAAAAAATCTGAATTGATGAGTTAAATCAGCAGGTTTGGCCCAGGAGAGATCATGAAGAGCTCACCAGGCTGGGTGTGAAGGAGGAGAACACAAATAAAGGCTAAAAAATCTGAAGTGATGAGTTAAATCAGCAGGTTTGGCCCAGGAGAGATCATGAAGAGCTCACCAGGCTGGGTGTGAAGGAGGGGAACACAAATGAAAGCTAAAAAATCTGAATTGATGAGTAAAGCTCAAGGTTTGGCCCAGGAGAGATCGTGAAGAGCTCACCAGGCTGGGTGTGAAGGAGGGGAACACAAATGAAAGCTAAAAATTCTGAATTGATGAGTTAAATCAGCAGGTTTGGCCCAGGAGAGATCATGAAGAGCTCACCAGGCTGAGTATGAAGGAAGGGAACACAAATGAAGGCTAAAAAATCTGAATTGATGAGTCAATCTCAAGGTTTGGCCCAGGAGAGATCATGAAGAGCCCACCAGGATGGGTATGAAGGAAGGGAACACAAATGAGGGCTAAAAATTCTGAATTGATGAGTTAAATCAGCAGGTTTGGCCCAGGAGAGATCATGAAGAGCTCAGCAGGCTGGGTGTGAAGGAGGGGAACACAAATAAAGGCTAAAAATTCTGAATTGATGAGTTAAATCAGCAGGTTTGGCCCAGGAGAGATCATGAAGAGCTCAGCAGGCTGAGTATGAAGGAAGGGAACACAAATGAGGGCTAAAAATTCTGAATTGATGAGTCAATCTCAAGGTTTGGCCCAGGAGAGATCATGAAGAGCTCAGCAGGCTGGGTGTGAAGGAAGGGAACACAAATCAGTGCCTCATCAGCATTTTGGTGTCCACCACTCATCTCCCTGATGCAGATCAGAGGAATCAATCAATAAAACATCACCATGGCCACCCAGGTGACGGCCACCATGCCTGACCCAGGGCTGTCCCCTCAGCTGAGGGGCTCAGTGACTGCCCCAGCCTGGCTGCAGCTCTGCTGGGGACACACACTCACTTTCTCCCAGGGTCTTCTGCAGGAGGTCGTGCTTGGCCTGGAGCTTTGTGATCAGGTTCCTGCCTTCCAGGTACTCCTTCATTTTCTGTGGGAAAAAAATAAGGATGGTGAGGGCACAACTCAACTCTCTGACCAAGCCTTGGGGCTGCTGGATTGTGAACATGAGGGTAGTGACACTGAATTTGCAGAGTGACACTGAATTTACAGTTATAGAGTGACACTGAATTTACAGAGTGACACTGAATTTACAGTTATAAAGTGACACTGAATTTAGAGTTATAGAGTGACACTGAATTTAGTGTGACACTGAATTTACAGTTATAGAGTGACACTGAATTTAGTGTGACACTGAATTTACAGTTATAAAGTGACACTGAATTTAGTGTGATGCTGAATTCACAGTTATTGAATGACACTGAATTTAGTGTGACACTGAGTTTAGAGTTATAAAGTGACACTGAATTTAGTTATAAAGTGACACTGAATTTACAGAGTGACACTGAATTTACAGTTATAGAGTGACACTGAATTTGCAGAGTGACACTGAATTTACAGTTATACAATGACACTGAATTTAGTGACACTGAATTTAGAGTTATAGAGTGACACTGAATTTGGTGTGACACTGAATTTACAGTTACAGAGTGACACTGAATTTGGTGTGACACTGAATTTACAGTTACAGAGTGACACTGAATTTGGTGTGACACTGAATTTACAGTTATACAATGACACTGAATTTAGTGTGACACTGAATTTAGTGTGACACTGAATTTGCAGTTATAGAACGACACTGAATTTAGTGTGACACTGAATTTACAGAATGACACTGAGTTTACAGTGACAATAACTCTAAAATTCCTGGTTAAAGCATGAACTAAGTCCTGGCTTAAGTATCTGGGCCAGTCTAAAGCTCAGGCCACTCATATTTTGAGCCCAGCCAAGCTTGGATTAATGCTCTCAGAGGCCTTTTCCAACCTTGACAATCCTGAAATTCTGTGAATTCTCCATCTGCAGGGCAATTTGCATTGTTGCACTGTGGGATCAGCTGAATGTTTGGCATCTCTGGAGCCACCAGAGGAGCTGTCATCATCCCTGGGCAGGCAGGGTGGGATGCCCTGAATGAACAATCTGTTTGAACCAACTAAAAGCTGCCACTGTGCTCATTCTCTCACTTAACCTCTCTCACCCCACTTTACTTGTCAAACCCTGCTGCTGGATGATCCACAGGGCTGCACAGGACAAAACAAACACAGATATTACTGAAGCTCAGATTTACTCTGGCAGTGGAATACTGCACAGCCACGCAGGCCTTTTTTCCCACTGCTCCCTGATTTTCCACAGCTTTGCAAATGCTGGTTTTTATTATTTTATTTTTTTTTTCCTGCAGTTCTTTCATCTCTTATCACCGAGCTGCAGCACGTGCCACACTCTGCTGCACAGGGCTGTGCACATTACAAACGGGACACGGGTTCACAGCCACAAACTCTGCAAAGATCACAGAGCACCCCTGGAACCCCGAGAGATCCCAAAAATCCACCCAGGACACACAGAGAGAGGATCCTTATCCAACAGCGAGAGGATCCTTATCACACAGAGAGAGGATCCTTATCCAACAGCGAGAGGATCCTTATCACACAGAGAGAGGATCCTTATCCAACAGCGAAATGCTCTTGTTATTATCAAACCCTCAAAAGGTTTTAGCGGGGAAGGGACCTCAAAGCTGCTGCAGCTCCACGGGCAGGGGGATTTTTGAGCAGCCCAGGGTGCTCCAGGCCCTGCCCAGCCTGGCTGGGACACGTCCAGCTTTGCCCAGCTCAATCACTTCCCTGATCTGCACAGTAGGACTGCAAAGCCTGGGGGAAATTGGTATTTCTAACAACAGGAGAGCCCGGCCCTGCTCGGCCCTGGCAGGAGCAGCTGCTGCGCAGGGTGGAAGAGTCCAGCAGAAATATGTACATAAATATATAGAGAAATATATAAAAATAATAATATATAATAATAAAATATAAAAAATATTAAAATAATATTATATTATACTATATTATACTATATTATATTATATTATATTATATTATATTATATTATATTATATTATATTATATTATATTATATTATATTATATTATGTTATGTTATTTATATTATATATATTATATTATATTATTATAATAAAAATATCAATTTATAAAACTGATACGATATAAAAATAATAACATATAATAAAATATAAAATATAATAATATATAAAAAAGACTATAATGTTATATTATTATAATAAAGATAATATTATAATTTATAAAACTGATAATATAAAATAATAACATATAATGAAATATATAAATATAATAATATATAAAGAGACTATAATGTTATATTATTATAATAAAGATTATATTATAATTTATAGAACTGATAATATAAAAATAACATTTAATAAAATATAAAAATAAAATACTATATAAAAAGAATATAATATTATATTATTATAAAAATGATACTACAATTAATAAAACTGATAATATATAAAAATAATAATATAAAAATATATAAAGATAATATATAATATTTATATAATATTTACATCTATTATATTATATACAATATATTATATAAAAATGAATATATTTATATAATACATAGATTATATTCATTATATAAATGATAGAAATTATATAAATATATTATATTTATATATGATATGAATATATTATACATTGTATTCAATACAATATATTATATATATTCAATATATTATATTAATACATACTTTATATTTATATGAACTATATATTAATACAATATATTAAATACATCTATAAAGACATTTACCCACTGAGGGTGAGGGAAAACCCTCCAGGACCTAAGGAGGCTTTCCCTGAGGGCTGCCAGCCCCGGTGAGCACTGACACAACAACAGAGATGGCTTTAATGAACTGCCAAAAGCCCGTGCTTTGTGTCCCCTGCTCCACAACACCGACAGAAACATTTCACAAGAATTAAACCCCTTTGGAAAGTCTCAGCATTTCCTGCTCCCTTTATTAATATTTCAAATTTTTTGTTGTTGTTTTGGAAGAAAACAGGAAGCGCCCTTGAAAAATGAATCACATTTTTTTGGGGAATTTCCCTGTAGAGTTTGTTTGCCGAGCTCTAACTATACTTTGCTCAATCAGTTCAATTTTTGGAGAAGAAAACATGAAGAGAATAAAAATAATAAAATACAGCTATAATAAAGAATGTAACGACGCTGATATGATATAAACTAGAATAATACAGACTATATAAAATAATAAAAATAAAAATAAAAAAATTAAAAATTTAAAAATTAATAATAATAATAATAATAATAATAATAATAATAATAATAATGATAATTTTAAAAAAGCACAAATAACCAGTCTGAAGGGAGGGAGTTGAGGATAAATCTGGTTCTGGGGGCCCTCAGAGTGACAGCTGAAAGGACAGGACGGCTGCAAGGCTCAGCTGCAAACAGCAGCCTAAAGATCAGCAGATCAACTCCTCCTGGCAGAGTTAAGCTCCCCTTTGAAGCAGATCTAAACACTTAAGCCCAGCCTAAGGTGGGTCAGGCAGGGCAGGGCAGAGGCACTCGCTTGGACTTGCAAGGCTCGGGCTTTGAGGTCATGAAAAACATCAACAGGTACCAGGGGTTGCTTTAAAGGAGAAAAAAATGGTCCCATCCACTGCAGAATTTAATTTTTTTTTACTGTTTCCTCATGCCTGACATTCTGTTCCCTGCCTGCTGCAAGGACGCTGATGAAAAAATAAAATTAATTACAAATTAAAGCTTCAGGCTTTTCTCAGCGAATGACAAAGATCCGTCGGCCCTGGAGTTTTGGTGTAATAAAAACAGACAAAAGGGAAAAAAAATCATCAAACTCCAGGAGAACTCCTGAGGCTTTCATCTGGGGCAGAGCACAGCTGGAGCTGGGCTAAGAGCAGCCAGAAAAAGCAGCAGGAACGTCCCTGAGTCCCCTCATTTGAGCAGGGTGACAGCTCAGAGGTGAAGCTCGGCTGGGAGGCAGAGCCAGGAGCACTTTGCACCTCCAAACCCCAGCAGGGTGGGCATCCCTGAGCACAAATCCCAGCAAGGTGAGCATCCCTGACACAAACCCCAGCAAGGTGGGCATCCCTGAGCACAAATCCCAGCAAGGTGAGCATCCCTGAGCCCAAACCCAGCAAGGTGGGCATTCCTGAACACAAATCCCAGTAAATTTGGCATCCCTGAGCCCAAACCCAGCAAGGTGAGCATCTCTGAGCCCAAATCCCAGCAAATTTGGCATCCCTGAGCCCAAACCCAGCAAGGTGGGCATCCCTGAGCCCAAATCCCAGTAAATTTGTCATCTCTGAGCCCAAACCCAGCAAGGTGGGCATCTCTGAGCCCAAATCCCAGTAAATTTGTCATCTCTGAGCACAAACCCAGCAAGGTGGGCATCCCTGAGCCCAACCCCAGCAAGGTGGGCATCCCTGACACAAACCCAGCAAGGTGGGCATCCCTGAGCACAAATCCCAGTAAATTTGGCATCTCTGAGCCCGAATCCCAGTAAATTTGGCATCCCTGAGCCCAAATCCCAGTAAATTTGGCATCTCTGAGCCCAAATCCCGCAGGATTCGCAGCTGCCCGTGGGATGAAGCAGGACCCAACCAGACCGTGCCTTCCTCCCTGTTTGGGACACAAAGAAAAACCATTCCTGCCCCTGCTCCACATCCTGATCCATCTCCTGGCAGGAAAATGCAGTGATCTTCCTCCCCAAAAAATAATCCCAAACCAAGCACTTGAGTGAAGGCTGGGGGGACTGGATCCACTTCCTACAGGATCAGCACCACTAGAACCCCCCAGCTGCAGGGCTCAGGAGCAGCAGGATTTTATCCCCCATTTCCTCACCCTCAAGGCAAAAACAAACCTCCACGGATGCTAAAGCACTTCACCCAACCCGCTCTGCTCTGCTTCCTCCTCTCCCCAGGGATAAAACCCCAACGTTTTGCCCAAGAACTCAAATGATGCTGGTTTGGAGATGGAAGAATGGAACCATTCCCCCCCTTCCCAGTGCCCAGGGGCTGGTGCCAGCTGTGCCCTGCTGGGCAGCTGTGCCAGGGTCTCTGGCTGGGGAAGCAGGGCTGTAACCATGGCAGCAGCAGCACATCCCTGGATTTTGGCTGGATTTTGGCTCCCTGAGGTCGCTGCTGCTTCCCTGCCTCAGCCACCTGCAGCAGCTCAGGGCTGGGGCCATCCTCCCCTGCACACTGGGAAGTTGAAATTAGCCTGAATACAAATTAAATTACCCTGAATTCACACCTCCCTTCAAGGCCCAACAAGAGATCCATCAGCACTGGGATGTGCTTCCAGTGGAAATACAGATTATTCCGGTCTGGAGACACTCCAGGGAGCATCCTTCCACTGAATTCCCATCCCTGTATTTACCCAAGAGCTCTGCCCAGGAATGCAGCACATGGAATTTCCTCCTCGAGTCACATTCATGTGGAATATTCTTTTAAATCAGCATTTTTCTTAAAGTCCCTATCCCGCAGCACTCAGCACATCACGAGGTAAAAGGGAATTAAATCTCAATTCTGCACTTTGCTTTTTATCCCCTACACAAAGCTCTGCCCTCAAGCCTCATGAATACCCATCAGAGGGGTTTAGGAGACACTGGAAAAGCTGCTCCTCAGAGATGCAGAGCTGAAATCCTTATCAAGGCTATTTATAAGCCTGGTCAATAGCAGATCAATCCAGCCCCTGATCAGGCTGCTTAAAGAGGGTCTCTCTCTAACACCACACCAGCAGCATGAAACAGAAATATCCCATCCAGAGTGAGCCCTGGATTCCTCCCTCTCCTGTTTGAACTCAAACCAGCTCTCTCTAGAGAGGAAACGCTCAGAGTTCAATTAAAAATCACTTTTCTAGTTCCATAACCCTGGGCAGGGTGGTCAATCCGGCCTTAATTGGAGCAGCTTCCCCACCCACTTCTCTCAACAGCCAGATTCACCTTCAGTGCAGGATTTTGGATTTTTCTAAGTCAAAACCTAATGATCCACCCTGCCAAGTTAGTGCCATTTGCTGAAAATTGGGATTTTTAACAAGCAACACCATTCTGGGAAGAAGAAGGTGAAGGATGCCCAAAGGAATGACAAATTAACCAGAGTAAGATCCACGACTTTCATCTGCTACTCTAAAATATTTTGAAACTGGAAACAAATTCAATGGTTTAACATAAATGTGATGCAGGAAAAAGACACCCAGTCTGGCATGAAATTCAACAGCAAAAAGCATCTTGTAAAAAACACTGACTCAATGAAAAGCTTCGGCAGGCTGAAATTGTAAGATGATAACAAAAAATGAAAGGGCTAAACATTCTTTTAGCTTGCACTGCTTTTGAAATTTCATGTTTACAAACTATTAAGTTCTTTCTCAGAAAACTCCTTTTCAGATGCAGAAAAAAATCAAATTTGACATGATTTACCCACAGACTACGCTGGAATCATCAGAGCTATCCCAAAATATTTCCAGAGAATTGAGAGCACGCATTTCTAAACCCCAACATGCTTCCTCTGCTTGCCCCAAATCAGTGAGAGAAGCATTTTTGCTGGACACAGGCATCGCTTTGCACTCTGTTGTGAGGATAATTCTGAGTAGATCTCGTTGAAAATTACAGGATCACGGGATGGGCTGGGTTGGGGAGGATCCTAAAGATCATCCAGGGGATGGGCAGGGTATCCCAGGCTGCTCCAAGCCTCTCCTGGCCTTGGACACTTCCAGGGACGGGGCAGCCACAGCTGTACCAGGGCCTCACCACCCTCACAGGGGAGAATTTCCCAAAAAAGGAAAATAAAACCTCTTAAATCCCTAGGAATCCCCCTTACAGTGAAGTAGAACTGCTCGGTCTCCTGCTGGTTTGCCCTCCTCTTGGCAATGCTGGGTTTGCTCATGAACGTTTCCGACACCGTGGATTTCACCGACTCCATGGAGTTGCTGTACTGGAAGCAGTCAGAGACATCGAAGTCCTCGATGGTGACAATGTCCTGGATTGTCTGCAGCGTGGCCTCCATCGTCTTCTTCACCTGCCCAGCAAGAGGGAGAGAACTCAAAACCTCCAGGTTTTCTGTTGTGAGTAAACAACAGAGGTAGGGGAGTCCCCTGGAGCACTTTGCTAATCAACAGATATTACTGGTTTCACACCCTGGGTGCTGTAATTAATTCTGGCTCATTAGCAGCACAGTCCATGCAAGCACAGAGCTGGCAGCACCCTGAGCCTGCCAGGACGCCGTGCCAGGATCTCAGTTGTGATCTCAGGGAGATGGAAAGAAATTTAACCGCAAAGCAAAGAAAGCTGGAACCAAGACTGCCTGGTTGTCTTCTGCAACTGCATCTTCTGGGCATCAAATGTTAATTACAAACAGGACTCTGCTGCACTGTGCAATTCTACAGAAGGCCAGAATCAGCTTTCTAGACATAAAAGGGGTTGCAAATTTTGCCCCAAAGCTCCTGAACGCAGAGGTGCAGAGATCAGATCCCCACTCCTGTCATCTTCTTCTCATCTTGGATAGCCACTTAAACAAAAATCACTTTAACTCAGGTTATGCAAATTCACTTCAAAACATCAAATTCCTCCTTTTCCCTTTGCTATCCAAATTCAGCTTTGGCAACACAGCCAGTCTTATCAAGGTAGGGATGGGAAGGGAGATATGGGGGCTGTTTTAAAAGATTCTCCCCACACACCCAACTTCCCTGTGAGATCACACTTTAATTAATGCACAAGATGCTTTGGCCCTGAATTTTACCACAGATGTTAATCCAAAAGGATCACAACAACCAGATTATTCCACATTCAGTGCCCAACAACCACTGGAAGTGGCTGAGAGGGGTCGCTGAGTTTTGGTTATGAACTGACCTCTTCATTTTCAATCTTCAGTGTGGACAAGCGGGACTGCAGCTGCTGACACCTCTGCACCAGCTCACTCTGCACGGGCTGCTGGGCACAGAGCTGGGACTCCTGCAGGAGAAACAGCACAGCAGGGCATTGCAGTCATTCCTTTATTTGTCAGACACAAACATTCTCCGAAGTGCTGAACTTTAAAACTGAAATCCAGTTTTAAAATCCAGGTTGAAAGCTGGATTTCAACCAGAGGAGAAGGTTCTGCCACAGGTTCTGCCAAAGAAACTGCAGCTCCCTCCCTGAGAGGAGTACAGCAACATCAAAGAAGAGCTAGAAGACATCAGCTGCTTTCAGTGGTGTCAGCTCAAAGTGCGTTTTGGAAGTCTGGAGGTGCTTTTTCCCCACGTATTTGGATAAATCACATCAAAAATCAGGAATTTGGTTCAGTGCTTCAGCCAGGCATCCTGGGGTAGGGGCACAAGGGGCTGGGATTGCTCAGCTGAACCACCCGCACAGCACAACAACAGGCTCAGGTCACTCTTGAACGAATCCAGGGCAGCTGAAATCAAAAAGCTCAGGTTGGGGACCTGTCACAGACACCAGGACACCAAGGTTCCCTGAGCTGCTCAGAAAGACTCTCATTGCACAGCATGAGGCAGCTTCTCCCTTTCGTTTTGCTCTGCGTTTTGTGTGGGTTTTCTACAAGAAAACACTGACCTCACTGCCTGAGGCTGTTTCTTCAGAGACAGAAGTGAAATGGGGAGTTTTATCCCACCCAGGCACACACACGATCACATATTCTGATTTCATCTGCTGCGTGCAGCACCATTGCAGCAAGACCATCAGCTGCATTTCTAAACACTCCTCCAGCCCTGGGAAGCAGCAAGATGAATGATTCAGTGAATGGGAGCTGCTCCTGAATGACACTCTGCAGGTAATTCCTTCTCTTCCCACGATCTTACAGCATCAGAGGCACAGAAAAAGCCAGGGAAGGTCATTTGCAGTCTGAAGGTTTCACTTAAAATGGGAGAGACAAGAGCCTGGAGCAGGGGCTGCAATTCCCAGCCCCAAAGAAGAGGCTGCCTGCAAGAGCCCATCCTGCAGCCTGTGCTTGGGGGATAATCTGGAAATGCAACCAACAGTGTGACCTAAATTGTCACACCGTGCATGTGCTCCCGTCCAGAAGCAGCTTCAGCTCGTGTGACTTTCAACAGCTCCCAGCCCAGCAACCACATCTTGGTAAACCCATACAAGAGAGGGGTTTGCCCTGCCAAAAATGAGAAGTCCTCTGACAGCCCTGGCTCACAAGGGGGATGCAGAAAGCAGCATTTGTGCTCTCAGGTTGCACACTCAGATGCTGCAAAGAAACAGCATTTAGGTTTCTGATATTGGCCCTTCCAATCTCAGAATCCAGAGGCTGTCTTGGGGATTAACCTGTAGGTTGAAGCAAACCTAGTAGGTCTCCTACTCACATTTAGGAGTAACTAACTAACTTAGTTACTACTTAGTAACTACTAAGTTAACCTAACTTAGTAGGTCTCCTACTTGTATTTAATATTAAACCTAATTAAGCATTTTCACCTCCAGTGAAGGGCCAAGGATCAGCATCAGCTCGGATTTAACAGCAGCACTTGCTCCTTTTCCCAGAACCTTTGGGGTTGCAAGGGACCTCTGGAGATCATCCAGCTTTGATAGCCAAAAAAGTAAAATTCAGATATCTCTGCCATGAACCTCTGCTTAATCATCTCCCAGCTCTCAGGCTCCCCAAAGAGCCAAACAGGCAGCCCTGGAGGGGGTCACCTGGCCACAAACAAGGGTGACAAACAGGCAGAGCTGCAGGAGGGACCCACACTGACCATGTCCCCCATGTGTGGCTGGAACTCGAACTTCATGGGGGGGCAGAAGACGTTGTTGTACATCTCCATCAGCCTCTGCTTGTCACTGTTGGCATCCAGGTTCTCCACAGCATTCTCAATGGCATCCAGCCCCTCGTGCTTGGACTGCTCCAGGTTCAGCTCGGCCGACAGGAACGTCCTCAGGGCTCTGTTGAGGCTGGCGTGGTAGCCCAGGTCACAGCACTGCTGGAAAAACACACACAATTCCAGATGAATGAAGCTCCCAGAATGGGAATCTGAACGCCCCCAAAGGGCAGGAGCTGTGTAAATGGGGAACGAGCTGTGGGGTTTTTGTCATCTGCTGGGGGCAGGGTGGTCTCTCACTGTCTGCACAGAGCACCTCAGCCTGTAACCCCACGCAAATTTTATCACCTTGTTGTAATTATACAGCTGCAATTATAAACTGTAAGAGAAGCTGAAATTATTGTAACACTTTGTGAGGTTTTGTTGGAGATTTAGAGACTCGTTGTTCATGGAGTACTAGAGACTCATTTCATCCAAAAATGAAGTGGTGAAGTTCAACAGCAGGGCAGTGGATTCCCCTAAACTCTACCCTGACCTTTAGGGGTCTTGTTCCTATGCAAACACTCCAAAATCCTCAAATAACATCATTCAAAGGAAGAGGAAAGCAAGGCACCGAAGTGCTACTGGAGAGACAAGACACAGGATTTGGATCGTCTGTAAAGACCAATTTGCACCCAAATAATTCCATAATTCCAGCAAACTGCTTCATTCCGTGTACTTCAGGCAGGAGGAGCATGACCTGGACACGAAAACAGAGTCATCCAAAACCCAGCAGCCAGCAGTTGGGATGATTTCATTGCTGGGGTGAAACAGAAGAGCAAAAAAACTTTGAAGCAAGAAGTGGTTATGGTCAAGAATTTCCTGGCTATGGCTGACACTGGGATGATGTCACTGGGACACAATCAAGCAGCTTCATTTCCACCACAGTTGCAGAGCCAAGTTTTCATGTCTGAAGGGGGAAAAAAAAGGAGCTTTTCATTAGCATGAGATCAGAACCAGCCTGGATTTTTCAGCCATCTCATAAAGTGAGCAAAAAGGAGCCCACCTTCTTGGAATTACAAGCAAGATTACATCCACTAGGAGAATATCCAAAAAGGAAAGAAAGAGACCATCTGCTTGATTGCCGTGCTGCTCTGTAAGCAAAATCCACATGAAAACTCCTCCTCGCCCATCATTTGGGTCTCATCACTGTCATTGTTTGCAAACACAGAGGGGAAGAAGGGGGGAAAAAAGGAGGAGGGGTCGGGGGAGAGGGAGGAGAAACTGCTGGACCAGTCCCTGCTCCCACAGAATCCCTGCCACTGAGCGCTGCAGCCTGGCTCTGGTGCCAAACAAGCTGTGGCAGGTGTGAAGCCTTGGAAAAAGAGCTGCAGTTGCTGGTGGGGCTGCAGGCAGAGAATTAAGGGACTTTACATTCAATCAGAAAAGATCAAAACCAGCCAAGCAAAAAGAAAAAAAAAAAACAAAAACCAAAAAAAACCAACCCAAAAGCAAAACAAAAAGCGAAACAAAAGAGGCTTGATTGGGAATCTGCACGTGTGGAGGCAGCCTTGGATCAAGAGGCACTCACAGCTACGGCTTGCTCTGCAGCCGTGGGGGAAAGATGGGACTGGGACAAGGATCAGGATCAGGATCAGCGCAGATTTAACAGAGTTAACTCGTTCCTTTTCACTGAATTTTTGGGGTTGCGATTTTTGGCGTGATCTAGAGATCACCCAGGCCAAGGCAGGGTCAGCTGGAGGTGACACAGGGACACGTCCGGGTGCGTTTGGGGTTTCTGCAGAGAGGGAAACTGCAGCACCTCCCTGGGCAGCAATTCCAGGGCTCTGCCACCCTCCTGGACAGGTGCTCTTCCTCATGTTGAGGTGGAAGTTCTTGTGCTGGAGTTTATTGCTCCTTGTCCTGTGGCTGGACAGAGCCTGGCACCATCCTGACATCCCTTGGGGAGACTGGCATGGACTGAGGGGAGACTGGCATGGACTGAGGGGAGACTGGCATGGATTGAGGAGAGACTGGCATGGATTGAGGGGATATTGGCACGGACTGATGGGAGACTGGCATGGATTGAGGGGATATTTCATGGATTGATGGGATATTGGTATGGACTGATGGGAGATTGGCATGGATTGATGAGATATTGGTATGGACTGATGAGATATTGGTATGGACTGATGGGATACTTCATGGATTGATGGGATATTTTATGGATTGATGGGAGACTGGCATGGACTGATGGGAGATTGGTATGGATTGATGGGATATTGGTATGGACTGATGGGAGATTGGCATGGACTAATGGGATATTGGTATGGATTGATGGGAGATTTGTAGGGATTGATGGGATATTTCATGGATTGATCGTATATTGGCATGGACTAATGGGATATTTTATGGATTGATGGGAGATTGATATGGATTGATGGGAGATTAGTGTGGATTGATGGGATATTGGCATGGATTGATGGGATATTGGTGTGGACTGATGGGATACTGGTGTGGATTGATGGGCTATTTCATGGATTGATGGGATATTGGTGTAGATTGATGGGATATTGGTGTGGATTGATGGGATATTTTATGGATTGATGGGATATTTCATGGATTGATGGGATATTGGCATGGATTGATGGGATATTTCATGGATTGATGGGATATTGGCGTGGATTGATGGGATATTGGCATGGACTGATGGGAGGCTAGCGTGGATTGATGGGATATTTCACGGATTGATGGGATATTTTCTGGATTGAAGGGACCCCCTCTCAGCCTTGCCTTCTCCAGCCTGAGCAGCCCCAGGCCCCCCAGGGAGATGCTCCAGACCCCAAATCATCTTTGTGGGTTCTGCTGGACCCCCTCCAGCAGCTCCTTGTCATCCCTCAGCTGCAGAGCCCAGAACTGGACACAGTTCCTGCTGTGGGCCAGGGGCTCGTGCACCCCCCCAGTGTGACCAGCTTGTCCTCCCAGTGTCCCCAGAAGCGCACTGGGAGGCCTGGGACTCCACGGGGCAGTGAATGTGTCACACACACCTGGCTCAGGCAGATTGTGTTGGCTCTTTGCTGTTGAAGCCACTGACAGAAAACATTTCCCCCACTTAAAAGGGTTTTTTTTTCAGTCCAGTGTTCCATGTTTGTAAATGCACCAGTCCTGCCATCCCTTTTCTGGGTTATATAAATGTTTGATGGAACCATTCTCGAAGGAAATCAATTTTTTATAAGAATTTAATGATAACTCATTCAAATTCACTTCCCAACATGACAGCTGATTAACCCTTTGCCAGTCAGCTTCCAAACAGGCCTCAAAAGTAGAAGATTTAAGGGGGAAAAGCCCTTTGTTTTAAAATGCAATTCACGTTTGGGAGGGGGAGGATGAGATCCTGGAGTAACACCTTCTCCTGGAGGAGCAAAGCAGGCTCTGGGACTCACACACACATTTTAATCTTTTTTTTTCTCTCCTTTTTCCAATCCTGTCCTAGTGACCCTTTTATAAATATGAGTTAATGCAAACTTCCCCATTACTGTAATATTTCATTAGCATCAAAGAGCTGTCTCAGTCCCCAAAGTCAGGAAATTCAAAACTACTGGGCTATGGCAGAAACAATTTATTGCTCTTAACTCTCAACAAAGAATTAACTCCCTGTTATCCTTCCCTGCACACTGCAGAGGAAACAACGTGCTGGATAAACGTGACATTAAATATAAAGTTTAATGCTGTTTGGCCTCACGCAATCTCCTTGTAAGTAACTTTGAAGATTACTTTTATATTATATTTCAAAATTCAATATCACCAGATGATTAGATCGAGGGAAGGCATTACAGCCTGGCTTAAAAATCCCATTTTTATTCAAGTCAGATGGCTCAGATAACCATCACTGGTTATAACTGTTAATTTTCAATCCTTCGGGATCAAAGGCATTAATAAATCTATTTTCCCTGTGTCTTAACAACGAGATAACTGAACTCCATCCTGTGCTCCCAGACAAGCCCTGCGTTTTTCCATGCCTGAACACAGAGCAGATAACACTTTTATTCTGAAGATGATGGGAACTTGTGGAGTTAAACTGAATGCTCCAAGGGCAGGGACTCACCCAGAGCCACGAGGGCTCCCCTCCAGGAACAGACAAACCCCTGGGATTCAGAAGTTTGGGTTCTTGTTCTGCCATGCCCCAGACACAGCTGGGACTGCCCAGGGAGAGCAGCCCTTCCTTCCAGGCTGGCTAGCCCAGCTTTGTCCTGTCCTGCTGAAAACAGCTCTGTGCTTACAAATTATTCTGGGATGTGAAACCCAAATGGACTCTTTGCTACCTGTGATTAATTAAAATACACCAAAATCTGGCAACTGAACCAGGAAGCATTTGGGGGAAGACCTGAGAGACAGGGCTTTAGATGAAAAAAATGAAAACAATTAAATCAGGCTGATGCTGGTGAAATTAATCCCAATCTTGCAGCTTTGATATAAATATATACAGAGAGTTCTAATCTGTTAAAAACCCGGGGCCACGCAATTAAGGTTGAGCAAATGTTAACCAAAACAGGGCTCCTAAAAAGGCAGCAGGAATAAACAAACCAGGCCTCTGCAGTGCAGCAATCCTGCAAACCATGACATTTGGAAATAACAGCATTTTTCAAGCCCGCTCTCAGTGACAGCCCTGACCTCCACAGGACAGGTTTAAATCAACACCTGGCACAAGAGCACTCCAGGCGAGTTCATCATCAGCTGAATAAATGTATCCTATGGACTGCTGCTTATTCTAATAGCTGAGTAATTAATAGAGATCTGAGTGCTCTTTATTGCCTGTGTCTAGAGACTCTTGTGCTCAGCACTCCCTGCTCCTCCACAGCAGCTCCCTCCAGGCTCTGCAGCTGAGTGCTTCCAGCAGGGATGGCCTTGGAAAGGATCAGGATCCACAGAGCCACTGCTCCACTCTCAGCATGTCCGGGCTGAAGGCTCAGGGTTCCTGACTGGCTTTGCTGAGTTTCCAAAAATCAGAATTTTGGGGTTTTTTGGGGTTTTTTTTTGGTTTTTTTGTGGTGCGTTTTACCAAAAGCAGAACTGCTGCCCCCTGAATGGTGGGGAGACTGAAATATGTCCTGGTGGGCAGGGAAAGGATCAGAGGGAAGGGCTGGAGCTGGGTCAGGGGGGTTTGGGATGGAGATGAGGGAAAGGTTCTTCCCCCAGAGGGTGCGGGGCTCTGCCCAGGGAACAGGCACTGCTCCCAACCTTCCAGAGCTCCAGGAGGGCTTGGACAGCACCCTCAGGCACAGGGTGGGATTTTGGGGCGTCTGGGCAGGGCCAGGAGCTGGACTGGATGATCCCTGTGGGATCCAACTCAGAATATTCCATAATTCAACGACTTTTCCAAAACCAGTGAAAAGCAGCTTTAGGAAACACCTCTGAACTCCCTCTCTTCTACCAAATTCCTTCGACTGCTTCTACAGTTAAAAACCTTTTCTTTTTTTTTCTCAAAATGTGCTGCTGAGTTAAAATCCTGTGGCTTGTCTTAAAACAGCCCAATGAAAATGTCAGGCAGCAGTGTGACACTGAAGCTGGGCTTCACTTTAACTAAGCAGCTCCTCCTTCTCCCTCTCCCAGTGACAGGGAAGTTCCTTGTCTGTGTGACAGAGGTGGCCACTGAGGAAAGCTCCTGGGACAGCTTCATGACCAGTTATCAGGCCACTGCCAGCCCCAAGCTGCCCGGGCCAGCTGTGCAGAGGTGTGCAGCTGTGCAGAGGTTTGCAGCTGTGCAGAGGTGTGCAGCTGTGCAGAGGTGTGCAGAGGTCTGCAGTGTGCAGAGGTGTGCAGCTGTGCAGAGGTGTGCAGAGGTGTGCAGCTGTGCAGAGGTGTGCAGTGTGCAGAGGTTTGCAGCTGTGCAGAGGTCTGCAGTGTGCAGAGGTGTGCAGAGGTGTGCAGTGTACAGAGGTGTGCAGCAGTGCAGAGGTGTGCAGCAGTGCAGAGGTGTGCAGCTGTGCAGAGGGAGGAGAGGGGCGTGGGGGGCTCCTGGCCTCACTTACATCAATGAGATCAGACAGGTCATGGATGTAGTACTTGAACACCGAGGCATTGGTGGCTTCCAGGGCCAGCAGATACTCATTCCTTGCCTTGATTGCCTTCAGTCTGTTCTCTGTGTACTTTGCCTGGCGCTGGAAGACAAAAAAACCCCAGAAAACAGCATTAAAAGAGGTGAGCAGCACTCTGAGTAACACCAGAGAACACTGAACAAACCTTACTCTGCTCACACAGATTTTGCCTGTTTGACTTCCAGTTTTGCCAGGACTCCAAGACTTGAAATGTGAATTTCCGGTCTTGGCATCCTGGCAAAACTGGAATGAATGAATCTGCAGATGAATTATTTAGATGTTTAAGCATTGCTACACTGGATTGAAAGTCTTGAGGCTGTGGGATGGGGAAGATTGAAGGAGGAATGAAGGGACAAGGGGGTTTAGGAGGTTAAGGCCCAGCTCCAGCACCACCAGAGAAGCCCAGGAGGGTCTGAGGGCTGCTACAGGCACCCCACCTCTTCCAAGGCCTGAGCTTGGTCCTTCCAGAGCCTAAATCCATCAAAAAGTAACTCCTTCCCTTCAATGGGCTTAAACCTTGGAGCTGAACTGCTGGAGCCACCAGTGAGGCCACTGGTTCTGCCCTCAAAGCCAGTTTGGGGCTGTGGGCTCCCTGGAGCACAGCCCTTGTGCTCTGGACAACAAAAACAACCACATGAATTCCAGCAAGAAACTGCTGCTTTCCCACTCTAACCTGGCTTCAGCTTTTTGTCCACGCCTATCCCATTTTTGTGCCGTGCACATCCCATTTTTATGCACATCCCATTTTTATGCACGTCCCATTTCTGTGCCATGCATATCCCATTTTTGAGCACATCCCATTTTTATGCACATCCCATTTTTGTGCCGTGAACATCCCATTTTTATGCACATCCCATTTCTGTGCCATGTATATCCCATTTTTGAGCACATCCCATTTTTATGCACATCCCATTCCCCAGGATAACACAAACTGCCTGTCCCAAAGGCTGGTCCTGCCTTCCCTTCAGCTGGCTGTTAAAACCTGCCCAAAGAGTGAATTTGCCTCTGAGCAGGGAACCAGGGCCTCCTGCCAGTACCTTCTCCTTCATCTTCTCGATTTTTTTGACGGAGCTCCTCCGGACGTGTTTCTCCTCAAACTTCACATTGGAGGTGGAGTCGGGGGAGCGCGGGGTCTGCTTGTCCTCCTGCTTCACCGACTTCCCAATCTGCTTCTCCTCCTGCTTCTCTGCCTCCTTCAGCTTGCTCTGGGCACTGATGCTGTCGGCGTTGTACATGTGGTAGGTTTTCATCACCTGCAGACGACAAAATCCAACGCTCAGCTGTGGGAATCCCTAAAATCAGAGGGGTTTGGGAAAGCTGCAAAAGGCCTCGGAGACAGCAGAGCTGTGACTGGAGTGAAGCAGCAGCCGTGAGATGGGTCAGCAGAAAAATTATGTGAGAAGTAGAAAAGTAAGGACAAACAGAACAATGGTCTGCGTATTAATGCTTGTCAAGAATAACTCCCTAAGCTGCAGAAAAGTTTATCTGGAGAGATAGGAGGGAGTTGTAAGCTGAATAATGGAGCTCTGTGCATTGAGTTTGAAGGCTTACAAGCAGGTATTGTATTGGAAATAAGCAAGCATTGTTTTAACTGAAGGTACCTGTGCTTACAGTAGTGGATAGAACCACTGTCAATGTGCTTTGGCTTTGTGTGATGGGGCAAAACACTTTTAAAGTGAATTTAAGATTGAGTTCTGGGTCTGCTGCCTGGGATGGGAGCTGCTGGCATCTTCCCAGTGTCACAGCCACGTAATGAGGCTGCTGCTGGAAAATGAACCAGCCCAAGGCACGTTCCCAGCAGTCCTGTTGGTGATTTGTGCACAGCCCCGGCCGGCGCCAGCGCCCAGCTGTTGGTCTGCAACACCTGAACCCACAAAAAACCCACTCAGGGGAACTTCCAGGTCACAAAAGCAGGGCAGTGTCACTGTCACATCTGCTGAAAAATCTCTTGGCCAGGATTCCTTCTCCTGGGAAGCTGAAAAGCCTCAGAGAAAAAAGGAAAACAATATTATCTGATTTGCTTCTGCTGTGTTTTGCTGCTTTGGAATGTGGCTGGAGAGTGTTCATCCAACAGGTGGATGTTTCATTGGTTTCATGGGAATTGTTTTAACTTAATGACCCATCACAGCCAGGCTGTGTCAGACTCTGGAAGGAGTCACCAGTTTTCATTATTCTTGTTAAACCTTCTGTCTGTATCCTTCCTCTGTTCTTTAGGACAGTTTTAGTATATTCTTTATATTTATTCTTTGTATTCCTTATATTTAGTATATATATTTATATTATATTCTATGATATAATATAATATCATATCATATAATAAAATAATAAATGAACCTTCTAAGAAGATAGAATCAAAATCTTTAGTATCATTTTAGTAGAATATAATATAATAATAAATGAACCTTCTAAGAGCATGGAATCAAAATCTTTAGTATAATTTTAGTAGAATATAATATAATAATAAATGAACCTTCTAAGAGCATGGAATCAAAATCTTTAGTATAATTTTAGTAGAATATAATATAATAATAAAATAACCTTCTATGAGCATGGAATCAAAATCTTTAGTATAATTTTATAGTGTGGTTCTTGGCTTTATGGAGACCTGGACCCTGTGCTGTACAGGCACCTTCTATTACAGCACATTTTTATTAGTGAATATAGATAAATATCCCCCCCACAGTGACAAAAATCTCATTTGTTTCACGTGGTATTAATGCCTAGGTTTGTGTTAAGCACATAGAACCAAAGGACACGAGGCCTAAGCCACTTTTTTATCCACAAATGCAAAGCAATTTGAATCCCTCACCAAAACAAACAAGATACAACACTCACAGGGAGCCAAAAAAAAAAAGCACAATCGCATAAAGTCACCCATTCAAGCAGCAATAAAGGCTCCACTTGTGAACAATTTGATTTATTTCAGATGAAAACCCATTTACAGCAGAACACAACACGACTCTGCCTCGGTGGGCTGCGTGCTCCCCCTCTGCAGCGATCAGCAGAGGGCCCAGATTCAAAGAGACTCTGGGTTCAAACATGAAAGGGAATGTGACTGCAGCCAGTGCTGAAGAACATCCTGAATAATTCACACCCCGCACTCCCAGCCCCTGCAGATGCTCCGACTATAAAGCAGGCGTTTATAATTATAATAATAGATGCAAAGGAGCTGCTTTTCCTCTCTTGCTCAGAGAGCAAAAGCAGAGGGAGAAATCCCCGTTTTGATGGGCTTTTAATGGTTTTGTGCCACGCTGGCAGCCACAGGCTCTGCTGTGGGGACACTGCTGAGGGCACAGGACAAAAAGTTCCAGGCTGGGACAACCCTCAGTGTTTTATTTGTGCAGAGAAAGTAAAGATTTCACCATTTTGCCCCAAAAGCAAATCATCTTTCTTGATTCCAATTCTTTGGATATGGAATTAGGGAATCAATGAGGTTGGGAAAGACCTCCAGGATCATCCAACCCAGAGCCCTGAGTGCCACATCCAGCAGAAAAAGAGGTGGAATTATTCCTAAAAGCACCAATAAATTGAATCACTGGTGGGGTGGCTTTAATTGCAGCAAAAAAAAAAGCATCTTTTAGCACCACCAAAAGTGGCTTTTTGCTAAGGAAAAGCTTTCCTGGTGAAGGGACAATTTAGAGCTCTGCAGCAGGAGGAATGAATAAATAAATAGATCTCTAACTCCCAGCACTGCCATCAAAAATATCAATACCTTGCATCACTTTGTTTAGCAAATTCTGGAAGCTCTTCCTTCCAGGGCTAGAGAAATTAGCAGAATTCACTATTTGGCTCAAAAAATGACCTGTCAGAGCCTGGCCCCCAGAAATGACCCCCAGCCCATGGAACTCCACTCAGCAGCCACTCCAGATCAGAAATTGTTCCTAAAATCTGTTTTTTTAGCAGATCCACGTCCTTCCTTAGGATCCCATCCATGACAGAACTCAAAAATTGAGCCAATTATGCCCTCAAATAGAAAACCACTTCTGGAGAGCTGATTTGCCTGAATCTTTGGCTTTGAGGCTCTGACTGTAATGAAACAATCCCCTCTATACATTTTACTGACACAGGGAATTTCAGGGAAGCCCCTGAAGCTCTGCAGAACTGATTTTTACCCCGAATTTCCCCACAGGGGCCACGTGCCACAGGCTGAGAAGCAACCCTGGGTCACCTTTTGGAAGGAGGAAGGCCAGAACAGAAACCTCAGTGTCGTGACCCAACAAATCACCAAGGAAGGACAAAACGAAAGGCACTTTGAGGCACTGAACGCTGAGTTCTGCTTTTAAGGAAGAGAACTTGCTCAGCAACAGCAAAATTTTCATCAAGCAAGAGGCTTTTCCTTTCAATAATGCGAGGAGAAGAAAAATCCCCGCGCGGCGCATGAGCCCTTGGGGACACACCCCTCCTCTTCCTCCTCCTTGGGGTCTCCAGCGGGTTTAGTGAGAAATAAAAAGCAGAGACGGGAAAATCTCCCTCTAAAAGGAGCTGTTCTGCTGAGAGCCGAGGGGCAAACAGCTCACACCACACAAACCCCAAGATTTTGGGCATATTTGGAAATAATTCTCCCATGTCTGGCTCTTTTTTAAAGCATCGCTGCAGCAAAGTGTGCAAAGGTGAGATCTGTGGGGAGCCAACGCTCAAAAAGCTGCAACAACACCAGGACAGAGGGGGAAAAATGAGATTTATGGAGCTTTAGAGCAGGGATTGCAGCCTTTCCTCAGCCAGAAGTCAAACACTTCTCCCTTCTGCCGGAGGAGATGCCAAGAATGAGTTTGATTTACCGTGTAGAGCTCGTTCAAGACCTTCATCAAGTCCTCCTGGAGCTGCAGTCCCACTTCCTTGCTCTGCAACAGAACAGAGAAATGAGAGTGAATTGAGGAAGAGGCTGCAGAGGAAGCGAGGACGGGGCACCCACAAATAATTCAGGCCCAATTAAGGGGCACTGGTGAATCAAATCAGTGCCCAGCCCAGAGGCGCGCGGTGTCACGCTGCAGCTGGGGTGTTAATAAAAAATAAAAAAGAGAAAAAGGGGGGAAAGGGGAAAAAAGGGAAAATAGGGAAAAAAAAGGGAAAAAAGGGAAAAGGGGAAGAAGGAAAAAGAAGGGAAAAAAGAGGAAAAAAGGGGGGGGGGGGAAGGGAAAATAGGCAGGAAAAAGGAAAAAGGGGAAAAAAAGGAAAAAAGGGGGAAAAAGGGAAAAAAAGGGAAAAAGGGGAAAAAAGGAAAAAGAAGGGGGAAAAGGGGAAAAAAGGGGGGGAGGGGAAAAAAGGGAAAATAGGCAGAAAAAAGGAAAAAGGGGAAACAAGGGAAAAAAGGGAAAAAAGGTAAAAGAAGGGAAAAAAGAGGAAAAAAGGGGGGGGGAAGGGAAAATAGGCAGAAAAAAGGAAAAAGGGGAAAAAAGGAAAAAAGGGGGAAAAGGGAAAAAAGGGAAAAAGGGGAAAAAAGGAAAAAGAAGGGGGAAAAGGGGAAAAAAGGGGGGGGGAGGGGAAAGAAGGGAAATAGGCAGAAAAAAGGAAAAGGGGGAAAAAAGGAAAAAAGGGGGAAAAGGGGAAAAAGGAAAAAGAAGGGAAAAGAGGGAAAAAGGGGAAAAAAGGGGGGGAAGGGGAAAACAGGAAAAAAAATTTAAAAAGAAAAAGAAAAAAAAAGAAAAAAAAAGAAAGCTCAACGGAACACAGATGGAAATTTCCAGAGAACGTGAGATTTTCAATTTTCAAGGCTGAAAATACAGAATTTTCCCATTTTCATGAGATCAAGGAAGATTTTGGATACAGGACAGCTTGGTGTGGAAGCTGAAGAAAAGCAGGGTAAGAAAGCACCACGTAACAACAATAACTTAATTCAGCTCATAGATTTTACTCATTCACTGCACACCAGGGCAGCATTTGTGTGCCCGAAGCCTCATGTTACAAGTGTTTCATATCTACTGGGGCAAGCAAATTTGATAAATTCAAGATTATTTATGCCTACAACATTCAGGAAAAGAAACAGATAAAGAGGCAGTGCAGCCAAACCCGGGCTTAAACCAACATTTCTGCCCAGGAAGTCAAGATAGAGCGAAGCCATGAGGAAAAAAGCCAACAACACACTGATAAATTGAAAAGCCAGAAGAGAAAGATTATTTGATTTAAATTTAAATTATTCTTTGCTCCACACTGTCCAGTTCAGCAGTGCTTGGAGTTTCTGAGATTAAAAAGATTGCTTTATTAGAAATTTATTCTTATTCTTTTGGGGTGTTGTGGTTCAGACCAGCCTGGAACTGCTCTGCTGGCAGCACAATGGGATTCACAGGTATCCCATGCCCAATCCTTTGGATTGTCCACATGTTCCAATCCCATATTCCTCACCCTGCTGCCCAGGTGCTACAGTTAAAAGAGCATCAGACACAAACACTGACAAAGAAAAGCTGCTCCTGAGGAGTCTCTAATTTAGAGAGACTTTCTTGATTCCAAACAGGGTTTTCTCCCCATAAATATCCTCAATGAAGTGGATATGGCAGGGAAAGCTCCCTGCTCCAGCAGCACAGGGAACCTCCCAGCTGAAATCAGAGCAGAAAATCTCTCTTAAACCCAGCAGGGCAGGCAGATGCTGAGCTGGTACCTGCTCAGCTCAGAGGCACAGCCTGTCCTGAAGCCCCTCTGCCCACTGAAGAAATCTGCTTTTCTGCCCATTAACATTTGCCAGTCACTTCACAACATCCACACGTAAAAATCTGCCAAACTGGAAAGAATCAGCTTGCTCAGACACTGCTCTAATTTAGAGAAAAGCACAGAGCTGGTGATCCCCAACCTCCAGGGGAGTTTGAGGAACAAACCCACAGGATTTCACCTCTGGAAGCAGCTGGAGCTGAGGCTGCTGCTCAGCCCTGCAGTGATCTGGGGTGCTCTGGCTGCCTGTCCTGGATTGCCAAGGGAATTGTATTCTATTTCCCATCTGTATGCAGCTCTCTTCTGTTCAGTGGGCAGTTTTCCTTGTCTCTTCCACACTCAATCCTCCCTCCCTCCAGAGAGACATCTGCTGATAACAGGCCATGGAATGTCACTGCAGGGCTGATAAGAGCTACAGCACCCCATGGGAGATGCTCCCCCAGAGGGAGGAGCCAAGCATTCCTACCCGGATATAATCTGGAGCTTCTGGAACACCAGCACAGCTTCTGCACTGGATTCCCAGAGGAACAGCAGCTGCCTCTGCCACTGGATCTCCAGAGGAAGACTCCACCTTTCTCCAGGATCCCTGCTCCAGCAGAACCACCCCTGACACTCCAGGAGGGCTGCAGCCACAATTCCAATGGCACTGCTGCCAGCACCCTGACCCACAGGGTGTCAGGCTGTGCTCTGACTCTGGCAGTGTTGTTTTGGTTCACTGCATTGTTTATTTTATCCTTTTATTTTCTTCCCTATTAAAGAACTGTTATTCCTGCTCCCGTATCTTTGCCTGAGAGCTCCTTAATTTCAAATTTATAGCAATTCAGAGGGAGGGGATTCACATTTTCCATTTCAGGGGAGGCTCCTGCCCTCCTTAGCACACACCTGGCTTTCCAACCCAAGACACTGCCTTTTCCTCCCTGTGGAGGTGATTAATGGAAGGGACCAGCCTGCAGCGCCCTGAGCACTGAACTCTTCACACAGAAGGATCTTTCCACACACACTCCCAGGGCTGCTGCAACCGCCTGGCCTGGCCCCATCATCTGCCTCTCACCCCTGCTCTTTCCAGCCCATTTTGTTCCTTTCTTGCACTGGAAAATTGCTCATTTGCTGCACAAATTGCTGATGCGTTAATTATGCGACAGATTAAAATGAATGTTTTAATGCAGGCTGGGGTTGAAGGGGTAAAGATGATGCCAAATTGTCAAAACACAAAACTCCCTGTGCTTCCAAATGAGCTCTCAAGAAAGGAGCTGCTGCATTGCTGGGCTGGAAAAAACCTTTCCATTAGGGTGAAGGTAAGACAGATCACAGGGGACAGATCACAAGAGCTGTGCAATGAGCACTGGTAATGTAAAACTGTTCCCTGCACTGATTCCACCAAAAGGAAAAAAAAAAAAAGCTGAGCTGGCTGACCCTGATAAATGAAAATACATTGGAGGAAGCAGAAGGGTTTGCTTGGGAAAGTCAGAGGAGAATGGATTGGATGTCAGGAAAAAGTTGCTGCTCCAGTGCAGTGGAGGGAGGTGGAGGTGATGCACAAAGAGAATTTCCCTGAATTCCCACAGAATTCCAAGTGCAAATGAAAGGCTGATGATCTCACTGCCATACAGGCACGAGAGATTCCAGCATCATGCCAGAAAGTGCCGCGGAATTATGAATAAAATCCATGCCAAGAAAAGACAACAAACTCCTGGCAGCTGTGAATGTCTCAATATCAATTACTATCGCAGCGGCCAATTCTGCATTGTTCTGTATTTTCTCTGTTATTCTGGCTGTTTTGCAAAGGCAGAACAATTCCTTTTGTAAACAAGGCAATAAATAAAAGATATTCTGATCAGCTTTACTGTGATCTACTCCTGGCTGTACCTGCAACCAAGTCTATCTGTACCTCCCTTCACATAAAGAAGGGCTTGTGCAACAAAATCTTAATTAATTGGCTCCACTAATGAGCTGGGTGTGTGTGGGGTGGAGGTGTCCCCACCAACTGTCTGTCCTTCTTATCTGACCAGGTTGAACCCTTCTCCTGTAGATCTGGGAGATGATCTGCCTGGAAGAGCATCCCTGGGACACGGCACAGGAGCTCCCTGCACGCCGGAGGACGCAGGGAGTGGGGAGCTCCTCACCCGGGCTGGGCAGGGAGAGGTCACACAGAGAGCTTCCACAGCACCACCAGCTTGGAGAGACCTTCAAGATCATTAAATCCAACCCAGCCCCAACATCTCAGCTCGACCCTGGCACCCAGAGCCACATCCAGGCTTTGCTAAACACCCCCAGGGATGGTGACTGCACCACCTCCCCGGGCAAAACATTCCAGAACTTTATTGTCAGATTATGCTCTTTTCTGACACAGAGATGGGGCAACTGAGAGGCATTTTAAAAACTTTTATTCTGTTTTCAGTCTCACTTGAAGGGTGAGACAATACAGGTGTTATAATTCATTCCACCACAATCAGAAGTTAACTATTTCTTAATTACAATACATTGTAAGTGTTTCTTGGCCTATCAGCTTTTGCCACACCATACTGTAAATGCCTCATTCTCTACAAATTCATTTCCCACATTTTATCACTCTTTCTGTGAAAAGCTTTTTCCTGCTCTCCAGCCTGTATCTGCCTTGGTGCAGCTCGAGGCTGTGTGCTCTGGTTCTGTCAGCTCCTGGAGACAGAGCCCAGCCCAGCTGAGCACAGGCACCTTTCAGGAGCTGGGAGAGTGATGAGGGCAGCCCTGAGTCTCCTTTGCTCCAGGATAAACACCCCCAGCCCCCTCAGGGTTCCTCGCAGGGTTTGTGTTCCAAACCCATCACCAGCCTTATTGCCTCCTCTGGACGAGGACGAGGAGGAGGATTTCCTTCCTGTGATGAGCACACCTTCCTCTCAAACCAGGGAAGGATGAACACCCCTTCCCTTCCTCTCAAACCAGGAGGTGATGAGCACCCCTTCCCTCCTCTCAAAGCAGGAGGTGATGAGCACCCCTTCCCTCCTCTCAAAGCAGGAGGTGATGAGCACCCCTTCCCTCCTCTCAAACCAGGAGGTGATGAACACCCCTTCCCTTCTCTCACACCAGGCAGGGTGATGAGCACCCCTTCCCTTCTCTCAAACCAGGCAGGGTGATGAGCACCCCCTTCCCTCCTCTCAAACCAGGGAGGGTGATGAGCACCCCCTTCCCTCCTCTCAAACCAGGGAGGTGATGAGCACCCCCTTCCCTTCTCTCAAACCAGGGAGGTGATGAGCACCCCTTCCCTCCTCTCAAAGCAGGGAGGGTGATGAGCACCCCTTCCCTCCTCTCAAAGCAGGGAGGGTGATGAGCACCCCTTCCCTCCTCTCACACCAGGGAGGGTGATGAGCACCCCTTCCCTTCTCTCAAACCAGGAGGTGATGAGCACCCCTTCCCTCCTCTCAAAGCAGGAGGTGATGAGCACCCCTTCCCTCCTCTCAAACCAGGGAGGTGATGAGCACCCCTTCCCTTCTCTCAAACTGGGAGGTGATGAGCACCCCTTCCCTTCTCTCACACCAGGCAGGGTGATGAGCACCCCTTCCCTTCTCTCAAACCAGGGAGGGTGATGAGCACCCCTTCCCTTCTCTCAAACCAGGGAGGTGATGAGCACCCCTTCCCTCCTCTCAAACCAGGGAGGTGATGAGCACCCCTTCCCTTCTCTCACACCAGGCAGGGTGATGAGCACCCCTTCCCTTCTCTCACACCAGGCAGGGTGATGAGCACCCCCTTCCCTTCTCTCACACCAGGGAGGGTGATGAGCACCCCTTCCCTCCTCTCACACCAGGGAGGGTGATGAGCACCCCTTCCCTTCCCCGCACACCAGGAAAGCAGCAGCAGCAGCCAGGGAAGCCCAGCAGGATGTGGCAGGAATGCCAGGCTGGGGATGCAGGTTTCCCCCAGCCCAGGAGGCTGCTGTGAGCACACACACACTCCTTTGTTACTCCAGGGTGTATCTACACCATGTGCAGGGCTGGAGGTTCTGCCACCCCTGGCTGGAACATAAATTCCCAGCACGGGCTGTGCCAGCTCCTCAACAGCCTCTTTGTTCCAGCCCTCCTCCCCTCCACCTCCCCTCTAATTTAATCAAGATGTTTTTGGGATCTACTGCGGGGCTGTTCCGCATTCCACCCAACATTAACGACTTCAGCTCCCAAATATTTGGGGGGATAATAAAGAGGAGAGCTCAGGAATGCTGTCAACATTCTCTGCCCCGGATCTCCAGCCCCAGCAAGGTCCTCCCAAGCCTGACAGAAAGATGGGATGGCTTCAAAATCAACATTTTCCTGAGGTGCTTTCCCCATAAACCCAATGACAGCTCAAGCTGCGGGAGGGTGAATGTGTAACACACCAAGACAAGAGATTTTTATCTAATTTGCCGCCTCAAATTATGTCAGAGGGTGACAGCTGGAGCTGGAGCCCAAATCTGCTGATTCTGGAACAATATCAGGTCTCTGCATCTTTTTAAAAGCAATAATTAAATGTGCCTAGGTGGAGAATAAACATTAAATATTGCCACGTTGTTTGAGTGAGGGGAAGGATGCCAGGAGGAGAGCAGGGATGCAGCACAGAGATACCAACTCTGCACCTCCGTGAGAGTTTCACCCACGGCATTCGCACATTTACAAATTTACACCGTGATAGAAACATATTTGTACAAAAGCCCAGCTTTTTAACCATCACAAGCTTTTTAACCACCACACTTGTGTCCTGCGGTGGCTTTTCCACGCGTGGGGGGCTTTAAGAGTCGTCATTTTGTGGTACCAGAGCAGCAAGAGGCACAGTGCAGCTGTGAAGTAGGTCATGACAGACCCCTTCAGAGAATTAATAATTCCTTTTCCTTGATTACTGCGAGGCTTTTAACCAACTCATTGTGGATTTTCCATTTCACATCAAACACCCCGCAGTGTACCAGGAGATAAACTGGGGGGTTTGCCCACCATCAAAGACGCTAAACAGGAGGAGAATTCCAAATCCTCAGGTTGGCTTTCTTGAATCCAAACAGGGTTTTCTCCCCATAAATATCCTCAATGAAGTGGATATGGCAGGGAAAGCTCCCTGCTCCAGCAGCCCAGGGAACCTCCCAGCTGAAATCAGAGCAGAAAATCTCTCTTAAACCCAGCAGGGCAGGCAGATGCTGAGCTGGTACCTGCTCAGCTCAGAGGCACAGCCTGTCCTGAGGCCCCTCTGCCCACTGAAGAAATCTGCTTTTCTGCCCATTAACATTTGCCAGTCACTTCCCAACATCCACATGTAAAAATCTGCCAAACTGGAAAGAATCAGCTTGCTCAGACACTGCTCAAAGTGAGGCTTCCACAGTCTGTTCTTTTAAAAAAGGTAATTTTCTGTGTTTTTTTTTTTTTTTCCCTTCCTTCAATTTGAACAAGATTATCAGGCTGCTTCTAGGAAAATTTCAAAGAGACAACACAGAAAGAGTGATTAAAGGGACCAAATTAAAGAGACTGCTGCTCAAAGGTCTATACATGTATAAATAATCCCAAGGGATCCCACTCAAAAGATACGTCTGGAGGCAAGAAAACCTGATAACCATGCAAGGAACAGGAAGGTTGTTCCATGCAGAGAAATGAAGGGTCACATTAAATAGAGAGGGTGACAGGGGGGTAGAGGAGAAAAAAGGAAATCAAAGCAGGAGTCAGCACAAATAGAAAAATATTTTGTGTGGAAAAAAAATACATATATAAATATAAAACCAGAGAGGGTGACGGGGATAGAGGGAAAAGTGGAAATCAAAGCAGGAATCAGCTTAAATAGAAGAATATTTTGGGTGGAAAAACCCCAGATATAAAACCCATGTATGCCATAAAAACCCATACATAAATATAAAAGCATACATGGATATAGAAATGTAGAAATAAATAAATAAAGGCGCCATGCAGAAGGAGGACAAGCAGGAGAAATCAAAGGGAGATGAAGGAATGGAAAGGAGCAGACATCAAAGCAGGATGATTTTCCAGGAGAGGGAGAGGTGACCGGAATAGCAACGCTGGTGGCACCCGGGCTGGGAACTGCAGCCCTGCACCAGAGCCAGCCCTAAACCATTAACTCTGCCCAAACAACAAAACATCACCTCCTCCCCAAGGTGGAACTATTTGTCACTAGGACAATTCCATCCCCTCCACAGTTTTATTTGCTGGGAATGTGGTTATTTCACCATTTATCTTCCCCAGAACTGCACTGACACCATCCCTGGGGGCAGACAGATCCCAGGTTCCCACTGACAGCACCAGGATTCATCTTCAGGACTGTCAGAGCAGCCAGACCCTGAGCAGGAGCATCTCCCACCAACACCTAAAAGTGTTTCTTCAGGAGAAACCAAAACAAGGGCATGGAAAAGTACAGTGCTCCAGGAATTCCTGCACCTCAGCTGAGAGCTTCCAATCCAAACCCACACTGGGGGCACACAGCTCAGACACGGCAAGGCTCCGCAGGAAAAGGGAGCCAGGGAAGTAAACAAAGCCCAGAGGCAGGGGAAAAGGGGCTGACACACAATGTTCATCCAGCAGCACCCAGGGCTGGCTCTGGCAAAAAGCACAGCTGCTCTTATCAGCATGGATAGCTTTGAAGTGGGTGGCATGCTCCAATCCACCCATGCATCCATCCATCCATCCCTTCATCCCCTTATCCATTCCTCCATCCATCCATCAATCCCTCCATCCATGGGATCCTATCCTATCCCATCCCACGGATCCCATCCTATCCATCCCTCATCCATCCATCCCTTCATCCCCTTATCCATTCCTCCATCCATCCCTCCTCCATCCATCCACCCATGCATCCATTCATCCATCATCCATCCCTTCATCCCCTTATCAATTCCTCCATTCATTCCTCCATTCATTCCTCCATCCATCCATCCATCCATCCATCCATCCATCCATCCATCCATCCATCCATCCATCCATCCATCCATCCATCCATCCCCTTATCCATTCCTCCCATCCATCCATCTCTCCATCCATGGGATCCTATCCCATCCCATCCCACGGATCCCATCCTATCCATCCCTCATCCATCCCTCATCCATCCATCCCTCCATCCCTCACACAGCCCAGTTTGTGCTGGCACATTTTGGGTGCTGGGAACCCAAGAAGTGCCACCACAAGCCCTCTGAAAGGCCGTGTGCATGCAGGCAGCCCCGCTGGCTGCTGGAATTCACTGATTCCAGACTGACAGAAACCCATCCCTGCTCCCCCATCAGCCCTCTGCAGAGTCCGAGGGTCCCAGAGTGACCACGGGAGAATCTCACCCTGAGCACTCTCCACCCCAGCCTGAGGAGACAAAGCGCACACTGCCACCCTCCTGGTGATGTTCTGGGTGCAGAAGGAGCTGCTGTCCCCACCTGAGGCTCTGTGCTGCTCCAGCTCTCTCTGCTTTCCCCTCCTCACTGCCACAAGGACACGTTTCAATCACTCAATCACAGAATCACCAAGTTGGAAGAGACTTGCAGGATCATCAAGTCCAACCCAGCCCCAACACCTCAACTCAACCCTGGCACCCAGAGCCACATCCAGGCTTTGTTAAACACCCCCAGGGATGGTGACTGCACCACCTCCCTGAGCAGCCAGTCCAGAATTTTATCACTCTTTCAATTAAAGAGTTTTTCCTGATATCCAACCTAAATTTCCCTTGGTGCAGCTTGAGACTGTGACCTCGGGTTCTGTCAGTGCTGCCTGGAGAAAGAGCCCAGCCCCACCTGACTAAAACCACCTTTCCTTTTTCCTTTCCTTTTTTCCCTTTCCTTTCCTTTTCCCTTTCCTTTCCTTTTTCCTTTCCTTCCCTTCCCTTCCCAGCCCTTATCTCGCGCAGCCAGCCCTGCAGGCTCCAGCCCTGATCACAGCTGCCCTCTGTCCTTTGCAAAGCTCTGCACACACTCAGAGATGCAGCAGCTCAAGAGCTCCGTGACAAAAGGGACCTCAAGCACCTCCTTTTTCCCCTGCCTGTCCTCCCCACCTCACCTGCTCCATCCCAGCATGACACAAAGCACTGATTTGAGAGAAAAGAAGGGGAAAAAAATATCAAAGAAAAGGATTTTCTGCCTCAGGATCTGCTTTTCCCCCAGCAAATGAGGATTTCTGTGTCACCATCCTCTCCACATTTCATGGCATTATTTGCAACCTGACCAGTTCCCAAATTTCAGTTGGTAGATTCCCCACCAACACCTACAGCAAGGCAGCCTGGCTTCGCCAGCAGCTTTCCCTGTTTTTAACCCAGGAAAAGGTAAAAAAAGGTGGAAAAGTCTTTTTTTTTTTTTCCTTAAAGTCCAGAGACACTCTGCCATCCTCTGCTGCGTTGGGGATATTTTACAAACACGTCACTGAGGGGGGTTACAAATGGGTAATATTCTTTAAACTCACGGACTGCAAAGCTGCTTTGCAATATTTTAATCACACACCTGAGCTGTTTTCTAGCCTGCAGGACCTTCAGCAGCAATTCAAGCTGCTTCTTGCAGCTCAGGAAGGGAAGAGACTCCAGTGAAAAAGCACAGATAGGTCCATGTCAGCCAAACTGCTCTATTTATCAGCTGCTACCAGATAACAGAGGATGCAAGTTTTGGTTTTAACCACCCAGCACAAGTGGAGTTGTAATCAAACACCTGATTTGGCCTTCAGCCAAGCTGGTATTCCTGGCAAACAGCCAAAGAAGTAGTTGGGATTTAACAACAAGTGCCTTTTGTTTGCACAAATTAATGTGGAGCTTGCCCTCGGCCTGTGAGAAACAAACCAGAGATGGTATTTTGCTGTTAATTGGTTATTTATTTGTTTTTATTCTTGTCCTGCCGCCCAAAATGAAGTATAAACATGGGCTTGCCCTGCTTTATAAGGGGCTGAAGATAAAGTTGCCATTTCCAGCCAAACTGGGATAATATCAATTTCCAAGTAATGCTTTGCCAAGGCGTTTTCCAGGCCACCTTGCTCCAGCACAGCCCTTGTTGAAATTCAACAGGGAGATTACTCCTCCTTTGGAGGGATTAGAGGAATTGAAGAGTAACTGCCATTCAGTAATCCCATGTAAGTATCTAATCAACCATAATGTAATTACCAGAAAGTTTTAAAAGGTCAAAAAGGCCTCAGTGTGACATAACTTGAAAAGGAGAAGATTCCTCCTCTGCTCAGGCAATGACAGAAAAAAGAAGAAGTCTAAGAGAAACAGAATGTGAAAGTGGAATGTATTTCTCATTCTCCATTAAAAACTCAAGAGACAGGCAGGAGAGAGGGAACAGCACAGATTTTGTTCTCCTGATGTCTCAGGTTTTAGATTTATTTCTATTTTTCACATGCTGTGCAGCTTTAGTGTGTGGGTCTGGGCTTCACATGAGGGGATGGTGAGCTCTGCACAGAGCAGGGAGACAAAACAATTCCTGCTCCAGCTGGGGACCAAGGACAAATGATCCAAACCTCAGCCCAGGAGCACAAACAGCGTGGAATGAAGAGAGAAAAACAAGGATGGGACTGCATGGGCTGGAGATGTAACTGGACAATTAACTCCAATATGCAAATAGAGCAGAACTTATAAAAGTGAGAGACCCCGTGACCAGTTGTCCATTTTGTGACCATTTGGGTTCATCTTGGGTCCATTTTGTCACCATTTGGGTTCATCCTGGATCCATTTTGTGACCATTTGGGTTCATCCTGGGTTCATTTTGTGACCATTTTGGGTTGTGCTGCCCAAGGTGGATCCCTTGAGGAGATCCTTTTAAGAAATCCCTGCTTTATTCTTTAGCTCTGTCTGGTCTCTGCTCCAGCTCAGCCTTCCCAAGGCATCACTCAAAGCCACGAAGCCCTGCTGGAACAGGGAACCTCCTCTCCAGGTAACACACAACAACTGCTGCTCCTTCAAGTGCCTCTTAACACGAAACTTCACAATACTGAGCATTGTTCATTTTCCAGCACCCTAAACAAGCTGCTTTTTATAGGGTTCTTTTTACACTTAAAGCAACAGACAGAAAATAGGAACTCTCTGAACAATCCCACCCTTCTCCAGGCCTTGCAAGGGCAGAAAGAACTTCCCAAGCTCAGAACAGGTTGCAGGGGGTGGGAGAGGGTGAAGAGGAATAATTGGCTTTTCAAAGTCATTTATTTTATGTGACAATTTTGATTTTAAAGACTTCCAGCAGGCGAAGCAGCAGAGGTTGCAGCCATGTCTGCAGGGAGCAGGCATCACCCCAGAGCAGCACTTCCGAAGCCCCCAGATGATGTTCCTCTAACTGCAAAACCAGATTCCTGCTAGGAGAACCCTCCCACACCATCCCACCTTCCTTCCCAGGTGGAAATCACGGGGACAAGGCAAACAGGAGACCCCAGCTGTGTTTTCTCCTTTTCCCAGATAAGGACAATACATCCTTTTATCACCTAGCACAGGAGGGATTCTCCCTAATTTTTGTTTTAACAGCAATTTCTCCATGGCAGATAAAATTCTGTCTTTAAAGAGTTGGTTCTTGACTAATGCTCAGAGCTGAAGAACCTTCTGCTTATTTAATTAAATTTTCAGCATTCATTCAAAATTGTGGAGCAGGCTAAGAAGAGGAAAAACACAATTTAGACCAACAAATCTCAACTGGCCACATTGGGGAAAATGCCTGAAAAAATCAAAGGCAAATCAAGCACAAAGAGGGAAAAAACCCTCAATAAATGGATCCACCACAAGTAATAGCTGGAATGGTATTTTACATATATATATATATCTAAACTATGTAAAAAATATAATATATATATTATATAAAATACATATATAATATATATTATATATATATTTAATATATATTACTCCACAAATAATAGGTGGAGTGGTATTTATATATATATAAAATATGTAAAAAATATAATACATATGCTATATAAAAATACATATATAATATATATTTTATATATATTTACTATATATTACTCCACAAATAATAGGTGGAGTGGTATTTATATATATATAAAATATGTAAAAATATACTATAGATATTATATATATAGTATATATAAAATATATATAAAATCTATATTATATATAGTTATTACATATATATTACTCCACAAGTAATAGGTGGAATGGTATTTTTATGTATTTATATCTATTTATATATTTATATTTATCTATATTTTAGAGATATAAAAATGCAAAAATATATATAATATATATACACTATATATTATATATATAGTATACATATAAATACATATATAGTATATATTATATAGAGATATTATATATATATTTGTATTACTCCCCAAGTAATAGGTGGAGTGGTATATATATATATATATAAAAAATATATATTTTATATATATATAAATATATATAAAATATATATTAAAATATATAAAAATATATATGTAGGTATATCTATATATATAAATATATATAAAATATAAATATTAAATAAGAATATCTATTAAAAATTATAGAAGAACCAAAGTGAAGTTGTGTGCTGGAGCACTCAGTTACCTTCTTGAAGAGGCGTCCCGAGTCCTCGCTGACCTGGACAAAGCGTGGGATGATGTTGTTGAGATAAATGTCACTGAGGGTGGTGTGGTCCCTGCTCTCCCTCTTCACCTGGTTGAGCAGCAGGTTCCAGCAGTTCACTGGTGACAGCACGTTCTGATCCTTCCTGCAAGGACACAAAACAGGAACAACTGGACACGATTCTACCGTGACCCTGGGCCTGGAGATGAAGCTGTGGGGCGGGTGGGATGCTGAGGAGGAGAGGTGGATACAGAAAATACACCCTCAGCTCCACTTCCCTACATTCCCATGAGCTTCTGTCCCCAACAAACAGATCCTGTAAATGAAGCTGCAGCGTGCCAAGTGCAGGCTTTCATTTCTTCCCTTTGAATCCAGGATTTGGTGCATAAATCAGAGCCTGAGGCAGGGAGGGCGATGGCTCCAGTGTCTGACAGGAGCTTTCACAGCCCCGTCTCAAGCATGCGGGTCTCAACCACAATAAAAAAGATTTCAAGCACCCAGTGTGCCAAACAGCATCTGCATAGGGAACAAAATGCTGTGTCTCCTGAGCAAAGCCCATTATGGGAAGGCTTCTCTATCTGTCCCCAGCCACAGACAGCAGCACTCCCAAAAGCTGCTTCATTTGCTCATCTTTGAACCTTCCCCACCTTCTCTCAGCTGGAGCAGCCAGCAAATGAGCAGTGCAAAGGGCAGCGGGGGAGAGGAGAGGAACTTTGGTTTATTTGGGTCAGCATTTCATTTCTTGGAAGGGATAATTTGTCTCACAGGGCAGCATTTCACCCCAGATGAAAGCTGGGGGTGCTCCAGCAGCAGATCCAGGTGGAGCCTTAGTGACAGCGTTTCCTTCTCTGCAGCTCTGCACACCACTCATTCACAGCACAAAAATATTTATCTGGAAAAGAGTAAAACCTGTGGTGCAAAGCCCTGATTATTGCACAAGACTCTTATCAGATTTCTTTCCTCCTAAAAGAAATGCAGTTTAATTCCCATTGAAAAGGGAATATTCTGCACTTGAAAGGACAGCAATCTGCTGCAAGAAACATTGGGAAAATGGGAAAACTGACCCAGGGCAGAGTTTCATTACCCTTCTCGTGACACCAGCAGTTGGATTTGTGCTGCAATATGGATAATTTTAGATAAAGAGTTTCAGAACAGCTGATCTTGATTTTTTTTTCTTAAAAAAAAAATAAAAATTGGAAAGTTCAGGACTGACTGCAGCTTGTGATCCGGACTGCTTCACCCACTGACTCCAGCTCTGCCCTCCAGAGCTGGCAGAGCTACAAGTGAAAATTACCCAGCTACCATGAAGAGTTTGGGAATGGAACAGAACAACAAAAAATGCCCGCACTCTCCACCAGCCGACCAAAATCCTGCCTCAAAACCCCTCAGAGCCCCATTAGCAGCAGCAGCTCTGTACAGAGGAGCCTGACAGCTGGTCTGCAAGCAAAGCTGAGTTAATGGAAGAGATAACAATTGATGATTTTCAAGTGTATCCATAGCAAAGGAAAAGACAAGGCTGTCAGCACAGAAACAGATTAGAAAAGATACATGAAAATTTTTGTAAGCTAAATTACGTGCATAAGTAGATGTGTATACATAACTTATTAAATTTCTCTAAAACTTTTGCCAATTACATTAACGCTAATTGCTTTGCACCAATAAATATAATAAATTATTGTGATGTAGTTAGTGACTCAAGAGCACGCTTTGTTAAGAGTATACAAGCTGGAGAACACGCAGAATAAAAGCTTTATTCTTCCTGGACCCTGATCACGTGCGTGTATGTCACATCTGACCTAGCAGGGACAGTTCTGGCTGCCAGGGAAGGAGCAGGGAGCAGCAGGAGAGCCCCGACTGCCCAGGGAAAGGAGAGCTGCAGGAGTTAAGTGGGAGTGAAAGCCCAGCTGTCCCAGCCACAGCAGCCCTGGCTATTCCAGGGCAGCGAATAGCAGGAATGCCAGCAGCCTGTGGAAAGCCCGGGTGCTCGCTGGCGCCAGATGGGTGCTGACACGCTCGCTGTGGTCACACATGAAAGGCCATCCTGCAGGAAAAGTCACCCCAAGCCCCACAGCTCCCAGTGCACAGCTGGGATTGTCACCTTCAGGATGCTCAAGCCCCACACAGCCAGATTGTCATTTTAAATTCCTTTAATTTCTTGCCGTTGTTGCTGTTTTAACCCCTTCAGTGCCTTGCTTCTGTACAGATACAGCATTTCCACACCAAGGAAGAGAGGCAAAACCTCTCCTTAATTATTTGCTATCAGCTATTCAAGGCAGAAACAGAACAGAAAAGGAAATAGTTGCTTCAAACCTCCCAAGCATCCTTTAAAACTCCACGCACATTAACTTTTAAAGCACCTCTGGAGCTGCAGCTTCCCCTGGGGTGGGACGTGGGCGCAGTTTTCCCACCAGGGAGCAGGAGTTCTACAACTGCTCACAACAGAACCTCTTCTTCCTCACCACAGCAGATGGCAGGGAGCAAACTGGCATTCCCATTAACCATTTCAACCCTCAGAGGAGCTGGCAAAGGCACTCTGCTCCCAGCTCCATGACACCACAGAGGAGGGATGGAAAAGGGAAGGGAAATACCACTGGGGGCTGGTGGTGCAGCCATCCCCAGCTCCGTGCCCACACATTCTGCACAGTGACACAGTCCCCCTTCACCCTGGAGAGGTAAAACTGATGAGATCGACCCCAAAACTTTTAGGATGTGAATATGAACTTTCCCACACTGCTGGTGCCTTCACACTGACAACAACTTTTTGATTCAAACCTCCCCCACGAGCAAGAGGAGGAGGAGGAGGAGGAAGATGCCAGGATGCAGGTTTATTTCAAGCACTGTTTCTCCTGGTGTAAAGATGGAGTGGTGATAGTGAGTGTGGAGAGTTTATTTAGGGTAGCCTAAATTACAGCAGATCACAGCCATGGGGGCTGGCTGGGAGCAGGAAAAGGAAGCTGTGCACAGATTTTTTAGGGAACCACAAATGATGAAGCCCTGTGGTTTCTCGGATGTTATCTTGATCGGGTCCTGAGCAACTTCCACTTCAAAGGTTTCAGCTGGGTCTCAAAAAGATCGTAAGGGAAGATTGAGTCTCAAGTATCTTAATTAAATTACTCATTCATACAAGGGACTTGCAGGCAGTCCAAGATTGATCTGCTTCAAAGCAAGCAGGGCACAGAGACAGATGCCAGCGACCCTGAGTTGGGCATTGAAGGAAATAGGAGAGAAGTCATCCTACAAAACAGCTTCAAATAAAGAAATAACCAATAACAAAATAAATAAGAAATTCTTTAAAGTAACCTAAAGCCACACCCACAAACCAGGAATAGGAACCCTGTGTTTCCATGAGGAGCACAAGGTGAAGGAATAAATCAGATGAGAATGAAAATATTACTGAAGAGAAAGGCCCTGTCCAGCCTGGCCTTGGACACTTCCAGGGATCCAGGGGCAGCCACAGCTGCTCTGGGCACGTCTGCCAGGGCCTGCCCACCCTCCCAGGGAGGAATTCCTTCCCAACATCTCACCTAAATTCCCCTCTCATTTGAACCCATCACTCCGGTCCTGTCCTGATGAAGGGTCCAAGGGATGTCCCACTGTCCATGGCAACAGAAAACTGCCTGACCATCCTTGCTGCGAGTGAGGCGTTTAACACAACACCTGAAGCCTCCTGTTCCACCTCCTGATCTCCCCAAAATATTCCGATTTTCCCTGGATGTGTCCTGCAGGCTTTTCCACAGCTGGTGCATCCCAGGACAGCCAAGTCTGCGAACCCCCGGAGCTGGAGCCAGGCCAAGTGTGAGAGCAGAGATTTCATTGTTCCTCTAAATACTCCTGCAACCCTCTCTGAATTTCACCCTCTGCAGCGTGCTCTGGCAAGAGAGGCCACAATCACAGCAATGTGGTGTGAGACTGGCATCACTGAGAGGATAAAAAACAGCACAAAAATCCTCCCTGAGGTTTTCCATCCATTTCTGCTGGTCATGTACCCCTGGCTCTCTGCAGTCACACAGGTCACTGAATCAATGAATGTTTAATGCTTACAAAAAGCTTCCAAATGGGGTTATTTGGCAGGCTCAGAGTAAAATGTGCAGGACTCTGTCTCAGCTAAAAGAACCACAAAAAATGGCAATGTTTATTATTATTATTATTAACAAAGCCCACATGATGATGATGATAATGATAATAAATAATAATAATAATAATAATAATGTAAGCAAAGCCCACGTGACCCAAATGCTTTTGTCAATTCCTCCCTCACAACCTGTATCATCCCTGCTTTACAGAAATCATTTTACTTCTAGGAAAATTAAAGCTGAACGTCTCTGCAAGCTGCTCATTCAAACCCACGTTTGATTTTCCCTGACACAGCTCATTGTTAGCTGCAAATTTTGAGAATTACAAGCATGGACATCCATGCTGCTCCCTGCCCTTCTCTTCCAAAAGATTCCAGTTATGAACATCTGTTGTTTACAAGTGCTCAGCCTGAAGGTTGCCAGACTTATTCTTCATCTTCTACTTCAAGGCAAAGGCTGCCAGAAAGGCATCTGAATTTCATGCTGGGATATCCTGGACATTCAGCTCTCCAGCTGACAATTGCTACTCAGGATCCTGCTTCCAAAGATTATCTTGATTTAAAATGTGGCCTTAAAATAGCATTGTCTTTTTTTTTTTTTTTTCTTTTTCCATTTTTTCCCTCAAAAGCAATCACTCAAGATTTGCCATGGTTTTCATATTGCTGACTGACGATCTGAATAGGCAAATGCCTCCAGGACAAAAATTCCATGAAATAAGAGAACTCAAGGCTGGGGTTGGAGGTCCCGGGGTCTGAGTGCAGGGGAACAGAGCCTTTTTGGGGGGCTGGAAGTCACCCCCAGACCCAAGGGCCACCTGTGAGATGGATGCTCTGATTTATACCTCAGGTACCAAACCTGGGACAAACAAGCTCCTGTAGCAACCACAGTTAAAATTTGAAAGGGTATCATCAGATGCTGAGGAATTTATACAATACATACACCAAATAATGTGTATGACTATTCCCTTTAATAGCCTAATAGATTAAAAAAAACCTTTTTAACAGAGAAGAGGCACAGTGAGGTCTAACAGCCATGGCAGAGCAGTTAGAAGCAAGTAAAACCTGGGCTTTGTCCAACTGCCATCAACTCCTGTGTCACCCTGGCTAAATCAATCTGTTCCCCTTCTTCAGAGACATCAGATGAGGATAACACACACCTCCCCCTGTAAATCACTTTAAGGTGCTCCAGTGGAGCTTCAAACCGAGCAGTGTAGGGCACCCTTTCAGCCCAGACCCAGGCACCTCCAGCTCAAAACCCATCTGGGAAATCGTCCTGCAGGAAAGGCTGAGAGATCTGGGCTTGTAGAGCCTGAGAGATCTGGGCTTGCAGAGCCTGAGAGATCTGGGCTTGTAGAGCCTGAGAGATCTGGGCTTGTAGAGCCTGAGAGATCTGGGCTTGCAGAGCCTGAGAGATCTGGGCTTATAGAGCCTGAGAGATCTGGGCTTGCAGAGCCTGAGAGATCTGGGCTTATAGAGCCTGAGAGATCTGGGCTTGTACAGCCTGAGAGATCTGGGCTTGCAGAGCCTGAGAGATCTGGGCTTGTAGAGCCTGAGAGATCTGGGCTTGCAGAGCCTGAGAGATCTGGGCTTGTAGAGCCTGAGAGATCTGGGCTTGCAGAGCCTGAGAGATCTGGGCTTGTACAGCCTGAGAGATCTGGGCTTGCAGAGCCTGAGAGATCTGGAGCTTACAGAGGCTGGGAGATCTGGGTTTGTAGAGCCTGAGAGATCTGGGCTTGTAGAGCCTGAGAGATCTGGGCTTGTAGAGCCTGAGAGATCTGGGCTTGTAGAGCCTGAGAGATCTGGGCTTGCAGAGCCTGAGAGATCTGGGCTTGCAGAGCCTGAGAGATCTGGGCTTGTACAGCCTGAGAGATCTGGGCTTGCAGAGCCTGAGAGATCTGGAGCTTACAGAGGCTGGGAGATCTGGGTTTGTAGAGCCTGAGAGATCTGGGCTTGTAGAGCCTGAGAGATCTGGGCTTGTAGAGCCTGAGAGATCTGGGCTTGTAGAGCCTGAGAGATCTGGGCTTGTACAGCCTGAGAGATCTGGGCTTGTAGAGCCTGAGAGATCTGGGCTTGTACAGCCTGAGAGATCTGGGTTTGCAGAGGCTGGAAAACTGGGCTTGCAGAGGCTGAGAGAAATGGGCTTGTAGAGGCTGAAAAACAGGGTTTGTACAGGTTGGAGAACTGGGTTTGATGAGGCTGGAGAAGAGAAGCTTTGGGGTGACCTAACTGTGCCCTTCCAGCACCTGAAGGAGCTGATGAAAGATGGAGAGAGATGGTTGAAAAGGGACTGGAGGGACAGGACACAAGACATGGCTTCAAATTGACAGAGGGCAGGTTTAGAAGGGAAATTGGGAATAAGTTCTTTCCTGTGAGGAACTGGCACAGGTTGCCCAGGGAAGCTGTAGCTGCCTCATCCCTGGAAGGGTCCAAGGCTGGGTTTGGAGCAACTTGGGATGGTGGAAGGTGTCCTGGATGAGCTTTAAGGTCCCTTCCAACTCAAACCATCCTGAGCTTCAGTGCAAACGTGGCCACCTGATCAACTCTTAGACATCTGGCTGGCATTTGATGGCTCTGTCCATCAAATCCGGCACACAGCTTTGCCCACCTTTCCCAAGAAAATGACTCCTTTTTTGCACATTCCAGTTCTTACATCCCATTCCCTATTAACAACACACAACCTACCAGGAGTTACTGCCATGAATGAGCACCCAGGAGCAGGGAATGGCTTCTGTGCCCAACACAAACTTAGGGAATGTCTGGCTCTGGAATTCAGAGCAGTGCTGGTGCCTACACTCCCTCTTAACAACTCTCTTTTCCATTCCTGTCCTTGCAATCAAATCTTCAACGGGGGAAAAAAAACAAAGAAAATAATATATATAAAGAACAATAAATCTCACAGGGCTTTGGGAAGCCCCACAGCAGCCTGCACCTTTGCTCTTTCCCTGAAGCCTGTGCTCTTCCCAGCGTGGAGGAATCCACACACTCCAGTTCCTAAAGCCTCCTGCCCTGGGGAGCATTCCCTTGCAGGAACACAGTGGGAGCAAGTGGGCAATCCCACAAGAGCTGCAGAGCAGGAAAATGCAAATTACAGGGTGGCTGCCTGACAGATTTCCGTGTCAGGAGATCTAAAAAGGGGATGTGCCACGGGGAGCAGGCAGGCAATGATACGGTACCTTCCGACATAATTACCACTTCTGGGGAGAGCAGGCTATTATGGGGTATTTATAGGGTCAGAGCCAGGCAATTACAGAGCAGGCTCCTCTCCCAGACGTGTAATCCTGAGGAGCAGGGAGCTGATGGCTGGCTTTGATCAAACGGGGGGCTCCCAATGGGATTCCAGCTCCAGCATCTCCACAAGAGATGCCAGCCAGGATACTCCCTGTGATTCAGGCAGGGCAGCACTGGGGACAGGTGGTTACTAAGGGAATTGCTTCCCTAAGGATCCCTGTGGCATTCTGGCACTCTCCTGAGTGGCACAGCCAGCACACAGGTGCTGCATGGCCAGCCTGACCTGTGCCACTGCTGACCAACACTGCCCACACACCCAGCAGCCTCAGACATCGTGTTATTTTTCTCTTCTTCCAGCTCTTGACCAAATTAATTTGTGTATTTATGACTCAGACCTTGCCGGGATACCATATTCCAAGAGCAAGGCATTTTTCTGGCACTCTGCAGCTAAAGTAAGAGAAATCAGGAGCCCAAGCAGCACCAGCCCTCTCCCTGCAAATCCTGCAGGATTCTGTTCAACTCTGGTCAAAACTTCCACATCATAAATTCATTCTAAATCCCCCAGCAGAAGTTCTGTGCCACTTTCTCAAGCTGAATACAAAAGTGTTTCTGATGGGTAGTTTGATATCGTGTAATATAAAGAAAATCACCTCAATTTTCACCAGAAATAACAACAAAATCAACTGAAAACACCCATCGTACTACAGAATAAAATTGTATCCTAGACATCATCTCTTTAGTCCCATCTTAAAGGCACCTGCAGGACGCACACAGTTTATAGTTATAACAACACTTCCACTCTAAAGGAAAACTCCTTCAGACTCTGACAGGTCCATGGATGTGCAGAAAACTGTTCCCCAATGTGTCACACAGCTCTGCTCTGCAGCCAGGCTTTCCTGAGAACACAGCACAACGTGTGCTCTAAGTGACAGCCGAAGGGAATGACATCAAAGCTGTGCAGACAGGAAACTCAAATGGTGCCTCCTTAATGGCTTCCACAAAGAGAGCTGCTGCTGGAAACGGGAAGCTGCCGTGTCCCCACATCCCTCCAAACACGGCAACAACACAGCACAAACACAGCCAGAAGGGCCCGACCCAAACAATGCAAAAAGTGACGCTGCACTCGGGGCGGGAGCGGGCCCAGATGGATCCTCTCAGATCCCAGAAATGATTCAGATCCCAAGGCTGCTGCTGCTCCGTGTTTTCCCCAGCTGCTGCCCTGACAACACAACCCAACAAGGCTGAGCACTGCCCAGATGGGGACCACGGCAGCGCCGGGCTGGGCTCACGGGGCCGTGCCACGCAGCCCCTTCCTCACCCCTACAGCCCCTCCTGCAGCCCCTTCCCCTGGGAAAAGCACCTCAGCAGAAGCAGGAGGATGTGAACCCATGAATCCATGTGCATCCGTCACATCGACTCAGAGAAGTGGGGAAGAACCAACATCCAGCAACAAGGCCAGACCCAGCTGCAAATGATGTTTCAAGCAGCCGAGTCAGTAAGGACATGTTCAGATTTTAATTGAGTCCCCCCAGCTCGGCATCCAGGGATTCCCCCACCCACAGTGGCACAGCTCTCTCTGGAAGTGCTACTGGCCTTATTTCCCTGCTGTTTGAAGTGATAGTAGCAGAGCTGCAACACAACTCCCACACGGAGCGTGTGTGGGATCCCAAAAACGGAGAACTGACAGCAGGGAACAGATTGGGAACAGCTTCCCTTCAGAAAACCAAAGCCACTGACACTGAAGGAAATCCTGTCCATCAAATCCGGCACACAGCTTTGCCCACCTTTCCCAAGAAAATGACTCCTTTTTTGCACATTCCAGTTCTTATATCCCATTCCCTATTAACAACACACAACCTACCAGGAGTTACTGCCATGAATGAGCACCCAGGAGCAGGGAATGGCTTCTGTGCCCAACACAAACTTAGGGAATGTTTGGCTCTGGAATTCAGAGCAGTGCTGGTGCCTACATTCACTCCAACAACTCTCTTTTCCATTCCCGTCCTTGCAATCAAATCTACAGCAGGGGCAAAAATAAAAAAAAGGCAGAAACAAAAGGCAAATACTCTACTTGAATTGCTGGTCTTTGGTGCTCCTAGTTTTAGCCAGGAATCTCTCAGCCAACTTCTCCAAATTCCTGGAGTAATCCATCTCAATCTCTGCCTTCTTGCGGAAGAAATCCTGCAAGTCCTGCAGTAACTGGACCCGAAGCTCACACTGCTGGTCAAGGCATTTCAGCTGCTCTACCAATTGGGCACGGATCTCTGCAACAAATAAAAGCACTGCAGATTAAACACAGTCCCATCACAGAAAACACCATTACAATTCTCCAGCAAAACATCATGAAAACATGTGCTCCCTCACTGGTGTCAGCCAGGCTCCCTCGCAGTGATTGCAGGCAGAAAACAACTGGGGGTGCATCTTGGACACAGCAACTGCAGGGAATCCATCCCAAATCCTGCAGGCTGGTGCACAGCAAAGCTTTGTTGCTGAAAAGTGCATCAGTTACAAGTGTCAAGTGCATTTTTGGCATGGGGAACGAGCGGTCACTGCCTAAAAATGTACTGAATCTCAGTCTGGAAAAAGGACTGAATGCTGCAATCCCCCACGTCAGCTCAGCAAGCCACTTCAGGGAATTTCTATCAAATTCCTCTGCAAACTACTCCTGATGCAGAAACAAGACATTGCACATTCTGGGGCACTCCCCAAAGGCACCAAATTCAGATTATTCAGTTTGTTCCTAAGTCTCCAGCTGTGCAGCTCATTATAAACCAAGCCATGAAAGAGATGAAGAAACCCCTCTGGAGAGCCAACACCAGAGCACTTCCCATTAGGGAATCATCTCCAGGAAGGCTCCTTTTCCTCTTAAAATATCTGCAAGAAACATATTTCCATCTAAGGACCCCATAAAGCACACAGATATAGGTGTTAATATCATAATTAATTATTAATGCACATTCATAATCATCACTGCATAATTATTATGAATGTCTCTATGTTAACACAGTATTTTACAAACGGTTTTCAAGCATTTTACAAACATGAAAGCTTCTCCCATTAGCCGCGTGTTCTCCTTATCCCACTAATCCTGAATTTGAGGGACAGAACAGTAAAATGACTCACTCACAGTCAGCAGGGCAAGAAAACACAGCAGAAGTGTGTCAGTCGCAGCCTAAAAATGCAGAAATATTCAGTGATACAGCCAGCAAAGGCTATTTGGCTTTTACACAGGCAATAAACTCAACATGAAATCAATAAAATATGCCCTTTCATCTAAAGGTCTTTGAGCAGTGAAACTGCAGAGATTTGCCATGGCCTGACTGCGAGCGCTGCTCCCTCCAAAGCTTTTCCAAGATGTGTTGTTCCAGGCTGAACCCAGAACCAGCAGTAAAATTTCAGGTTTCACAGCTTCCCTCACACCTCCACACGGCGACTGCAGGCGCCCACAGCTCCATCACTGCACGGGAAGGCGGGGAGGGAGCATTTCCCAAACCCAATTTTTTTAGAAATCAACGACTTCACCGCTGATTCCTGAAATACGGAAAATCACGGAGAGCAGCTTGGCTCCTCTGTGAGTTTGTCCCTTTGCCCAGGAAAAAAAAAAAAACAAAAAAAACCATCTGGACCTCCATGGTTTCATTCCTGCCATGCACTCCCAGGATCAGTTGCCTCGGATCGTGCTCACATCTGCGGGAACGGTTTGAAGGAATTTGGGATTTGCCGTGAACAAAACCCCGCATCTTTATTTTAGGGACTCCAAAACCCAAACCACATGTAGGAAAACACGGCTCCCAGTCAGGCTTGCCAAAAAGAAAAAAAAAAAAAAAAAAAAGAAAAAAAAATTAATCTGCACAAATGTGGGGTTTTCAAGCTTGAAGATGACCTTGATTAGCACTGAATTTGGTCATTCCAAACTTCTCAGGCTGTGGTACCCAGGGGCTTTTGCTGCAAGGAGGAAATACAGCCAGCAAGGTTGTTGAAAGGGAGGAGTCAACACTGTAATGTGGGGGCAAAGCTGGTCAGGTTTATTTTTTTCCCCCAGGAGAGAATCTTAAAAACCAGAAAACCTGTGTTTCTTCATCAGGAAACACAGCTACAGGCAAATACATCAACCTGAGATGCCCGTGCACTTCTTCAACCAAAACCACTCCAGCTCTGCCGCTTCCCCGGGCTCAGGGATGCCCCAGCTCCGGTGGGAAGAGGGTGGGGTCACCCCAGGAAGAGACAAATCCACAAGGAACCTGACCCTGGATGTGCAGGGAAGCACGAGCCCCAGCAGGTGAAATCTGCACGCTGCATTTATTTACCCCAACACCAGAGATACCTTTGCTTTTGAGCTGCCTTTGCTGTTTGCCCCATCCCAGCTGGAGTTTCAGGACTGGCAGGGCCTGGGAGGGCCACTGGGATGCTCACACACTTCAGACCTGCCAGCACTTATGTAAAACTTTGCTGCTGATGCTCAACATGTGCTGCACACACTCAGCTCCAGCCCCAGCCACAAAGCCCCTCAAGGATTTGCAAGGCTCTGCACCAGTGACAGGTTTAACCAGGGAAATGCAAACCAGACAGCCCCATCCCACCTGAGGCTTTGCCACTGAGACTTTTTAAAGCCAAGGAGGTGACAACAGCACCAAAACTGCCAGGGAGGTGGTGTTTCCTTGCTGCAACCACTCAGTTCTCCTGATCCTCAACCTGCCACTCACCTGCAGGTCTGACACCCAAAAAGGAACATCCAAAAAGGAACATCCTTCAACACAAGAAGCGTTAGAAAACTCTTCCTCCCTTTGGGTTTTCTCCTCCACCCTTTCCTCACCAAAAGGGATGTTCCCCACACAGAAACGACTCTGTGACCTTTCCAGAAGCTACTGGACAAAAGACACTAATTTTAGTAAGTTGAGGACTCATTGAAAGAAAATACCTGAGCAGAGCTGGTGCTTTCTGCTGAGCACATTAAGACAGAGAGTCAGGATTCAAATGCAGCAAATTTTGCTGCAAAATTTTGATGCTTTTATTTGTGCATTTAGGGATTGCTCATCGGCAGTTTTCCAAAAATCAGCAACTTCTTAGCATGGATGAGCAGCAGACACCTTGTTAGAGAAGAGGATTGGGGTAGGGATGGTAAATACCAGGTTCATGGAACGACAGATCATGGAATGACCACCCACCCTCCCCGGTGCCTCAACTGATGGACTTTTAATGAGGGCAACAACCCAGCAAAACTGGACATTGCCCATGATCTCAATTGGAAAACCACCTTCTGGAGCAAAAGTAGAACTAGAAAGGACCGCTTCCAAAAAACCAGCAGCTCTGAAAGACAAGAAGATCAGAGCACGAGTGTTTTAATCAGAAAATCACGAGGCAGCTCAAGCTCTTGGCTCTCGAGGTGGGACACTCCATGCACAGCTCCCTGACTGAGCAGCACGGAGAACCAGCAGCTTCTCCTCCAGTGTGAAACGCGATATCAGCGTTTTTCTTTATAAATAAAGGCAGTGTTTGGGAGGGGAGCAGTGACAGCTGATCGGGCTCCCGCAGGGAACAATGAGCCATTCAGGCCCGGCTTATCGAGGCCGCGGCGCTGGGCCCGAGCGAGGCAACCTTGCTCATCTTTCAAACACACACCCCGCAGCCCTCCGCCACAAAATAAAATCAAGAATGCAGGAATTTCCTGAGGCTTACTGGGCTTTCCAGAGTATAAAGTGTCTGCTTGTTTTCCCACTGCTTACACAAGCAGAAGGTATTTTTTTCGGGCCTGCTCCGAGCACATCCTGCGGCGGCATCAGGGCCGCGCGCGCTCTCACCCGAGGGTCACCGAATTACACGGGACCTTTTCATGTCTCCAGTCACAACAACCACTCCGGCCCTGAATCCACTGTTTCTGCATCTTTTAATTTGCACAGGTTATTAGGTTAACAGCCACTTTAAACACCAAAAAAAAAAGCCTTTCCCCCTCCTTTCCTTCAGAGCTTGGCAATCCCACCCACTGTGATTGCTGAAGACAAGGAACAAGCTCCTGAAGACTCTGTTCCAGGGCCTGAAGGTGAATAAGCACACGTTGAATGCAAGGTCAAGATGCCAGTGGCAAAATTAGGATTAAACACCAGGTATTCTTGCTGTAAGCCTTGCCCTGTATCACTGAATTCTGTCTATTGTATTTCAAACTCACGTGGCTGACAACTACATAATGCAAACATCCTCAGTGGCCACAGAAAGCTTTCCATCCACTTCAAACAAACCATTTCTTCATTTCCATCCCCAGATCATAAAGTCACCTGGGTCACCGAGGGACAGGCTGTTGTATAATCCCGGGCAGTTGCATGACTTGACTTTGATCCTTTTCAACATTCCATGTAGCACGCAGGAGACAGGTCCATTTTATTCAGAGGATAAGAAAGGATCTTCTGCCTTCTGTACTTTACCCTCATTTGCCATTCCCCACCCAGGGACTGTGGCTGCCCCATCCCTGGAAGCGTTCCAGGCCAGGTTGGATGGAGCTTGGAGCAACCTGGAAGGTGCCCTTGCACAGGGGAATGAGATGAGCTTTAAGGTTCCTTCCGTCCCAAAGCATTCCATGATCCTCAGCATCCTCAAACTCCACCGAACACAGCAGACTGCTGCAGAGCTCCTGGCAGCTATTTGTGCTTTCACAAATTCTAAATCAAACAATTCCACCCGGAGCAGGGGGATATCCACAGTGCCTGGGACTGCACCTTGCTCTGCTACAGCACCCAACATCCGCCTTTTGAAAAAGAAAGTCAAGTTTGGGAAATTCTATGGCTTAAGCATCCTATAAAGTTGGAATATGGAACCAAATCTTCTGTACCAACTCATTTATTCTCCCATAGGTCACACAGTGACCTTAAAAAGGGTAACCTCAGAGCCTGGAGCCCTCCTTCGTGGACTCCAACAACGTTTCTGCTCTGAGCAGGATCATGTCCCACCCTGGGAAGGGCTTCAGCTCTCCCCAGGGATAAGCTGGAACTGCTCTGGCTGGATGGCAGCAGGGTGAATCACAGGCTGGCAGCACAGGGCACCAGGAGGAGGCACGAGCAGCCCCAGCCGTGCTCAGTATCTCACCCATCTCCTGCATCCCTGGCTTTCCCAAGGAGTCCCCGCCCCATCCCGAGTGCCACGCTGCATAAAAAGATGACAAGCTTGGGAAAGGAGTGGGATGGCAGCAAAACAGAACCACCAAGCCCCAGATGAAAGAGCAAGGCTCTCACCCACACGGATCTGCTGCACCAGGCAGAGCCCAGCTCCAAAGCCAGCTGTGCCTGGTGGCCCTGCAGCTGTCCCCATCCCATGGCACTGCCACATGGGACCTCAGCACGGGCAGGAGGCAAGGGACAGCCCAGGGACAGAAGGTGGCAGCCAGCAGGGGTGTGTGGCTCAGTTGGTCCTGACTAAGAAGGAGCCATGCTAAACTGCACACCCAGCCCAACGCAAGCTGATCTTTCAGGCTCCCCACAGCACAGGAAAGGCAAGAAAAGGCAAAATGAATTAAATCTCCACTTCAAAGCTGGAGCTGTGATTTTAGCTCTTGTGCCTCGTCCTTTTTCAGTTCTCATCTCCTGCAAGCTGCCACACACTCGGGTGCTGAACATCAGAATGAGACGTCTGGGCATCCACTTTTGGAGACTCCATGGAAGTCAAACTGAAAACTACAGCCGAGTTTAAAGCCAACACTCCATTCAGCTTCCAAAAGTTAAACCCATCCAACACAACTTGTGAGTAAAAGCAATAACTGTTTAAATATACAAGTAACTTTCAGAGAATGCACTGAATCACATATTTTGACATGTTCTTACCACATCACTAAATTATTCACATTTCTCCTGCCATCACATATGAGAGGCTGTACTCCAAGAGCGAAGGACTTGGTACTTCTGACTATTTTTATTGGTACATGATTACAAACAGGGCTGTGACTAATGACAGGCCCAGCCCAGCCACCCCGATGTGGCTGGGAGGTTTAATGACTTCGAAAAGCCTTTATTTATTAACAGCCAGAATTCCAGGGAACAAGCTGTGCCACCAGCCAAAAGCTGTTGATCATCACAGCCTTAAAAAAATCTCCCTGGTAATCTAAAAGCTTGGCTTTGAAGTGAAAATGATATAAGAGGAGGAAATACAGCCTTTTGTTTAAGAGCAGAGCCAGGAGGGAGATTCGGGTTCACAACCACTGTGAGCCCTGGAAAAGGTAAATATTCCTTCTACAGCCAGAGATTCCATTTGAGAAATAAGAGCAACGGGTAACACAAACTGACAAGAATCCCTTTGTAGTTATAAATATATAAACAGAGCTGGAGGTGTTGGGAGCTGAAATTCTTTCCAGCAGAGATTGATGAAATTGTTTTGAGGTGCAAGACGAGCGCTCGGAGATTTGCATTAATGAAGCGAAAGGAGAGGACGCCAGACGTGCTTAAAAGCAAAAATTAAGGCTGGTCTCGGTCTCAGGGAAGAACTGAGGACATTCAGCTTTTATTTCCTCACCTACACCCTAATATATGTGCATCACTAATGACCTGGGGCTCCCAGCTTTTCCAGGCACCACACAAGTGGCACTTGCAGGAGCGTGGCAGCCGCGGCCTCTGCCCTGGGTGATGCCTCCAGCACAGCTGGCACCCGGAAAATTTATAACTTTAAAGAATCCCGCTGACCACAGCCAGCCTGGACATTGGTTTTCCATATCCACACCAAAAAACCCCCAAATGCACCACTCATCTGATAATCCCAGACTGCAAACTGATGTGAGGCTTCAGACTTGCCAAGCTTTTAAAAGATGCTCAAAATTCTGCAATTAACCACGCTGACAAAGTTGCCAAGGTATTTAATCCACCCAGTACACAAATTTAATATTTTTTTTTTCTGTCTAATGAAGGTCCCCTTTGCTATCATCAAAACACAGCCCATGCTGTTGACTTTGGGGGAGGATGTTTAAAACCAGAACTCAGATTAAATTCCCCTGGGCAGGGATTCATGGCCCTAATTCCAACAGCAGAACGTGAGCAACTCCTCCAAACAAGCCTGATAAGGGGAACATGTTTGAGTACATAAGGTAATAATAATCTATTTTTAGGTTCTACAACTGTTTATTCAAAAGAAATAAAAGCTTATCAATACATTTCGAATACCCACGTGCAAACAGCAGGAGCATTGCAGCTCCTCCTCTCCAGGAAGTTTCACAGCTATTTTAGGATTGTCTGTACTCAGTTAAAGGTTTTCCCCCAACTGACACCGAGCCAAAATTAAAAAAAACCTCAGGCAAAGCTTTGCTTATGCTTTCCCAATTTTTGAATGCTGGAAAAAACACCATGGGCAAGTAGTAAAACTACATTTTATCACTGTTTTGCAGCATGGAATTACAGAATAAACAATTTAAAAGTCATTTTGACACATGAGCTATTATTGCAATCAAAGACTACACGCACACACACATCCCCCAGTTCATATTTTCAAAGTTCAGAGAATAATTTGAACTAAAAAACTCTTTGTAACTGCTCCTGTAATGAGCACCCCGAGTGTTGTGTGGCCCTGGGAGGCAGGAATTGCTTTGGGCCCACTAAAAACCTGGAATAATATTTTCCCCAAACAACTTTTTCATAGTTATTTCAATGGTTTCCAATCCTGCAGGGTGACAATGCCAACACTGCAGATATGGCTAAAATTTTGGTGAATATTTTTAATATAAAAGGGGTTTTTTTCCTGCTTTAGTTCCCTTTCTGCTTCTGGCCAGGGCAAACCAAGTCTCCCTGAAGCACCAAACTCAAATGGTATTTTTCATCTCTACTACTGCTCAGAAAGAAAAGATTCCTGTGTTAATCTCAAAAAAAGAAAAAGAATAAAAAGGTGTTATCAGTGCAAGGAGCTGGAGACGTGCTCCCGTTTATTCATAACAACAGGGAGTAAACACAGCAAGGAGTGCAGCTAAGCGTGTGCCGGACACATTTTCAATCAAATTCCTCCTGATTTCTCACAAAACCATGTCTGGTTATGACTAAAACGTAAAACTGTGAACTGTTTCTGGATCCTGTCTGGCAGGGACGGCTGGAGCGGGGATTTCCAGCGGGTGTTGCACAAGGGTCACACTCCAAGGAAGGGAAGTTTAACTAATCCTGCTCCTCCACCAGCCCCTGGACCACCCCAAGCCCACCACCCTCCACTTGCAACCCCACTGACACCACTCTAACACCTTAAATACCACCAAATCGATATATATATATATATATATATATATATATATACACACTTATTTTTTTTGAAGGAATAATAAAAAGTTCTCCAGTTTGGGAAAGGTTCCTGAGCACTGATCAGTCCCATGGAGCATCAGAGTGCAAGAATGAATCCAAGCGCCCCAAAAGTGTGGGAAATGCACAGAAACAGCCTGCAGGAACCAGGGTAAAAATTCATTTGCAAGCCATGAGCTGCCTGGGCGTGGGGAGGGAGGCAGCCAGGGCTCTTCCCTCACAACAGGAGGAGATTTGAATGAAGAATGTGGCGCTGCCCTGCTCACAAAGCACCTCAGGTTCCTTTGCACAGGGAGAGGCTGCACTTGCTCTGAACAGAAAAATCTGTTTGTTCTCCCGTGAACCCAGCAGGAAGAGGCAGCAGAACAGGTCCAGGAGACAGAAGCTGAGTGAAGATGCTGCTGAGCCCCTGCAGCTCCAGCTCCTCTGCTGGGGACATCCCAGGGGACAGCTCTGGGCAGGAGCCGCGGGATGCACCTGCAGCAGGGCCAGGGGGGTTTGGGTGGCAGCAGGACAAGGCTGTTCCCCCACAGGGTGCTCAGGCACTTCCCTCTCCCCAAAACACAGCCCTGCAGCCAGCCAGGAGGGCCAAAACTCTTTGCAGAACTGCCCAGAAATATTTGGTTATCGTTTTCTTTCACCCCAAATTTCTGCTGCAGAAAGGTGGACTCTAGGGTTAAGAGAAAGAAAAAAACCAATCCTTTCTTATTTTAAAAACAATTCTGGCACATTTCTCCCAACTCCTGCTTCTAGCAGCTTCTGCTGTGCTTTCCTGGCTTATTTTAGAGAGAGTTTCTGTCTGCAGCCCTTCACCTCCCTGTCCTTCCCTCTGCTCCACGGTGTAGCAGCTGTTTAGTAGCCACAACTCCATCCTAAAACCTTACAAATGTCTTCCTCCTAAGTGCTAAGATTTCCTCTGCTGCTGCTGATTAAAACAGAAGTTAAACAAGGGCTCCTTTCGCCTTCCAAAATTTCCCCTCCAAGTGTTTCAGCTGGGCTGTGTCAAATATTGTGAGGGGTTTATTTTAAGGGTGAAACAAGCCCTAAACTGAAGTGAATTATTCATCAGAAACGTGTAATGTGATCATTATTTCTGGCATTTCCCACATGCTCTCAGTGCCTCGGTTCACTGCAGGAATCCCAGTCTCAGCTCCCTGCACATCCCCAGAGTGCCACATTCCAGAGCTGCACACACAGACACATCCAGAGGTGAGAACACAGCACCCACACACACTGATTAAATCCTCCACAGTCCTAATTATTTCTTCAGGAAAACAGTCCAGGGATGCATCAAATTCCCCAGACCAAATTCCCGGCTGCCTCTGCAAAAACTCAGTTAATTTGATATTCTAATTTTTTATTTATCTGTCAAGGGTGCTCAAAGTTTGGACGTGCTAGAGAATCTGGGATGCAAGAACCCAGAAACAGCATTAATATGAACAAAAATCTCTTTTTCTTCCCAATTCACAAAACCCGAAGAGTTCCTCTCTTACACACGATTATTTCATGCAAAGTAACATCAAGTATATTTGTCAAATGAATAAAATTGCCAGAACAGAAGCGTCAATTTACAACTTACACGCCTTAATCTCTTCAATTAAAGGAAAATCCTTTGGTGAATTATGTCAGATATTTAGAGATACAAACAGAATGATTAATGCCGGTGTCTAATTGAATTTCACCTCAGGATTTCTCTGCCTCCCTCTCCCCTCTGGTACCTAACACGTTAACATGAATAAATGATTGAGAAAGAAATGAAGAGAGGAACAAAAGGGGACATGTAAACACTCCTCAAGCACAGCACAGCAAACTCAATTTCAAAATCACTTCCAGCAGGCTGCCAAATTCCAGGGCTGTCTCAGGCAGCGAGGGGAAAGTCAGACACACGTGGGGCTGGTTTTTTAATCACATGGACAATTTTCATCCTTGCTTTGTGCTAAAAAGAACCAACACCAGCTTGAAACCTGGTGTTGAAAAATAAAATTACCAATGACCAATTGAAAAATAAATTTAGCAATTCATTCTTTAGGAATATTTCCTAAAGATGCAGGAAAAAAAAAAAAGGGGGGGGGAATAGGATGAGACTCCATTTTAAAATCCAGTTATTGTAGAAGAGTGGATGATAACCTTGGGGTAGTTCCACTATTCCAGAGGCATCCTGCAATGAAATCTTGGGATTGGAGCCCCTTCCCTGGGTCCTGTTCAGGTAAACCCACCTGGTTGGTCCTCAGCAGCCCAGCAGCCCCTGGACTATTTGAAAATCCAGTAATTATAGAAGAGGGGAAAATAACCTTGGGTTAGTGCCACTATTCCAGAGGCATCCTGCAATGAAATCCTGGGATTGATCCCCTTCCCTGGGTCCCTTCCAGGTGAACCCACCTGGTCTGTCCCGAGCAGCCCAGCCTGGGGCAGCCCAGCAGCCCCGGGACCATTTTAAAATCCAGTAATTGTAGAAGAGTGGATGATAACCTTGGGTTAGTGCCACCATTCCAGAGGCATCCTGCAATGAAATCCTGGGATTGATCCCCTTCCCTGGGTCCCTTTCAGGTAAACCCACCTGGTCTGTCCCAAGTAGCCCAGCAGCCCCTGGACCATTTTAAAATCCAGTAATTGTAGAAGAGTGGATGATAACCTTGGGTTAGTGCCACCATTCCAGAGGCATCCTGCAATGAAATCCTGGGATTGATCCCCTTCCCTGGGTCCCTTTCAGGTGAACCCACCTGGTCTGTCCCGAGCAGCCCAGCCTGGGGCAGGCCAGCAGCCCCTGGCCCTGGACAGCTGAACCATGAAGGATCTCCTGGGGCTCCTCGCCGCCTTCCTTCCCTCTGGAGCAGCAGGAACAGCTCTCAGCCCATGGAGGAGGAGGACAGCGACTGTCCCCAGGAGTCAACAAGGTGAGTCAAATATACAGAGCCTCCCTGCCTGGCCCTGTGTGTGTTTCTGGGAGGATTTCAGGGTTATTAATTAACCCTGAGCATTCCAGGGGAGGTGAATAATGAGCATCATTACAGACACTTCACAGCTGACTTGAACATCAAAAAGGGCCAGGTTGTTTGCCCAGGATACCAGCGGACAATGATGACAGAGCTGGTTTTCTCCAGAGCAGCCTCTCATTTTCCCCACCAACACCTGCCATTAAAACACCCCATAAAATCAAAGTGATGCCTCTTTCAGCCGGCAGGAGAGTCCCTGATAAATCTGTCTTAACTGTTTGCATAAGAGATCAAATTGGAGCATTGTTTTAATTCAGATGTAACACACCTAAAAGCCAGACAGGAGCCTAACTGAAAACCACGAAAGACATTTATGTTAAGAAATAAAAGTGCTCCAGTCTCCCTGCTGCTCTCTGGCTCAGTCTGTTCACGTTTAAAAGGAGTTTACACCAGGAATACTCAAAGAAAGCAAAGCCATCCCCAGCAGGATTTTCCCACCTAATCCCCAGCACTAATTCCTTCAGGTGTAAATATTCAGCTGTGTAAGTGCAGCACTGCTGTCTCAAAAAGAACTCACATTTTACTCCACAGCACCTCTTGAAAAGGAAGAAATGAGTATTTGACAGAGCCTGCAAAGCTCGAATTATGTGAATCATCATTTTTCTATCAGTTCATTGTCAGCTACAGCAACACCCATTAATCAGCACAGCTCAGGCCAGAGCAAGAACAAGGAGATGCTTATTTTTCATAAGCCTTTGTCAGAGAACTGACATTAAAATTCAGGTCCTCCTTTTTACACACACACGCACACACGTGTGCTTTATCATTTAGAAACCATTTCTATTGCTCCAGCACTTACAATAAATGACTCAAGGTTCAATAAAAGACTCTACTACGTGCACTGTTTGGAAGGTACACAGGGTTCTGCCCAGTCTTTGTACAGTAGTTACTTCTACAATGAAATTAAAGTCTAACTCTGATTTTTTTTTTCTTTTCCGCTCTAATCCCATCCTAGTTCCCCTGGGGCAAAAAAAAATTACCTAATTTCCAAAAAAAGCTTTTTCCAAAGAAACTCAGGTGCAACCCACCACACAAACTGCAGCCATGCACTAGGTGTGAAAGGGAAAAAAACCCATATTTTACACATATTTGTACAAACAAAATGAATAATTTGAAGCCAGAGTATGAGACCAATCCAGGCATTAATCTGGATTTTCCCAGCATCAGCTGGGTAACAGTTAACACAGTATTCCCTGAAATTCAGCACCATGTACTGCATTCCCAAGCAGGCTGAGGCCGGCAGGAAGAGAGCTGGTCTGGGTCTCCTCTGCACAGTTCAAGCTTGACCTGAGCCCTGAGTACCTTGCTTAATTTCTCATTGCTTGGTGCCACTCCACCAGCACAGTTCAGTCCTTAGAAAACACCACTAAAAATAAAGAAAAATCCAAAATTCAGAGAGTCACAGCAGCCCAGACTGGTTTGGGTTGGAAGGGAACTTAAAGCCCATCTTGTTCATGGGCAGGGGTTTAAATTGACATTTCAGGTTTCAGTTGGGATTTCTCAAAGCCACTGGGACAGGAGGAAATGCAAGCACACATAAGCCAGGGAGTGCAAAGGGTGTGACTTATTTACCCTGAGCGTTTGAAGCCCCAGCCATGTGGCACAGGAGCCCCTGAACCAGCTGGGGACAGCCCAGCCAAAATCAACATCAAACAGCAGCACAGGCTCCTCTGCAGGCACCCGGAATGTTTGTGCCGGTTCAGTGAGCAGGGACTGAAAACAACACACCCAAAAAACACCAAGCAGCCCCGGAGCCCAGCAGGGAGAGAGCAGAAATCACCGGGAGGCTTTCGGGGAGCACAGGGATGGATCAGGCAGAGCAGCCCTGATAGCCTTCAGAAACACATAACCATGAAATGATTCACACCTCGAGTGCTGTGTCCAGCTCTGGGCCCTCAGTTTAGGAGGGACTGGGATGGACTGGGAGGGACTGGGATGGACAGGGATGGACAGGGATGCTTGAGCGTGTCCAGAGGAGAGCACGAGGCTGCTGAGGGGCTTGGAACACAAGCCGTGTGAAGAACGGCTGAGGGAGCTGGGGGTGTTCAGCCTGGAGAAAAGGAGACTCAGGGGTGACCTTGTCACTCTCTGCAGCTCCTGAAGGGGGGCTGTGCTCAGCTGGGGTCGCTCTCTTTCTCCGGGCAGCACTGACAGAACAAGAGGACGCAGTCTCGAGCTGCGCCAAGGGAGAGCCAGGCTGGGATTGAGGAGGAAGTTTCTCACAGAAAGAGTGGGCAAACACTGGGATCATCTGCCCAGGGAGGTGGTGGAGTCACCATCCCTGGATGTGTTTAAAAAAAGCCTGGATGTGGCACTGGGTGCCATGATCTGGTTGAGGTGTTGGAACATGGGTTGGGCTCGATGATCTTAAAGGTCTCTTCCAACCTAGAAACTCTGTGATTCTGTGATATGCAGGTGCTTTTATTGAAGAGCTCTGGGTGTCAGGGGTACAAACCCAAATCTGACCCAACATGGGTTCGGGATGAACATGTTTTTAATGTTCTATCGTTATATAACTTTCATGTTAATTATTAAACTTTTATTTTTCTACTGTATACATTGATTTCATCCAAGCATGGGCTTCTCATGGTCCCCCTCAAACTTCTAACATAGTTTTCTCATGATTCTTCTTACGATTAAACAATAATTTTATTTAATTACTAAACCATCATCACATCTAACAATTATATCATTTATCACATACTGCTTACGCAGGTGCAATTTCACATCTGGCAAACACAAAGCCTAACATTTCTTATGGTCTATTTTTTAACATTTTTCCAGGGCCTACTAAGTCTGCCTTTCTTTCTACTTCTCCAGATTTTCTATGATTGTAAGACCTTTTACTATCAGCCCCAGTGCAAAGTCAGGGTCAGCTTAGTGAGGGAAGCTTCTCCATCCTCCTTGAGAAAAAAACAGGAAACTTCCTCCAGAGCTCCAACCAACCCTGGAATATCCATGTTTCTCAATCTTATTAATACACCAAAAATAACGGAGCATTTTGTTTAGGAGTTTATTGGAAATATCTATGCTTGGCAAAAGCCTGTGTCAGGAAGGTCTACAAATATTATCTTAACAATACTGAGCACGCAAATAAATGGTGTAGTAAAACCTCCACTGATAAAGTTACACGTGTAACTTTCAATAAAACTTACTTAAATTTGATTTATATGCTGACAACATCTCGGATAACTTAGGAAATCCAGTTATTGGCATGGCTGAATTATGAATTATCAATACACGACATTTCATTAGCTCTTATTGCTCGTTAGGTGTGTAAATCACTGATGCCATTAAGCTGTGACTGACATTTGTAAATTCTCACTGTGGAGGACCTTTACTGTGGGAGACATTCCAGTGAGGAGCCAGGACAGATGGATTTGTTATCACCAGTTAAAATCCAACACTTTCACAGGAACATGAGAATAACTTGCAGAGGGAAATGAGCAGTGAAAGCTTCAGCTGCTCTGGTCCTATTTTTGTTTTTTAAAAGCCTGAATGGTTAATTTCCCATTAACATGAGAGATCTGGTTTTTCACTCCTATAAAGCCATCGACTCTCCAAACAGAGGGAGTAACCTTATCAAAGCAAGCCACTGCACCTTCCAGTCTGACTCACACTGAGACCATCTGGACAAAACATTCAGACAAGAGCTTTAAAAAAAAAGAAAACCCAACATCTTGAAACAAATTGCCAGACAGGATTACACAAAATGATCTGTAGAACGTGTTAGAGACAGCCAGAAAAATCTTTAAAAGCAGACAGAGGGGAGGAAACGTGGATCCTTCTGGGATCCGCTTATGGCTTATCTTTTCACCTTCCAGCTTTTCCAGCTATAAAATCCCCCATTCACTGGGGGTTCCAGGCAGCCTCAAGTCCTGCAGTGTCTCCAGAGGTACCAAAGGAGCTCTGGGAGCTGCTCCCGTGCCCCTTCAGCCACTTCTGCACCTTCCCCAGCTGCTTTTCCCAGTTACACCAGCAATCCCCCAGCATTGACACCGTGCCACTGCTCCCTCCCACCAACCAGAACAAGAAAAATACCCAGATCTGGGTATTCCTGCTGATTTCTACCTCAATCAGCAATGGCTCCAGCTACAAAAAAAAAAACCCAAATCTTGGACTTGATTATGCAGGGTAGTTTTTATCCTTTATCTGCCAGAGCAGACACGCTGATCCAGCCAAGGCACTGCATCCAGCTCATTGCACATTTGCCTTTCCCATTAAGGAGCCCAGAGGTCATTTGCCAAAGGACACACAGATACAGCAGACGAACTTTCCACTACTCCCCGACAGCTTAATTACTGCCCAGAATCTGGAGCAAGCCATGACAACTCTGCATTCGCTTCCACATTTCATTTTTATGACACTCCAACATCTGCAGAGGATGCTGTAATTAAAAAGGAATAAAATTATGGTTAAAAAAAAAACAAACACCAGCAAAGCCTGGACACAGTCATCTGCTCAAAGAACAGGGATTATGCAGCAAGTACAGATGCTCTGCAGCAGGACAGAGTTGGTGTGCAAGCTCTGAACTCCTGAATTACACACTCTGCACCAAGACAGAGTCGGTGTGCAAGGTTTAAACTCCTGAGTTACACACCCTGCAGCAGGACAGAGTCAGTGTGCAAGCTCTGAACTCCTGAGTTACACACCCTGCAGCAGTACAGAGTCAGTGTGCAAGCTCTGAACTCCTGAGTTACACACCCTGCAGCAGTACAGAGTCGGTGTGCAAGCTTTGAACTCCTGAGTTACACACTCTGCAGCAGGACAGAGTCGGTGTGCAAGCTTTAAACTCCTGAGTTACACACTCTGCAGCAGGACAGAGTCGGTGTGTAAGCTTTAAAGTCCTGAGTTACACACTCTGCACCAAGACAGAGTCGGTGTGCAAGCTTTAAAGTCCTGAGTTACACAGGCTGCAGCAGCCAGGGGAGACTCAAATGAATTTGAAGGAAAGCCCTTGCATTTCAGAGCACGCTGCTGACGTTACACTTGGCTGTGCCCCAGCGTGGCTGAAGTGTGCTCTGTGCTGGACTGGGAATTATCGAGATAAGCACAAGGCATCCATCCTTGCAGCATTCCTGCATCCAAGCAACCCAGACTGCAAGCCAGAGGGGTAAAACCTCCCTAGAACAGGATGTCCAGCTTTTAATCTCCTGAAGTGTAGCTAAGAAACCACGGCATGGGAAGGAAGTCAAGCCAATCAATCTGAAGACAGCCTGATCCTCCCCACTTCCCCACCTCAGCTCAACTTGAAAATCTTCATTTTTAGGCACGGTGACACTGAGCAGCCTTGCAGATGATGGACAGAAGGACTGGGCTCACACAAACAGCTCCGCACTTGCAGTTTGCATCAGCCACACCACTCAGCAATGCAAATTATCTTCCTCAAACTCGAGAGGCTGCAGAGGAAGGAGTGGAGGTGCCTGGTGACAGCAGCTGCTTCCCTTGTGGCAGCCACTGGAAGCAGAAGCATGTGGCAGCTTCCTTGCAGAAAGCTCTGCCCTTAAAAATAAAGTTGGAAGAGAAACTGCTTCTCCCACCTGTCCTTTGTAGAGAGGATTTCAGACTCCATCCTCCGAGAGGAGGGCTCCAACCCAAACTGCCCGATGGACACACTCCCCACACCACCACCCACGCTCAGCACTGATTCCTGCTGCAGCATCCACAACCCCCTCAATTTCCATTTAATATCAGCTTGTCCTTTCCTTGATTTCACAACACACTCAAAATAGAACAAACAGAAAATTCTTTCCCCGGGAAGTTTCAGTTCCCTCTTCTCAAAGCTGCGTCAACGACAGACAAGGCTGCTCCTCGTGTGGCACGCTGGGGGCTCCTCTCAGGAGCCATTTCCCTTCAGAACCTCCACTCTCCCCAGGAAAGAAAAACAGTGAGAGGTCTCCAATAAGAGGAGAAGGTCCTGAAGGGCCCAGAATGAAAAACATCACAGCACACAATGGCCCTGACGTGCTGCAGCGGCCGCGGCTTTTCATTCCGGCCATTGTCCGCCAAGAATAGCCCAGAGCCCCACGGCCACATTGTGTGCTCCTGTCCACCTCCCTGCCAGAGCTATTTAAAGCCCAAAACAGCTTCTCCTCAGATGTCAGCTCTGGCTGGGAAGCAAGAGCCAAGGCAGTCTTGAGATTGTGGATTTTGAAGCGCTGCCCGCTGGGTGCGGGGTGGAGTTGGCGATTCAAAACAACAGGAGAGGAAAAGCTGCTGAGAGAGAACAGCAGGGCAGGTGTGGAGAGCTGCAGAGGACAGCAGCACGTCCGTGAGCCAGCTCCCTCACAGGATCACACAGCTCCCTCACAGGATCACACAGCATTCAGCTTGGAAAAGACCTCCAGGATCACCCAGTGCAGGCTGTGACCGATGCCCACCGTGTCACCCAGACCATGAAGTGCCACCTTCCCAACAGGAGCTGGCTGGTGTTACCTCCAGGACACCTCCATTTCCAGCCTGGGTAAGGTTTTAAAGACAGCCCCTGCCAGATAAAGGCACAGATTTACAGGACAGAGATGCGCACACATTTATCCTCTCACAATAAAGTTATCCCAATTACGCTGCTCCACGTGTGCCTGCACTGAGCCACAACCCAGTGATTTTCCCCTGAATTACCTGAATTTTCCATTGAATTACCTGGCCAGGGGCTGTACAGAGCTCATTCAGGTGCTCCTCTGGCACACTGCTGGGGTTTGAAATAACGAGGGGTCAATTTTCCATTGAATTACCTGGAATTATTAAAATCCCACGGATCCAGCATCATTGCTACACTGATACAAACAACAGGTACTGCATGAGTCACAAAACCACACAGCAAATTTCACAGAAGCTGCAATCAGCAGCCACTCTGCTTTCCAAGAACAAAACAACACCAGCTAACCTCTGTGACTTGCAAGGAAATCCAAATATATCAAAACCCAGGCACACGCTGGGAATAAATGCCAATGCCCAGGGATGCTGCTCATCTCAGCACGACTCCTTAATGCTTTGTGAATGATACCCCACTGACAAAAATAAAGCCATGGGCTCAGGCTATGCCTATTAAACATTAATTGTTGTCATTTGTAATTGTCACACAAATATCAGCCTTTAAAAAAATCCCCACGAGCCCCATCAGCACCTCAGTGCTTGTAAGACATCTGCAAACCCAAGGCAGGATTTCTCCTCCTGTCTGCAGCTGTGCAGAGCCCAAAGCTCCTCTCCAGCTCCAGTTTGGGTCCAAAAGGAGCAGAAAAGTGATTCATCCTCCCACTCTGCATCCAGGCTCCCGTTTTTCTGCCAGAGCCCACCACCTTTGGCAGCTTGGAGCACTCCAACACCGAGGCAGGAGTCACTCCCAACAGCGGGAACATTTGGTGACATTTCCACTGCTACAAACAGAAGAATGAATTTGAATCAGGACCTATAAAAGATGAAGGGTTGAGTCATCCAACTTCTCGTGCACCGAACTGGGTTTTGCTTCTTCCCCCCGCTTTTGCTGTATTAAAGAAAATGTAATCAAGGAACCTCTTAGCAAGCAAAGGGAAAAAACAGCCTCAAAAATGAACTCACTGATCAATTCTCTTCTACTTGCTGCGTTCACTGGACTTCTGACTTCATCTACAACAACCCTGCCAACAGGAGAAAACTGAAAATAACCTCTACCCAAATCAAACTGACAGCAATTAAGCCATTAACAAGCAGCTTGGAGAGTTCAAGCCATCAGCCTGGAGTATTAAATGGCATTTTAAGACTTTCTAGGGAAGAACCCCTGCTTGCTGTCACAACTCTCCAAAGGCTTGAATGGATGGCTACATGCTCAAAAAAAGCTGCATCTGGCTGAGCAAGAGAACTAAAATCAACCCAAAAATAAAATCCCCACACCAGCAAGTTAATAGTAGGTGTAGAAAAACTGTTAAGCCACCCAGTGCGCAGTATGAGTTTATTTAGAGTAACCACACTATTAACCAATTTGCCATCAGTAATAGAAGCCATCCCCAGTGTCACCACTGGCACAGAATTCCCAGCGTGCAGAAAACGCCGGGATGAGCAGCCTGACCTCAACACAGAAAATGAAATCACCACAGAACCAGGCACTCGCTGAATTTCAAGTCCAGCCTCATTACTGCCAGGGCAAAGCTGATTTCTCTCTGCTCCTGACACACTTTCCCCCTTCCTCCAGGATTGCTGTGAGGTTCCTTGTGAGGGATGGCAGCAAAAGCCAGGTGAGCACGTGTGGGAGCACCAGAGCAGCCTCCTGCCCCTCCTCCTGCTGGGCCAAACAGCCCAGAAAGCAGGAGGCAATTCCCAGCACCCGGCACTAAAAATAAGGAGAAGGTTTCTGCAGCACAGGGAATCTTCTGTTTGCTCTGGCACCAACGCCTCTTCCCCACACACCCCCCAAAAATCCATCCCCAGCAATGAGGGAGCCCACTCCAAGGACACAGAGTTTGTTCTAGACAAGGAGAGGACAAGGAATCAGCCCACAAATAGTTTGCTGTGCTTGCTCTACCCAAAAAAAAAAACCAAAAACCAAAAACATTTAACATTCCCAAACTTCCTCCTGTTTAAATTAAAAAGCTTCCCAAGGCTCAGTGGGAACAGGGAAGGTTGGCTTCAACACCAAGGGTTCCTCACAGATGTGGGGAAGTGGCAACACAATCCCAGCACAGGAGGTGGCAAAATGAGCATCCTTCCCATCCTCACCTGGCCTCTCTTCCTGGCAGCTTGAAAGATTTCAAGAGTTTAAAATATAAACTCGACATCCAGGACTGGCAAACCAGCATCTCTGCCAGCACTGAACTTCACACAAGCCTCCCACTCCTAAAAATAAAACTTAAAGAAAACAGCCATTCAAACTCAATCCCAGTGGAGCAAAAAGAACTTTGGGAGAATCACAAAAAAACTGGCGCTCAAAAATAGCAAACCTGATTGTTTGTGTTGGGAGATTTCAGGGGAGTGTTTATTTCCTTCTTAATCCCCAAAACAGCAGGAACCAGAGAGAGGGAAAAAGTGAAGGGAGAAAGGAATGAAAGCAAGGGATAACTGCAGACACATTTCAGCTTCCTGACAATCTGATTCCAGACTGTGCAGAGTTCTGACTCATCCCTGGAGTTGTTTTTGATTGTTCTTTGCAGCTCAGTTTTCCTTGAGGGATGAGCTGCATCCCCCTCTCCCTGTTCCCAGCCGGTCCAGGGAGGACCCTTGGCTGGACAGACACCTCATTCAGCACCACCCTGGGATTTGTCCTTCTGTCCCCTCCAAAAAAAAACCCAAAAAGGAACAAAAAAGAAGAGTCACAAAGTAAAAGCGCTGTGCAGTTATCTCCTCTGTCCAAGTAATTTTTCTTGAAAAGAAGAGGCACATCCTGTCCAGCCACGCAGGCTGCACTGCCAGACAAAAAACAAGATATAAAAACGCTCAGTGTTCTCTCAACATGTTTCAAGATGTGTAACTGAATCCCATAAAATCTCACCAGGGACCTTGATTTAGGTCATCTCGAGTAATTCACTGCCATTTAATCTCCTCACCTACTTTTGGGCTGCTTGGAACACAATGGCTGAGCAAGATGTGCTGAAAGCCCCAGTTCAGGGAGCCAGGGAACACAGACTCCCAAAAAAAGATCTGGATCAGGGGCAGGAGGATCCCTGTCCTCAGCCAAGGCAAAGAACAGCTCTGACACCAGCACGCCACAAACAAAGGCTGGTTTCAACTGGATGCTCTTTCAGTGATCAGAAATAATCTTTTCCAAATGAAAATGCGTTTAATTTTAAAGCAAAAAAGCAATTTTTATTGCATGTATGTTATAATACACATGCAGTTGTGTATCTGACAATAAATCAAATAATATCAAATTGAATAATTTGATTATTTGGCTTTAAGGCAGCTGAGAAATAATGTTTATAATGTTTAAAATGTGCTACAGGAAGTTTCAGAATCAGAATTCTCTGAAGGACAACCCTGGCTTTTGGGTTTCTTGGGTTTTTCAGGCATCAAAGATGCAAAAGTTCTCAATGATAATTATTTTATATGATGCATAAACTCCCTCATTCACACTAAGAGGCAAGGGAGACCAAAATCTAAGCAGAGAGAAGATGTTGAATGAAATTTAGAAAGGGATGCAGTAATAAAATATAAACTTCAAGAAATCTGTGATACAGCTGAAGAGCTCTTTAGTGTATTGAAAAGAACACTGTGTTTGGGCTACTTCAAACAAACCCAGATAAACAAATACTTTATACACTTTTTGATAAAAGCACAAAACCAAAAGTGCTTTCCTACCATCTGAAAAAAAATCCCACTCTCTGTAAGAGAAACGAGGATTTGTGCTCTAAAACCAGTGAATGGTCAGCAGGTTTTGGTGTTCTTGCCACAAGCAATGGGACTTCAGGGGGATCTGTGCTTTGGAGAGGCACACGACAAGAAGCAATGGGAAAAAAAAGAGGTGGGAAGGAAAAGGAACCTGTTTTCCTTGTACTTCTCAGAGCTGGATTTGTTCTCCCTATCGCTGTCAAAGCCTCAGAGTCATTCTGCAAACACAGCACAACCTCCCCGCAAGACAGCCCAGGCAGGGCTGGCTGGATGCTGATGGCTTTAATTAAAAAATAAATAATAAACAAATAAAAATCTCCTTACTCTTCCCATCCCCTGCACACACCTTCCCATGCAGGATCTCAAAGCAACCTCCTCCTTGCAAGGAGAGGCATCGATCTTTGGGGACTGATAAATGTGTTTGAACAGTCAACATATAAATAACTTCTTACACAGGGCCTTCCCCAGGATGCAGAATCCCAAAATTAAAGGTAACAGCAAATTAGCAGCACTTTCATCCCAACCATAGCAGCTGGTGGAGCTGCTCTGGCTTTGGGACAGGGTGGGGTGCAGTGGGAACTATTTGCATGAAGCCTGATCCTAAAACCACTGCAAACCATGGGAGGGAGCTGGGAGAAAATTATAGCTGCTCCTCCAGCTCCCAGCCAGTGTTTATTGTGGAATTCACAATTCAAGGAACCTCCAGCAGCACAAAAACAACACCAGCTCTCGTCCCTCCATAGGGGCTACTGGATATTGTGGAATTTCCCAAACTTCCTGAGGGGTTTGTCTTGTTCCTCCCCAAAATTCTGATGGGAGCCTTGAGTCTGGGTCCAGCTCTGAGCCTCTCACTTCAGCAAGGACGGGAAAATCAAGGAGCCAGGAGCAGCCAGGCAGCAAATGGATAAATCACAAGAGTGCCCAACTGTTCCAGGGTGTTTACCAGAAAATAGCTCGGAGTTCCAGAACAAAATCAAACAAAAAGCCCCAACAAAACCAAACCAAAACACTTCCTTTGCTGCCAAGAGCTGTCACTGCTTTCAAGGCATGAAAGAAAGCTCTACCTGCAGGGATTTTCCAGAGAGGCAGTGCCAGAATTTTCTCCCAATTTAAATCTGAAACCAAAGTACCACCTGAATTTCCACGGACAGGTTTGGTGGGGAGTGTTTTCAGCCAAGACTTTCAGGGGGAAAGTGTGAAAAGTGGAAATTAACGGATGCAAGGAGCCCCTCTCAGCTATATTCTATGAAGTTCACTGTGACGGGGGAAATAATCTGACATAAAGCCTAAATTAAGATTAATTCCTTAAGTATGAAGACAATGGTTATAAATGTGTTTGGCATTAGGCAACTGTTCTAAATAAAAGGACTTCTCTTACAGTTATGTGTAAATTAATTTATCATTACAGTCAGAAGTTAATCATATCATGGAAGGTCACACCAGCATATGGATTGATAAAAGTTCAAACCAACCTCAGAGCAAACACAAGCAATCTGGATGGCATAAGGAGGGAGAAAAGGCAATTTAGCAACCAGCAACGAGCCTTCACACACACAGGAAATAAGACCAACATTTGTGGGGTCCAGCAGTCAGCTCCAAGGGGTGCTCAGCCCCAGTTCTGAGTTTATCCAACAAGCCTGGTCAGCAGAGCTGAAATCTTTGCCAACCCGAGCTCCCTGCTAAGGAACCTCAGACATTTAGTACAGACAAAATTTTGCCTTGCAAATAACCAGAACCCAATAATGTCACAGCTCTGATGAACCTGGCAGAGCTCAGACTATTTTAGCCTCTCCCAGCCCGTCTGTGGGTGCTGTCCATCCTCCCTTTTTCCTCTTTTTATTTTTTCATTTCTACAGCACAACTCACAAGCGCCAAAAAAAGAAAAGGAAAAAAAAAAAAAGAAACAGAACAAGGAGTATCCAGAGTTTTTAGACATTCAGCTCCAGGGGGAAAACACAAGAGCACAATTTCATTCATAGCAAGCTGAGTTTCCATCCAAACATCATCAGTGTATCCTGTGACCTTTGCAGGGCTGCATTTCTCTCTCCTTTCCCCCTCCCTTTTCCAGCTGCACACTTTAAAGTCCCTCACTGGCAAAGCCTTTTGTTGCTATTTCAGCATCTTTCTGCAGCTCGGGGTTCCTCCCCGAGGAGCTGGGACACCCAGCCCTCCCTGCAGCACAAACCCTGGGCGTTACTGCTGTTTCTGGAAGGGTAACTGGGATGGAGCCTCTTCCTCCTCCACCAGATGGAGGGAAGACAGAAAAGCCAGGAAGGGTTCCACTCATGAAAGAGACCAAAGCAAAGCCAGGCTCCTTTCCAAAACCACTTCACAGGGACGCTCATTTATTACATTTCTGAGTGGCTGCTTATCGAGCACTGGGGAAAAACCTCCACGGGCCTGCTCGGGGATCTGCACCTCCACACTCTGCTTTGTCACTGTCACTCACTCATCCCCTGCACAGATTAAGGAAAACTGAGATTTGTTTCCCCCCAGCAGCAACAATTGCTGCTTCTTATTAACGTGCTTTTCTGTCCTCAGATTTTGATCCATCTCTGTCTCATCAGACTTGTCAAAACACACCCAAGATAATTTATGGGTCACAGGTCCGAATTTACATTTGCCAATAACCAAAATAATATATACAAATATATATATTTAAATATAAAATATAACTATATTAATTAATTAATAGATAAATAGGACTTTGACAGTGGATTTGCCCAATGCTCCAGCCAGGAAAGCAGCCCTGCCAGAGGGAAGGGATGTCAGCATCTGGGCACATCCAAACAATTCCCTGATTCTGCTTTACAGGCACTTGACCCAGCTCTGGCTTCCCAGGCAGGTGGCAGAGCATGGGCTTTGCAGCACGCTTCATTGGCACTCAGGGATGGATATTCACAGTGCCACCCACGGCCCCGGGAGGAGCTCGCTCCTCACCGCTGCCATTTCCCAGGAGAACACTTGAGACAGCCTCCCGCAGCCCTTGCAGAGGAACTGGGCTGCAGGAAGGAGAACTGGCACACCCCAGCAGCCACCAGCTGGCCCTGGTGGCCACAGCCCTGCCCAGACTGAGGACTCGCACCTGGTGGATGAGTGGAAGTTCCTTGGATACATAACCCTATCCCAAAAAAATTCCCCATATTTTACCACAAAAAGTGCTAATGAAACACGTGAATAACCCCTACTTTTATTTTTTTCCTAGAAGCAGCAGGATCACATAAAATGTGTTTCAGAACCACACAGAGCTGTAGAACAGCTGCTCCAGTGTGGACTTGCATCAAGAAAAGGATACTGTGGAATTTCCCAATTTTCCCACCTAAATTCACAAACTTAGAGCACGCCCTGCAGTGGGACAGGACTGCTGGCCCAAGACACACTCAGGGACTCATTCCCAGGCAACAACTGGCGTTATTTTAAGTAGATTCAATTTGCAAGCACTCCCCATCTATAAATTGCATCGCTCCACGGTTTCCTCCCTGCAGGAAAACCATCCTCCAATGACAGCGGCACAAAAGCAAACCAAAAATCCCTCCCTGCTTGCAAGAAGCTCTTCCTGGAAAGTCCTGTGAGTTCAGAAATAAATAAATAAATAAATAAATAAAACAAAACCAACGTCAGATGTAGCAGGACCAACCAACTCGCCCTGCTGCAGCAGCTGAGGGCTGGAGATTGAAATCCACGCTGGGTTTGGAGGTAATCTGGTCATCTGGCTCCTTCTCAAGAGTCAAAAAGGCAGGAGCTGCTCATGTGCCACAGGACAAGGCAGCTCCCCGGCCTAATTCAGCCCACTCCACACAGATCAATGTGAATTATTGCTGGAAACCCTTAAAGACCTAAGAATTTCCTTAGCACATGGAGCAACACCTTCAGAGAAGCCGTGATTAACTCTAAACTCAAAAGCAAAGCAACTGGGTCAGAAGATTTCCAGTTTAACAATGGCAAATAGTTACTTTGATGGGGAAAAAATGACAATGTTTTAAACGGTTCCAATCCATTTACAGCATCTTCTTGGGGAAAAAAACAACCAGTTGAGCTTCCTCACATTACATCCATATGGTTTCTGACTTCAAACACAAGAGTTTCAATGACCATTATCCAGGGATTTCACAGAAAGAAGGCCCTGTTTTGTCTACTGGAGTGCTGCAATTCGGGAAGAAAAGGGGAGAGAGAAAGTAAAAATGGAGACTGGTCTCTCCTGAAAGGTCAAGACCCTTCCTCCCATTTTCTTCCACACTTTTATCCCACAATAAATCCCATAACTGCATTTGTTTCCACTGCCTACAAAGCACTGACAGCGCTCCAAGAGCAGGACACCCGTGATGTTGTAGGAATTCTCAGAGAGAAACCATGAAATCTGTGAAAGCCATCCCAAAAAATGAACTAAATAAAGTTGTGAGTAATGAATATCAACTGTGCATGGCACAGCGAAAGCCATTCAAGGGAACATGTGTTTGAACATACTTTCCATCTCAACAAAGGTTCAGATTTTTCACTCTTCATAACGACAGCTGAAAATAAAGTTGACCAGGCAAAGAGATTCTTCCAAGTAAATCCCCAAAACGGCCAAAAAAAATTTAGTAAGGATTTTAAAAAAAGAATAAAAGAGGAGTCCAGCATTTTAACTGACAGGAAAAGGGAAAGACACTAATTTGTAACCTCACCATGAAAGGAAATCATTTAGAGCTAAGGAAAAATGTCCTGTCCCTTAGCTGGGAGTCGGGGAAAACTGGCTATTACCAGTAAACTTTTTATAGAATCCTACTGGAGTTACACTGGCAATTCCTTCTGCTTTTGGAGGGAACTGCAGCACTTAAGAGCACGGAGCGGTTTGGTCAGCTTTGCTCTCCAGCCTTCCAACACCTGATGAAACTGCAAAAAGAAAAAAGGGATTTTGGAGCTGGAGAGGAAAGAAGGCAGACTCTGCATTCCTCCACCTCGCTCCATCCTCATTAATAATCCATTAGCAGGAGTTGGACACAAAAACACAAACTATTGCTGGAAGATCAAGGCAGTCTCCCAACGCCCCCTTCCCCCTTTCTGGCACCAAGGCTGCTTGGCTGGCCCCATGCAGCTCCAAAACTCAAGGGATTTGCACTATCAGGAACTGCAGAAAACCAGATGATTCCACAGCAATTCCAGAGCCCCGAGTTTGGAGCAAGTCATTGTTGCAAACAAATGGAATCACTTACAGGCACAGAGCCCTGATTAACTGCAAAAACCCCTTAAAAGGTAGTTTCACATTTTAAATGGGAACGTTAATCCAAGGCGTGCAGAGTTAAAATGTCAGAATTCAGCATTGTTCCGCTCAACCGCACCGGGCTGAGGGGTTGAAAAGTCTCTTTATAGGGTGTATTAAAAACTCCGGGAATCCCACCCAAGGATCAGTCACGGAGTGCAGTGACCAACCTGGTGACCTGAACAAGTGGTGAACACAAAAGAGAAAATCAACATTTATGGGTAACATCAGCACCACTGAAAAATCCCAAAGTGCACGGGCTGGGCAGTCAAATAAACGACAGCGATCTCAGCTCATTGATCTGAAAATCTGAAGGCTGTTCTGTTAAAAAAAAAAACCTAGAACTACTGAGAGAAATGCCAATTTTTGGTTCAAATCATCACCAAAAGCATCACGCTTCCCTTCCAGCCCCCGAATTACAGCTGCTGACCCCATCACTGCTACTTTTGCCATCTTTCACACCCAGAAGGGCTGGACCAGCTGGGAGAGTTCACCAGGATTAAAAACTACCGAGCATCCCTCAGGAAGATGGACCATACAAATGAGATTTCCACACAGCACTTAAGGCAAAAGATCCCGATCAGATCAGACACACTCACAGAAAAGAGAAACGGCCTTATCCAAAATTTATCAGCCATTTTGGGGAGGTTGAAGGGAAGGTTTGAGACCTTTCAGTAGCCTGAGTGTGATGGCAGCTGGGAGGTTGCCTGAAGTTGGTCTTATCAGGAACCTTCCCTTAGCAAAGACAAACTCAGCTCAGCAACCACGCAGCCACCTCTGGGCTCTGCTTGCTCCTGCTGTAAATTACCTCATCCATTTGTCATATTTTTAGCACTTTTTGGGCTGGGCTGCAAAAGCTGCAAGAGCTGCATTTTAACCTTTGCTAGCGACTACTCAAGGACAGAAGTGGTTTATGAGCCCTCGCTGTGTAAAAAAATGTCAGTATTAAATTTCTGCAGCTCCAACCATGGAGCTATTTACTGAAGCTTTATACAAACTAATTAAATATAAGGCTCTCGTGGGACACGAGGAGAAAGAAAAGGAGAATTAAGAGATAAATCACTGGCTTTTCTTTCCTCAGCAAGTGTACACTCCAATTTAATATATTAAACCAAAAAAACACCCTGACAGTGCTCGCTCGGGCACAGAGAGGCAGCATCCCACCCTCACACGGAACACACTGCACAGCATAAATTAATTATCTCTGCCTCACCACAACTTGCACAAAGGAATTGGGAGAGACAATCCAGACAAGGGGATGAGCTTGAGATATCAAAGGCTCCATATGGAGTGAGGGAATCTCACTTTGCAGCTTCACAGGGCTCCCAGGCTCTGTGAGCACATGGCACTGGGAGGTATCAAAGCAGCTCTTCCCTCCCCTGCCGGCCCCGGGTCATCCTGGCAGGAGAATCCCGACTGCTTGACACGGATTCCTGCTGGAATTCCCTCAAAACAGGCACTCCAAGGAGTCCCTGACCAAGAGCAGGGAGGACAAACCATGGAGTCAACGGAGGTGGGCTGGAGGTCAGCGCAGGTGCTGGGGAACAGCAGCGTGTCTGTGGGTTAATTCCTCTCTGCACAAGAGTGGGTTTGGAGCTGAACCTGCAGATGCTGGAGACCACGGGGTCACTGGGCAATCCAGCACATCCTCTGGGGGTCAGTTAGAGGGTCAGGCTGTGTCCAGCCTGGTTCCAGCCACCTCCACAGATGTACAGAGTGGACAGGTCACCTGGAAGGAGCTCCGTGTTCCCTCCATGGTAACTTTGGTTAAAAAAATCCTCAGCTCAGAAATTGATTTCATTCAAACGTTTATCTCCCCACACGCACAAACCACGGGAGGAGCCAGCTACAGCCCAAAAGAGACAGAGAAATGGCTGTGGGGAGACAACAAATACCTACAGCTCATGGTTATAGGAGAACAGAAAGTGTCACCCATCCCCACCCCATCCCTGGACGTGCCCAAGGCCAGGTTGGACCCTTGGAGCAGCCTGGGATGGTGGAAGGTGTCCCTGGCCACGAGATGAGCTTTAAGGTCCCTCCCAGCCCAAAGCATTCCATGATCCTTTGCCCTGCTGCCCCTCTTTCAATAAAAACCACCGAGCTCATTCAGCAACAGAAAATCAAAAATTTTGCCTCTTGATGATCTATTAATCAAGCCATTCTTTAAATGGTTTCTGATTAACCACTTAAGGCTATTAAATTTTTAAACAAAGCTCCATCATTCCATTAGCAATCATTTGAAGTGCTTAAGGAGGTGTTTGTGGATTAAGGGTTTTAAAGGAAGCCTCTAAACACAGCTCCCAGCGCAGAGCAAAGCAGAAAAATGCTCCAAGTTTCTAAATGCCAGCAAAAAATATCTGAGTTTTCTCATCAGAGGAGCAGATGCCACCTCACAATTCGTGTAGCACGCCAACACGTGATTCATCTCACCCCCACAGCCCCTGCTCCCCTTCCCAGCTCAGGGAAGGGATTTCAGAGTTAACATTTCCCTGCTGCTCCCACAACTGAGGGCAGGAGGGGAGCAGGACACCCAAAATCACCCCGCAGGAAGCTCGGTGTGTTTGGGGAGGAGGCAGCAGCACCACCCTTGTGGATTTCAATGGATTCAGCACCGTCTCGTCCTGCCCTGGGATGGAGAGAGCTGCTCGTGCCTGGAATTAGAGCTGAGACATTCCCGGAGGAATCACAGCAGGGTCCAGCTCAGGGCTGAGCTGTCTGGGGGACTGTCATGGTTTTGCATGACAGACGTTCAGGGGAGTGATGTAAAGCACAAAACAAGCAAAGGTTTGTGGAGAGGAACAAAGTCTCCCTCAAAGCTGGCACCTAAAGGCAGGGGGAGAACGATGCCCACTGCCAAAGCAGCTCCTGAAAGATGGAAAGGGAAAGGAAAAGCCCTAAAATAACCCAGGGGATGTAGGACAGGGTTGCCACAGGACTGTCCTGTGCATTTCTGAGCTGGCTGGTCCCTCTACACCTCCCCGCAAGGAGGGGCAGGAGATGGATCAGCCCCTCCTTCCCCAGAGCCAAACTGGGAGAGGGATGGGACGAGCATCCCGAGGGGAAGGCATCCCTGCCCTCACCCCAATTCAGGAAGGAAACCCCCTTCTCCCACTCCTCCTGACCCCTTCACACGCTTCCGGCCTCCTTCAGCTCCTGCACGGAACACGGCAACGCTCCACAAGGCCAAAAAGAAATAAAATAATAAAAATCCATGTGCCACTACTGCAAGCCACTCCTGGGAGCTCACTTCCAGGTGAACAGGCAGCCCCAGCGAGGAGCTGAGCTCTGGCAGCAGCAAGGAAAGCTCCTTCCCATTTTCCTGCTCTCTCTCGTCTGAAAAGGAAGGGAAGGATTTCTAATTCATGCGAGAGTGAGAGGTGAGAGGAGGTGCTTGGCTAATCCCAAAGCCTCCTTCCCGTGCGATTCCCAAATATTGTGACTGCGAGCTCGCATCTATCACGCACATTTTGATGGGGTAAATAATGAAAGAGCCCACAAGCCTCTAATTTGATGCTGAGTGCAATTCCCAGCTCCAAAGACAGCAAGAAAACAGGAATAGAAACTAAACCAGTAAAAGAGAAACACGCCCTTCTCCATTTCCAACTTTAGGAACCTCAATATTAAAGGAAAAAAAATCAAAATAAACTCTCAACACAGCTTCCTATTTGCTCAAATAAGCATTTTTCAACATAAGTACCCAAAGTGCTTCTAGGTGCAGGGCACAGGGGTCAGGGTAGGACATGTCTTGTAGGACAACATGCTTTCATGATTTGCAGCCAACAAGCAGACCCCCCTCCCCAGCAGGAAAAATAACCGAGCACCTAACTGCAAAACAATATCTTAATTGTCAATTTGAATCTAGGTTTCCTATTCAGATTTAAATCTGGCTCTTTTTTGGTTTTTTTTTTCGAATTGCATTGATTTAACTCAATCAACCCTGCCCGAAGGCCATCTTTCCTGCATGCTCGGAGCATACCAAGCAAGTTTCAACCAATTAGATAAATCACTGAATCTCACAACTTCCCAGCAGCGACGTATCAAGCCGTGCACAAGCCCTAATTATTCTTTTAAATACGTCTTATCCCGAAAACTTTGCAAAAATGAGCAGCTCAGGGGGGAATTTCACCATATTTCATATTTTTTTTAACCCAGGGCACATGATGGGCAGCTGAATTCTGCAGGATACTTGCATGGTCACTGCAAATCCCACTGTTTAAATCTGTTTATTATTCCCTGTGCTGATGGGAATAACGCTGCTGCACGAGTTTTATTCATTTATTCATCCTCCTCTGTGTGTGTGTGTACACCCACACCCACGCCGCAGCCTCGAGGTGTTACACTCCAGCACGGCAAGGAAAAGCAGGGAATTATGATGGACTCACCCCGAGGAAAATCCTGAATAATGGAAGTTTCTAGCACAAACAGCTTCCCAGGGACCCTGGAGCACAGTCCCCCATCAGCAGCAGTGGAAATATGCTCCTGTGACACTGCACAGATTGTTCAAAGATTCCCATGACAGGCAGAGGATTAAAAAGCAATTCCCTGCCTCTCATATTTCACATGCAAAGCCGTCTCCGGGAACGGCAGGCAGGAAAAGATGGATCTCCCCGAACTCGAAAATGTGGCTATTCCATAAAAAAACCCTCGCTGTGGCACCTTAAAAACGGCAGCACCAAGGCAGGAACTACCCCACGGGGACAGACACAGCACTGCAAACCCGACCCAGCTTTGTGTTCCCAAAAAAACCCTGCAAATTCCAGGCAATCTGCAAATGATTTCCCTCTTCCCCACCCAAACATCCACTGCGAACTCCTACGATCGCCAGGCAGAGAAGGGATGGAAATAAAACCATTCCTTACCTTTAACCTGAGTGTCGTATTCTGCTATGATCTCCTTATCCTTTTTGAATTTGGCTGGCGACGTCATGTTTTCTTTTCCAAAAAGCTGAATAACCTCGAAAGAGATCCACCAGCACGCGAGACAGAAAGGGAATTTTCGCTCCTCTCAGCACGATGCCTTGGCTTTCTGCTCGTCCTTCCCTCCCCCCCCCACAAAAAGGGAAAAAAAGCAAAAAATCAGTCCATGGAGAGAGGGTGTGAGAGGGAGCACAGCAGCAGGAAAATGCAGATGTTGAGATCAGCGGATGGAAGAGGCAGCAGTTTTGTCTCCCTGCACCAAATCCTTGAGCAGCAGCATCAGCCTAGCGAGATCCTGCAGCCCCAAAGGCTCTTCCTGATCCTCAATAGCACAGCCAGGGAGTGGAAGTCCTTCCGCACATGTTTTGTGTGGGTTTGGTTTGCCCTTTTTTTATTTTTTTTTCTCCCTCTCTTCTCCTCTTTTTTTTATTTATTTCTTTTAATGGGCACGGAACAGAGATGATGCAAATCAAATCCCAGACGAGAGCAGCAGCAGCAGCAGAGGAGAAGCAGCTTTGGTTTGCTCGCCTGCAAATACAAAAAAAAAAAACCCCAATAATAAAAATATTTAGAAAATTACTGCTCGCAGCCCAAATTTGTGATGGGAAGCAAAGCTGCCCTGCCACCCTGACATTGCAAATCGTCCTTTGAGCAGCAGCAGCAGCAGCGGTGTGAGGCTCCAGCTGCAGCCCCCAGGTGACTGAGGGAACACGCCTACAACGGGAGCGGGGATGGCTCGGCCACGGCGGCTCCTCTGGGATATCCCGGGGACGATTTGGGGTGCGGCTCCCGGGGAACCGGGGCTGATTTAGGGTGCAGCTCCCGGGGGGTGATTTGGGGTGCAGCTCCCGGGGGAAGAGGGGAGGGTTTGGGGAGCAGGGATCCTTTGGGATGCGGCTCCGGTGGGAGCTGGGGTTCATTTGGGGCGCAGGTCCCAGAGGAGAATTTGGGGTTCATTTGGGGCGCAGGTCCCAGAAAAAAATTCGGGGTGCAGGTCCCGGGAGAGAATTTAGGGTTGATTTGGGGTGCAGGTCCCAGAGGATAATTTGGGGTTGATTTGGGGTGCAGGTCCCAGGAGAGAGTTTGGAATGCAATCCCGGGGGAGACTTTGGGGTTGATTTGGGGTGCAGGTCCCGGAGGAGGATTTGGGGTTCATTTGAGGTGCAGGTCCCTGGAAAGAATTTGGGGCTCATTTGGGGTGCAGGTCCCGAGAGAGAATTTGGGGAGCGGCTCCAGGGGGAACGGGGCTCCTTTGGGATGCGGCTCCCGAGAGAGCTGGGGTTCATTCGGGGTGCAGGTCCGGGGGAGGATTTGGGGTTGATTTGGGGTGCAGGTCCGGGGGAGGATTCGGGGTGCAGGTCCCGGGGAGGATTTGGGGTTGATTCGGGGTGCAGGTCCCAGGGGAGGATTTGGGGAGCGGCTCCCGGGGGTGACGGGGCCGTTCGGGGAGCGGCTCCCGGGGCTCTGGGGGTCCCTGGGGTGCGGGGCTCCCCCGGCCCCGCAGCATCCCGTTTGCCCGCGGGCCCGGCCCCACCGGCGGCAGCCCCGGGCACACCGGGCGCGCCCCCGCCGGGCGGCTCCGCCCGCAGCTTCTCCCTTTTCGGGTTTTTTCTTGGGGGGAGGGGGTGATTTAGGGTTTCTTCCAGCGCCCGCTGCGCTGAGCAGGGCGGGACACAACTTTTCCCCCGTCTTTTCTTTCCGGTTTGGATTTCTCGCCCCATTTTTTTGGGAGGAGGGGGGAGGAGGAGGGCGCGCGGCCGCAGCCCCCGCGGGAGATGCGCGCACGGGAGGAAGGAATAAATAAACACGGCACCCGCCGGATCCGCATCCCGCCCGGGAAGAACAATGCGGGCGGCGGGGAGAGGAAGCGTGGGGGGGTCCCGAAGGGGGGGCCGGGGCTGGGGGGACGCGGCTCGGGGCGCTGGGGAGGCGGCGGGGCCGGCGGCGGAGGGCTGCCCGCGGCCCGCCGGGGGGTGGCACGGGAGGGCCGGGGGTCGGGCGGCCGGGCGGGGCGATTACCTGGGCACCGCGGAGCCGCCTCCCGCAGCCGGGCGTCCTCCGGCCGCTGGCGCCCGCCGCCCGGTCCCCCGCACCGGCCCGCCGCCGCCCCGCCCCGCCCAGCGCCTCGGCCAATGGGCGCGGAGCGCTGGGTATGAGCGACGGGCCGCGTAACCAGTCAGACTTGGTCGTCTCCAAGATGAGCCCGCCCCCTCTTCCCGCCGCTTGGCGCCCGTGGCACCGCCCCGCCGGCGGAGCGCGCCGCAGGGGCGGGATGAGAGCATGATTGACAGCAGTTATAACAAATAGAAGCTACGCAGCGCGCGCCTTTCCACCAATAGCCAGGCGGGAGGGGTGGTGCCACCGGATTTTTCAATGAGGATGGGCGTGGCCTGTGGCGCCCAATGGGAGGGCGCGGTCGGGAATTCAAACTGACAGGAGGGAGCGTGGCCGTTGGCACCGGAACGGGATAGGGACAAGATAGGGATCGAGATCGGGACTGGGACCGGGACCGGAGCGGGACAGGGACAGGGACCGGGACCGGGACAGGGACCGGGACAGGGACAGGGACAGGGACAGGATAGGGATCGAGATCGGGACCGGGACAGGATCGGGGACTAGGACAGGGAGAGGATCGGGACAGGGACAGGGACCGGATCGGGATCGAGACCGAGACCAGGACAGGGACAGAGACAGGGACAGGATCGGAACTGGGACAGGGACCGGGACAGGGACAGGGACAGGATCAGGACCGGGACAGGGACAGGTTCGGGACCGGGACAGGGAAGGGTTCGGGACAGGGACCGAGACCGGGGCCGGGCCGGGCCGGGCCGGGTCGCAGCGCCATGTCCTCCAGCGGCTGCTCGTTCGCGGAGCGCAGCGTGCGCGTGCTGTGCTGCCGGTTCTGCCGGCAGGTGCTGAGCTGGCGGGGCATGCAGGCCGTGCTGCTGGCCGACACCGACACCGACCTCTACTCCACCGACATCCCGCCCTCGGGGTAAGCCGGCAGCGGGGGAAGGGTGCGGGGTCCTCTCAGCCCCGGGGGACGCGGCATCGCTCCGAAACCCGCTGTCACCGGGAGAACGGCCCCGCAGAACACGGGTCACTACATCCCTGCATCCCCGCATCCCTGCATCCCCGCATCCCTGCATCCCCGCATCCCTGCATCCCCGCATCCCCGCATCCCCGCATCCTTGCATCTCCGCATCCTTGCATCCCCGCATCCTTGCATCCCCAGCCCGGGGAACCCACTGCAGGATGGCAAAAAGCGAGGATGTGCCGTGCAGGGCAAACCCAAACTCCAGGGTTTTTTTAGGGATGACACTGGCTCAGCAGGCACGGGGAGCTCCTCCCGCTCGTTCCCGAAGCGAGGATCAGGGTTTGAAACGAAGAAACAGAACAAACCTGATCTGTCACTGCTGCCAGCTCTCTGCCCGGGTCGGCTCAGAGCTGCTTTCCCAGAGCCAGATTTGAATAGTAAGGAAATCAGGTTGTGAAATGACTTGGTAATCACAAAGTATGGGTTGGAGAGGAGATAAGGAGTCAAAGGTTTGCGTTTAAACATCCCTCAGGTATTGTTGTGTTTCTGAGCTGGGATCGGGCAGCAATGTCCCTGATCAGGGCTCTGAGTGGCAGTGCCACACGGAGCCCGAGAGCCCCTGAGCTCCAAGGCTCTGGCTCTGGGGTCTCCTGCTCTTTGCAGCCTCTCTGCGCCTCAGGATGCTCCTAAATGTGCACTGGGAAGCCTCTTAGAGCATTTCCACCTTTATTTTTCAGTACTTTCAGGGTTTCAGCACCAAACTCTGCTGCTCTCAGTTCAAAAGCACCTTCAGGAATAATCAGCCAGGCCTGGCAGAGCTCAGCTCTGGGCTCACAACTCAAAGTTTTCTGCTCTGGCTCTGGGGTCTCCTGCTCTTTGCAGCCTCTCTGCGCCTGAGGATGCTCCTAAGTGTGCACTGGGAAGCCCTCTAGAGCATTTCCACCTTTATTTTTCAATACTTTCAGGCTTTCAGCACCAAACTCTGCTTTTCTGGGCTATTTTAAGCGGATTTTTGATACTCATGCCACGTCACGTGGGTCTCTTACTAAAGTTCCCATATGAGCGGGGCTGAGAGTCAGAAGGAAAGCGGAACCACGGGCTCTAAACCACCCAGGACCAACGGCAGCATCGCTTTGTGGTGGCTTCAGCCCGGTGTTATCGTGACCCTGAGGCTGTGACCACCCCAGCTCCAAGCTCGTGCGCATTCCCTTCCCCCAGAACTGTGGATTTCATCGGGAGCTGCTACTTCACCGAGATCTGCGGGTGCAAACTGAAGAACATCGCCTGCTTGAAGTGGTGAGCTCACAGCCCACAGGTGTCCCTGACGTGTCCCAGCCCCGTGTCCCCTCCTCGCTGTCACCTCCTGCCACGCAGGAGCCACGGGCTGAAGGAACAGCTTGCTTTGCCTGGTGCGGGTTTGATGCTGCTCGGGGGGAAGCTCAGCCTGCCAGGGTATTTCCGTGAGTCCCCAGTGGAAATGTGACAGCATTTTCAGGAGGCTGAGTCTCCTGAAAGCTTGTGTGCCACCTGCCCGATGAAATGTGTGCCTCAACACTGAGATTTCTCTGTGAATAAGGCCCCAGCACGAAGCAGTTACTCATACTCTAATTAATAGAACATCCTCTTGGCAGGCTGGGTTGCTGGGAGCAGATGGAGCATGCTGTCGCTGAAGTTCTTGGAGTTCTTTTATCCTCCTTAATAATGCCTGATATTTAAGGGTGAAAACAACAACTCTCAAATAGCTCACAGTTATCTGAGAGAATTCTTTCAGCCCCCTGATCAAGATTTTTACCTTTCTCAGAGTTGAAAAACTGGGGGGTCGTGATAGGGACGCAATATTCTGGGTTTTAGATAGAAGCAGAGAAACAGAAATATCTCACCAAAGCACAGGAAGATGGGTAAATGGTTGTTATGGTTTCAGTCTAGGAGGGTTGATAAGGGTCAATAATCTGGCCCAGAGAAGCTGTGGCTGCCCCATCCCCATCCCTGAAGTGTCCAAGGCCAGGCTGGAGCACCCTGGGACAGTGGGAGATGTCCCTGCCCATGGCAGGGGGTGGAACTGGATGAGATTTAAGGTTCTTTCCAAGCCAAACCATTCCATGATTCTCAGTTTCATCACTCCTGCTGCTGGTAGCCTCCTGTGCACGCTGCTTGTGTACAGGTGGATTTTGGGTGTGAGGAATTCTCTGCTGGTTGGAATCACTGGCCTTCCAAAGGAAAACAAATAAAGAAATCCACCAGCATTTGTTGGTATGTAAACTAATCTGGGTTACACAATTTAGGTTACTAAACGCTTCTCTGTGTGCCAAAGATCTAAAACTCAGATATTCTGTAACTCCCAACAGATGTTCCCTAAATATTTAAGATACTTGTTTCACCCCGTTCCCTTAACTCTATCAAAACAGCAGCATTACATAATGCTCTGGCGCTGGGGCTGCTTAACTGGAGCTGGAAGAAGCCACCGAGATCCACCTTTTCCCCAGGCTCACTCTTTCCCTTGCCTTTCCAGTGGGAATGTTGTTGGCTACCACGTGATCTGTCCCTGCAAGCCCTGCCTGCAGTCCTGCAACAACGGCCACCTCTGGATGTTCCACAGCCAGGCAGTGCTTGGCATCAACAGGCTGGACCCTTCTGGTGAGGGACGCCTCGGTTTGCTTCCCTTTCCCTAAAATCCTCATCCCCCATCCCAGAATCCCAGAATCCCAGAATCACCAGGTTGGGAGAGACCTTCAGGATCAGCGAGTCCAGCCCAGCCCCAACACCTCAGCTCAACCCAGAGCCACATCCAGGCTTTGTTAAACACCCCCAGGGATGGTGGCTGCACCACCTCCCCGGGCAGAACATTCCAGAACTTTATCACTCTGTCTGTGAAAAGCTTTTCCCTGCTCTCCAGCCTGTATTTGCCTTGGTGCAGCTCGAGGCTGTGTGCTCTGGTTCTGTCAGCTCCTGGAGACAGAGCCCAGCCCAGCTGAGCACAGGCACCTTTCAGGAGCTGGGAGAGTGATGAGGGCAGCCCTGAGTCTCCTTTTCTCCAGGCTGAGCACCCCCAGCTCCCTCAGGGTTCCTCACAGGGTTTGTGTTCCAAACCCATCACCAGCCTTGTTGCTTCCTCTGGACGAGGAGGAGGAGGAGGAGGACTTCCTCTCAAACCAGGGGGGTGATGAACACACCTTCCCTTTACTGCACACCAGGGGCGTGATGAACACACCTTCCCTTCCCTTCCCTTCTCTGCAAGCCAGGGGGGTGATGAGCACAAATTCCCTTCCTCAAACTGGGGAGGTGATGAACACACCTTCCCTTCTCTTCCTCTCAAACCAGGGAGGTGATGAAGACAAATTCCCTTCCTCAAACCATGGGGGTGATGAACACACCTTCTTCCTCTAAAACCAGGGAGGTGATGAGCACAAATCCCCTCCCCTTCCCTCCCCTTCCCTTCCCTTCCCTTCCCTTCCCTTCCCTTCCCTTCCCTTCCCTTCCCTTCCCTTCCCTTCCCTTCCCTTCCCTTCCCTTCCCTTCCCTTCCCTTCCCTTCCCTTCCCTTCCCTCCCAGGCATCCCAGTTATCCCAGTTTGGCCCCAGCACAGGGAGCAGGCTGGCACATGGAGGAAGTGTTGCTGATCTAGAAAACCCCTCGTGGGGAGGCAGCTGTGCTGAAAATTTCAGTGTCAGTCGCTCTGCGCCTCCCCCTCTGTGGGCACGGGTCAGGGTTTCTGCAGCAAGGCCACCACCAGCACGAACAGGTTTATTTGTGCTGGGGGATGGCTTTATTGGGGGGTTTTTGAAGGAATTTTGAATGAGTTTGAGATGGGACTTCTGAAGTTTTTAGCTGATGCAATTTATTTTGCTTATTTTTTACGTAGACAGGAAGGGTGAGTTTGGTTTACATCTTTACTGCATGGTTCAGAAGGTTACAAGATCCCTAATTACAAGACTTTTAAAGATTAATTAATTAATAAAACGCTGCTAACAAAAATATTTATGTTTTTAACTTAATTTTTAAATATTTTGTCTTATAGACTTGTGCTACAGTGTCACTTTTCTTAGCAAATCATAACACACAAACCTACAGTACTGCATTCTAAACTTCTTGTTTACCTTTGCAACTACTTCTATTTTTTCTCTATCTTAAACTCTAAAACTTTAAACTCTCTTCTTAATGTGTTAACTTAACAGAAACAACATTTCTGTTACATTTATATAATTGGTTATATAAATATTTATCCTCAGAACTGGGCTGAAAAAAAATAAACAACAACACTCCCAAGATCACTTTGAAGGAAGACAGAAAATAGGTTTATTCGCCACGAACGTGACTTCCTGGGCTCTGCAGGGATTATTTTCTCTCAAAATAGACAGTTGTGCAACTTAAAAATAAGGTCACGATCCAAAAATATCTCCTTTTTTTCCCCCTGCTTTGTCTCCTCCCCACCAGGTGTGGATGTATTGCTGTGGGGCAACCTGCCAGCTCTGGAGGAGAGCACAGAGGAAGACACGTCCTGCACCTCTGAGGAGGAGTTCATCAGATAAACGTCACCTGCAGGATCTTCCCTCCTCTGCTGGCCTGGCTGTTTGCTTTGGGTTTATTTCATTTCACCTGCTGGCCCATCAGAGCTTAAACAGCAAGAAAAAATCAGGAAATCTGGGAAAAAAATCCCAAAAAATGGAATTCTTCTTTCTCTTTCCCTGTTGCCTTCCCTGGACTCTTGAATCTGCCTGAGCAGGTGCACCCTGGAAATGCCAACACAAAGTGCATTTCCTGAGCTCTATTTTGCTCTTTATTCTTAGCCCTCTACAGCTGATAATCCTTCTTTTCTTCTTCCCTAAAGCACTTTTCGCAGAGCAAAACCTCTCAGCTGCTTTTCTCAGTTCAAAAGCGCCTTCAGGAATAATCAGCCAGGCCTGGCAGAGCTCAGCTTTGGGCTCACAACTCAACGTTTCTGCTCTGGCTCTGGGGTCTCCCGCTCTTTGCAGCCTCTCTGCACCTCAGGATGCTCCTAAATGTGCACTGGGAAGCCCCCTAGAGCATTCCCACCTTTATTTTTCAGTACTTTCAGGGTTTCAGCACCAAACTCTGCTTTTCTCAGTTCAAAAGCACCTTCAGGAATAATCAGCCAGGCCCGGCAGAGCTCAGCTCTGGGCTCACAACTCAACGTCTCTGCTCTGGCTCTGGGGTCTCCCGCTCTTTGCAGCCTCTCTGCGCCTCAGGATGCTCCTGAATGTGCACTAGGAAGCTTCTTAGAGCATTCCCACCTTTATTTTTTTTGTACTTTCAGGGTTCTGTCTCCACAGAGATCAAGTTCATGTTCTTTCTCCCTGATAAAAACCTAAATTCTGCAGTTTCTTAATAGAACTTCAAGGCTACACTGGAGTTTTTCTTCAGGGCAGCAATAAAACCCATCCACTTTCATATATATATATTTTTTTTTCCCTCTCCAAAACAGAACTCAGTCATGAAATTGGGTCTTTTTAGAGAAAGAAAAAAAATTTAAAAGTTAAATATTTGGTGTTCGCACCTAATTTTCCATCCTGAGGTGCACAGACAATCTGGCTCCTGTAGGTAATGGATTCAAAGCTCATTTTCTGAGTTGTTAACAAACCATGATGTTTAATTTCTGAACTAAGTGCTGTCCCCTTCAGCTACTCACCTGAAGGCCACCAATAAAAAATTCCAGATAAAATCGTGTCAGAGAACAGAGGACACTTTTAAATTTGGGGTGATGCTGAATGAATCCCTCTGTAGGCTCCTGTGATTCTCGAGAGGGGTGCAATGAAGAGAGATCTGAATTGTCTCAGTATTTTCACTGCTCATTATCTATTTCTCAATTAATGGTACTACCTCCTCTGCCCTGTTTCAATGTACGTTGGTGTATATTTGTATGAGTGTGTCTTGTTTGGAATTCCTGTGTTGTGTCTGCCCAGGAAATAAAAGCTTTGGACTCTGAAGTCTTCAGGGCTGTCATAAATATGGATGTGTCATGATATCAGATAATCAAAACAATGAAATAGCAGCTTGGGTTAAAAGAGTCGAATAATTCGGGTTTTAGTGTTATGAATTTGTTTTAGACAACCCAAAAATGGAATCACTCCAGGCTGACAGACCTGGCAGTTTCTCAGTCTCAGTTAACCCTTCTGTACCTCCATATCCCAATTTCTGCCAGGCTTCTGTGATCACTACAGCGTCAAGCTGCCAAGGTGACACCTCAAAACTTTTCTTTTTTTTTTCCCCAGCAGAATTCATGAGCTAAAAATAAATCCGATTGTTTTTGCATAAGCACCACAACAGTTCAAACCTAATTGTGCCTGTTGCCTCTCCAGCACTTGTCATTTGTAACCTTCGCCGCTCTGAGTCAGCAGCTCCTCTCCCGCAGGGAAGCAGAGGATGAGTTCCTCCCCATCAAATCCATAATTCTGGGGTTTTCTGCTCCCCATCTGTACACACAGAACTGGAAGTTCTGCCATGAACTCGCTCAAACAGGCCTGTGCAATTAAAGCAGCTCACCTCATCAGCTGGAAATTAAGAAGGAGGCAGCTTTTGAAGGGGTTCAGTCCTTTCTTGTTGACAATAAACAAGTCGTAGGTATTGTACACAAAGTATGCAAACATCCCCTCTTGCCCCAGCTGTCACCAATGTCACCCAGGTAATCAATCATGTCCAGGGCTGCTCCTTTCTGTCTGAAATTAAAAAAAGAACTGACTGAGCAGTTTGTGTTAAATAAATAATAAAAGCCACAGCAGCTCATTCACAGAGCCCCGAAGTTTGGGGTTGTTTCCAAGGATCACCAGGGTTCTGCACAGATTTCAGCCCAAACTGGCACAAAACCGGATCAGCAGCGCTCCCAGGTCCTTCACCCCACCCAGAGCTGTGTTTGTGATAAACAGCTCAGCTCTCTGCCTTGTTTTCTCTCTGGGTTTTGGCACATCAAAGGCGGTGGAGCTGTGGCACAGCCCTGCAGCCTGCTGTGGATGCCGTGGAGGGGGTGGCTGTGTGTAGAACACACCAGGACAGCCAAAGGAGATACCCAAGTGCCAGATCTGTGACCCAGCAGGAGCTGGGCAGGTGCTGCTCCTTCTGGTGAGGATTCCAGGGAATTGGATGTGATCTTTGCTGAGCAGCCCCTGAACCACAAGGCTGTAAAACAAGAACTGCATCCTAAGTCCTTTCCTTCTGCTCACCAAGGCACCCCAGGCTCAGAGCAACTAAAGCGCCTCTCATCAGATGTGGGTTTGTTTAGCAGGGACTGAACACCAGGCAAAAGGTCCCAAATTTTAGACTCCAAGTCAGGGTTTCTGCAGGCTCTGGAGTGTCCTGGCACCGAGGGCTCTGCTGGAGCCCATCCCTCTGTGCCCAGGGCTGCACCTCCTGGGCCACCCCAGACCTCAGCCCAGCACATTTGAACATCTTGTGCAACACAGACTTGTAGGCTCAGGGTCACAGACTTGTTTGGATGAGAGCATTTGGAGCTGGGATTCCAAAAGGCACTGATGATCACTAACTTCAGTTTGGTTTTTGAGTCTCAGGGTGCTGGGTGATCACTGCTGTTGAGAGCCAACCATTTTCCTCCCTGCACTGCACAAAATCAGCTGGAGGGGAAACCCAGAGCAAGACAGTGACAAATCGACTCCCCTCCATATTGAACAAGACTTACTGGGAGAAAAAGCCCATTTAAATCTTCTTCCTTATTCCAGCACAGCCTAAAGCCTCATCACAGCCTCACATTTATGTACCACCATCCATCCCAGAGTGCTTTACCATGACAAACAGCCAGGAACTCTCCTGCCACTGAACTGCAGCCAGGTGCAGGCTGCAGAGCAGCTGCCAAGCAGGCAGAGAGTGGCCAGGCAGTGCTGAGGCATCACCCTGGGATGAAGCTCACAGTGGGATCTCCATCAGCACAATCCCATCAGTGACCACCCTGGGATGAAGTTTGGAGTGTGATCTCCAGCACAAACCCATCAGTGACCACCCTGGGATGAAGCTCACAGTGTGATCTCCAGCACAAACCCATCAGGGATCACCCTGGGATGAGGCTCACAGTGTGATCTCCATCAGCACAAACCCATCAGGGATCACCCTGGGATGAAGCTCACAGTGTGATCTCCAGCACAAACCCATCAGTGACCACCCTGGGATGAAGCTCACAGTGGGATCTCTACCAGCACAAACCCATCAGGGATCACCCTGGGATGAAGCTCACAGTGGGATCTCTATCAGCACAAACCCATCAGGGATCACCCTGGGATGAGGCTCACAGTGTGATCTCTACCAGCACAAACCCATCAGGGATCACCCTGGGATGAAGCTCACAGTGTGATCTCCATCAGCACAAACCCATCAGGGATCACCCTGGGATGAGGCTCACAGTGTGATCTCTACCAGCACAAACCCATCAGGGATCACCCTGGGATGAAGCTCACAGTGGGATCTCCAGCACAATCCCATCAGTGACCACCCTGGGATGAAGCTCACAGTGGGATCTCCAGCACAAACCCATCAGGGATCACCCTGGGATGAAGCTCACAGTGTGATCTCCAGCACAAACCCATCAGGGATCACCCTGGGATGAGGCTCACAGTGGGATCTCCATCAGCACAATCCCATCAGGGATCACCCTGGGATGAGGCTCACAGTGTGATCTCTACCAGCACAAACCCATGTGTGATCCCCCAGCCAGGCTGAGCAGGGGATTGACCCTCCTCTCCCCCAGCCTGGAAAGCAGCTCAGCCCCTCCCAGCAGATGACAGCTGGGTCCCCACTCCTGGCACAGAACCTGCAGTGCCAGCTCTGCATCTGAGGAAGAGCCCTACATGAGACAGAACTCACTGGGTTATCCTTTATTTTCTCTTTGGAGAGGGAAGTGAAAGGGCCTTTGCTCCAGAGCGCCCAGCGGGTGTGCAGTGAGAGGCGGCTGCTGCACCTTTGCTCAGTGTGCAGTGAGTGGTGGCTGAAAGCAGACCCCAGGAGCAGCCTGGCTGCTGAGTAAACAACCTCTGTGTGCTGTTCTGCGGCTTTGGGAGTGTCCCCAGGCCAGCCCCGCGCTGCCAAGCCCTGCTGTTGAGCAAGGAGCTGTGAGCACGGGGACCTGGGGGCTCGGGGGGGCTGCTGTGGAGACAGGGCAGCCGAGGGGGGCAGGGAGAGGCACCAGGGGCTGCCAGAGATCAGAGGCGAAGCCTCAAGGGGAGACTCCTGAGCTCCAGCACCCCGAGAGACAGCGGGGCTGTGCCTGCCCCTGCAGCTGGGGATCCCTTCTCTCTGTTCCAACAGGAATTTCTGGGAGAAGTCAGCTCCTCCAGCTCACAGGCTCAGCCACAGAATCACACCAAGGCTTGGAAGGCGCCTTAAAGATCACCTCAAGCTCAACCATCTCGTACCTAAATCCCAGATCCTTCCATTTGCCAGCGCTTTTGGCTCTCCACTGCATTGTTAGTTGTCCCTCTTGCTCTGGCACACACAGAGGATACAGCCTCTAGCAAAATATCCCTTAAAAACCTACAACCAACCCAGGTTCTTCCAAACCTGTGCGGATCCAGCGTTTCTAGAGCTGGGCTGGGATTTCAGTTCCTGCAGGACGCAGGAACAGCCAGAGAGCAAAGCCACCCTGAGCATCTCCACTGGAATTAACTCCAGGCTGTTGATGCACCACCCAAAATTCCATCTCCTCAGCACAGGAAATATCAGCCGCGCTGTTCTCCCGAGGAGCAGCAGCATTTCCCAGCAGTGCTTTGGCCAGAGGGACATTCCAGCTGCTCTGCTGCCCGCAGTGTCCCCTGTCACCTCGCCGTGTGACACCAGCTCAGCCCAGAGAGCTGCACTGGTGATTCCTCATTAGAAAGCAGGGATCACATCTTGGACAGCAACAAGATGTCACTGTCATATTTTCTGGGAAAATCCCTTGGCCAGGATTTCTTCTCCTGGGAAGCTGAGAAGCCTCAGAGAAAAAGGAAAACAATATTATCTCATTTGCTTCTGCTGTGTTTTGCTGCTTTGGAATGTGGTTGGAGAGTGTTTTATCCAGCAGGAGAAAGTTTTATTGGTTTCATGTGAATTGTTTTTGACTTCTTGGCCAACGGGGGCCAAGCTGTGTCAGACTCTGGAGAGAGTCTTGAGTTGCATTTGGTATCTTTTTAGCCTTCTGCCTGTATCCTTTCTGTATTCTTTAGTACAGTTTAGTGTAGCACTCTTTAATATAATATAGTATCATAAAATAATAAATAAATAAATTAGCATAATAAAATAAAATTTTATATTAAATAAATTAGTATAATAAAATAGTAAATTATCCTTCTAAGGACATGGAGTCGCATTCATCATTCCTTCCTTCATCTGGGAACCCTGCAAATGCAAGACAAGGAGGGAAAAAAACAACAAAAAACCAGGAGGGAGCAAACACAAGCCAGCTATCTGCCTGTATCTATCAAATCTATCAAATCTATCAAATCTCTGGTGCCTCACTTGTGATGCCACCTGAAAAACCCCAAAGAACCAAGAGGGAGCAAACACAAAAGCTATCTGGCTGTATCTATCAAATCTATCAAATCTCTGGTGCCTCACTCGTGATGCCACCTGAAAAACCCCAAAGAACCGAGAGGGAGCAAACACAAGCTGGCTCAAATCTCTGGTGCCTCACTCGTGATGCCACCCGAGTGCCGCCAGCTTGGTGGCTCAGGGCGATGGCACCCGGGGGAAATGAGCCCCAGGGTGCTCTGCAGCACTGCCATCTGCACGGCAGCCTGGGCACGGCTTTGTGCAGCCTCGCGGGGAGCCAGGCTGGGTTTGAGAAGTCCTGATCTCCTGCATTTCTGTGAAAGTGGATCTCATCCACTTTCCTGGAGGGAAGTGCTAATTAAAACGTGGCATCGCGGCCACGCTGGGATCCCTCCCTGCTGGGCCGTGGCAGGAGCTGATTAGTTCATCCCTCTCCAGCATATGGCCTGCTTTGGAAGGGGAAATTTCCACTAGAACAGGAGATAACAGCACAAATGCAGGTGTTCCGGGGCCCTCACCCCAAACTCCCCAAGGAAAAGCTGGTCCTGGTTCTGCTCTGCACGTCCCACAGCTCCTGACACAAAGGCACGTTAATCAGAGTTAATTTTAAAGAGATTCACTGATTTTGCCTCATCATCTGTCTTGCTCTCAGAGCCAACACCACACTCCAGCAGCAGAGGGGTTTTAGGACCAAACCACAAGGGTACAAAGCTCCCACCCCTTTTGTTTTGGGGGTTTCGCCAGAGCTGTTCCTTCACCACCCGTTTGTTCCAGTTTAGAAAGCACAGATTTCACTCTGAGGCTGGCCAGGCTCCGGCAGGAACGAGTGTGCTCTGGGATTCCTGCTGTGCTTGCAGAATGCACCCAGAAAGCTCCTCCAGCAAGGCTGGCAAGGGAAGAGCGGGGAGCTCGTGTGCCACAAGCTGCCTCGGATGTGAGCGGTGCCAGCCCTCCCTGGGCACGTTAGGAACAGCAGAAAAAACACCCAAAGCACTTGGAGACAGCACAGGATCTATATTTGGGATCTATTCCCAAACCAGGGCTAAGGATGCGCCTCCAAACCCCACATATTCCATCAAAAGTGCGTGTCCAGCTGCTCTGCTAAACACAAAATCCTTACAATTATTAAAATGTTTAAATCTCTTCAGAGCTTTGAGCAATTCGTTGATTCTCTTGCAGGTGGGCACAGAGCAGTGGATGGGTTTGGACCCCCACAACACCAAAGCTGCCATGATTTTTCTCCCAGGGTGCTCCCCAAAGCCAACAGGATGAGAGAATTGTTTGGTTAAAAATGCAGATGGAATGGCACAGTCCCAGCTGAGGGGAGGTTGTGAAAGCTCCTGCAGATTCAGTCTCATGTTCGATGAGAGCCTAAAATGTTGGGAAAAATGAAGCAATCTGCTCTTGTGCAAAGCCCACCACAAGACTTTCCACAACGTTGCTCCATTCTGTCTTGGACCCCGGGCTGGATGTGAATTTTACTCTGTACAGTGGATTTTACCCTGCTTCAAATTTTACCCAGAGTCTAAATTGCTTTCTGTGTAGCTGAGAATTTAAAATTCAGATGAATACATTTTTTCCTCTCTCCTGCTAGCAGAAGGCAGCATTCCTAAGTGGCAGGAAGTCTTTGTTCAGCAGAATATGTCCAATTTTTTAATTCCAGTCCTTATGGGAAATCAAAATTTAAAAACTGCTTAAAAGCAGCTGGCACTGGCCTTGATAAGAACCCTTTCTACTTGATTAACTGGATCGAATTTTGCTTTGATACAAACATGCCAGTGATGCACGAGCCCGAATTGCTGCTTTCCTTTGCACCCCCTGGCAGCACAAAACCCTTCCCAGCAAGCTGAGCCGCAAGGCAGCCCCAAACCCCACGGGGTTTCATCAGCAGCAGCTTTTGGAGAGCATCAGGTGCTGTGAGAGCACCTCCTGCAGCACCAGAGCCTGCTCCTGCTCCTGCTCCTGCTCCTGCTCCTGCTCCTGCTCCTGCCAGGGGCTCAGGGCTGGGTGCTGGTGGCTTTGGCATTAATTGCAGTGGGCACTGATGGCTTTGGCATGGGAGGTGTCCCTGGCCATGGCAGGGGTGGGATGAGATGATTTTTAAGATGATTTTTCCAACCCAAAACCATTCTGCAGCTGTCTGTGAGCAGGAGACCTCCACCTATCCAAGGCAGGAGGAGGGGGAAGCCCCCCAAAAGGGGCTGGGGGTGCAGCACCCCCACTCCTGTGCACATTGCATGGGGATCCTGCACCTTCCAGCTCCAGGTGTGAGCCCAGGAGCTGCCATGGAGTGAGAGACACCAGCAGGATACAGCCTGTAGAAAAAGATCCATAAAAACATAAAACTATCCCAGGTTCTTCCAAACCTGGGCAGATCCAGCGTTTCTGGAGCTGGGCTGAACCAGGCCATGGAATAAGAGACATGAGGAAGATACAGCTTCAAGTAAAATATCCGTTAAAAACCTACAACAATCCCAGGTTCTCCCAAACCTGGGCAGATCCAGCGTTTCTGGAGCTCAGCTGAACCACGCCATGGAATAAGAGACACTGTGCTCAAGAAATCTGCATCAGGAATGGCAACAGGAAACCCAGCTGGATTGAGAACCTCAGGACAGAGAGGTCCAGACAGAACCCAGAGCGTTTCATTCCCTGCCAGCAGAGAAATAAAGACAGCAGGAGGGGAAGCAGGAGCTCACTATCAACGGGGACAGAGAGGGACACTGATATTTTCAGGCATTCACCTTTAGGTTATAAGCAGCTTATCTCAGGCTGCTCCGTACGTGGTCTCCTTGGGAACAGAGTCAGACAATAAATCAGATGTGCCAGCTTTTATCAGAAGTTCCGAGCAGCCAAAACCATCAGCTGCCCTCCCAGTGCCAAACGGGCTCTGCAGGCCTGGAGTCGCTCCCGAGGCACACACCACATCAAACCCCACACGAGGAGAGAGCTCCAGAAAATGCTCATTTTGCTGCTCCTCGTGCCTCCGTCCCCCTGCAGCCACGGGCCCTGTCAGAACCTTCAGGAAAAGGGGAAAAAAGAACAAAATCAAGCTGGCATCTTGTGGGCACGGCGGCTGCAGGCATCAGGGCAGCATCTGCATATCGTGCCCAGTCAGCCACAAAAATGAAGCAACCCACTCTGCTCGTAGTCTGGGGCATGGAAGAGATTATTCTTGTCTTAGTCTGAGCAGGGAGGGGGGGAAAAAGCAATGTATGGCTAGAGTGGTGGTAGGAATAAAAACAGCTTGAGGAAAGGCAGCAAGATCAGTGCATGAATATTCTCAAAGTGCAGAAATCCTGCCAGACACAGGGGAAAAAATCCAGACATTTCGCATGTCAGGAATAAAACCATCCCCACCAAAAAAAAAAAAAAAAGCTGGTAAAAACCTCATTTTTAAACTGGTGAAAATTTCCCAACTGATTCCAAAATGTCTGGCTGGCTTTGCATGGCCAGAAGGATGTCATGGCAGGAATGGTGGGGACAAAGACCTCGGCCACAGGGGCTCTGGCCAGGGAAAAGCAGCAGCAGAGACATCAGTGAGTGCCATTTACCCCAAACCCCCCTCTGGTGGCGTCAGACACAGGAGGGCTTGGGAGCTGGCAGCAGATGGGACAGGGTGGGGACAGAGCCAGTGCCCGGGCACAGCTTTGCTCGTGGCCCTGCAGAGGGGAATGTCACCTGTTCCCAAGAGGAAAGTCCCCTTCCCCTGAAGGCTGCGGATGGCTGACTCCATAAAAACCCCAAAGTGAAGCAGCTTACAGAGGCCTGGCCACTGCTGGCCCCCGAGATTGCCAGGGGACAGCAGTGACAGCCACTGCCCCTGCTGGGACACGCCTGGCTGGCACACACCCCCCGGCAGCGAGGCCTGGAGCCCACCTGAGGGTGACCTCAGGCACAAGGGGGGCCCCCTCCCCATCCCTGCTGGCCCCCAGACTGCCCGTGCCCCCCAAACACTGCCAGACCCCAAATCCTGTCAGTGCCCCCAAACACTGCCAGACCCCAAATCCTGTCAGTGCCCCCCAGACTGCCCGTGCCCCCCCAAACACTGCCAGACCCCAAATCCTGTCAGTGCCCCCCAAACACTGCCTGGACTCCAGCACTGCCCGTGCCCCCCTCTTCACCCACTGCCAGACCCCAAATCCTGTCAGTGCCCCCCAAACTGCCTGTGCCCCCCCAAACACTGCCTGGACTCCATCACTGCCTGTGCCCCCCCAAACACTGCCAGACCCCAAATCCTGTCAGTGCCCCCCCAAACACTGCCTGGACTCCAGCACTGCCCGTGCCCCCTCCTCACCCACTGCCAGAGCCCAGCACTGCCCCAATCCCATCAATGCCCCCCAAACTGCCCTTGCCCCCCCTCCCCAAGCACTCCCAGAGCCCAGCACTGCCTGTGCCCCCCCATTCCCGCCATGTCCCCAGTTGTCCCCGTGTCCCCCCAGTTGTCCCCATGCGCCCCAATTCTCTCTGTGTCCCCCAGTTGTCCCCATGTCCTCTAATTGTCCCCATGCTCCCAGTTGTCCCTGTCCCCCTAACTGTCCCCCTGTCCCCCCCCAATTCTCACCATGTCCTCCAGTTGTCCCTGTGTCCCCCAGTTCTCCCTGTTCCCCCAATTGACCCAAGTCCCCCCCAGTTGTCCCCGTGTTCCCAGCTGTCCCTGTCCCCCCTAGTTGTCCCCGTGCCCCCAATTCTAGCCGTGCCCCCCAATTGTCCCCGTGTCCCCCTAGTTGTCCCCATGTCCCCCAGTTATCCCCGTGGTCCCCAGTTGTCCCCGTGTCCCCCCAATTCTCCCCATGTCCCGCCCATTTGTCCCTGTCCCCCCCAGTTACCCCCGTGTCCCCAGTTGTCCCCATATCCCCCAATTGTCGCCGTGTCCCCCCGTTCTCCCCATGTCCCCAGTTCTCCCTGTCCCCCCCAGTTCTCCCCGCGTCCCCCCCAGTTCTCCCCGTTGTCCTCCCATTGTCCCCGTGTCCCCCCCAGTTCTCCCCGTTGTCCCCCCGTTGTCCCCGTGTCCCCCCCAGTTCTCCCCGTGTCTCCAATTCTCCCCGTGTCCCCCCAGTTCTCCCCGTTGTCCCCCCGTTGTCCCCGTGTCCCCCGCCCGGCGCGGCCGCAGCCGCAGCGCCCCCTGCCGGCCCCGCTGGGCAGCACAGCCTCGCTGGAGCCTCCTCGAATTTTCCATTTTTATTTTTTCCCCTTTGTTTCCTTTCCTTTCCGGCGGGTTTGGTTTGGTTTGGTTTGGGGGGGTTGCGTATTTTTTCCTACGAGGTGTGGCGCAAGCAGGGCCGGGTCCCACATTCCAGCTGGATTTCTGCACAAAACACGGCCCGTCCTCTGATGCTGCTCAGCCCATCCCATCAGGCAGTTTGGGATTTCCATCTCCCTTTCCCCCTGCATTGCGGCTCGAGCCCTTCCGAGGTCATTCCCCATTAGTGAACTAGAAAATCAGGAGGAAAATAACCGGCAGAGCACCAGAAATGGCTCGTTTAAAGCCTTTGCTGGAGTTTTCTGGTTGGGATTTTCACTGAGTTTACAAAGCTTTTTGCAGCTGTGTTTGAACTTTGTGGCTGCAGAAAATCCTTCACCAAAACAGATTTAAAATACTCTAAAAGTGCCGTTATCTGTCCATCAGTGGCCAAACTGAGACAAGCCCTGGAGAACCCAATCCCTGGAATTTGGCTTCCCATTTCCCATTGGCAAAGCTCTGCCCTTGGCACTTGTGCTGGAGCTCAGTGGATGCTTACAGGCCTGTTTCCTGCAGAAGGGGATAAAAGGTAAAGAAAGGCCATTAAAATCACAGAATCACAGAGTTTCTAGGTTGGAAGAGACCTTTAAGATCATCGAGTCCAACCCATGTTCTAACACCTCAACCAGATCATGGCACCCAGTGCCACATCCAGGCTTTCTTTAAACACATCCAGGGATGGTGACTCCACCACCTCCCTGGGCAGATGATTCCAGTGTTTGACCACTCTTTCTGTGAAAAACTTCCTCCTCAATTCCAGCCTGTAATTGTAAAATGCAATTACAGAGCTCCTTTCCTACCTGGCTCCATAGAAAAAGGAAGGAACAGCTCTTGAGGGGTCACCCAGGGGAAGGGCCTTTAGCAGAGACAATCACGGGCACCGGGGTTTGGAGCACCCCAAAGCAGCGCTCAGATTTTAACAGGATTTAAATCTGCAGCGCTCTGAGACTGCAGGGCCTCAGGGGCTGCACTCCCTCCCTCCAGCCAGCCCCACAGGGCAGAACTGAGCTGATGCCTCTGAATCCTCCCAGCCTGCCTGAAGCCAGGCAAAACCAGGCAAAGGAGGGCAAGGAGGAGATTTGCAGAGGCAGCAGAGGCAGCTCCTGTTCATTAACACTTGGGGAGCTTTAAACATCTCCCAGCAGTGCCGTTGCTGCTCTCTCTCTCTGCTGACAGACTCTGCTGCTCCACTGTCTCCGAGCTCAAGTCCAAGACAAAACAACAATAAAATCCTACACGGAGCCTAACACAGGCTCCCAGCAGTGCACGCTTTGCTGGGACTTATTAACCAGCTCCCAGCTTGTTCCCTGCATAATCGGTTTGCACTTCAAAGGCTCTGCCAGCAGACAGAGCTAAACGATGGTGTTCAACTCAATCATGCAGAAAATTAATTAGTTTGGGGGCAGGACAGTGGATATTGGTTGTCAAAAGTTGGGATGTTTAACACTGGATGGGGTTGCTCAGGGCTCTGGGGACCTTTAACTTCCCAAGCAAATCCTGGTGCTCTGATATTCTGGATGTGGCTTTTTAAGTGGGGTGGGAGGGAAGGGAAGCGGTGGCTCCCCGCAGGGAACGGTTCAGGAATGGCAGAATTATCCCTGGAGGAGCAGAGGGCTGTGCTGGCTCCTGATAAAGGCAGAGGGGCCGCTCCCACACTTGGAGAAATGCACGTTTGCAAAATTATACACAGATTAGGTCAGATATCAACAGATGCTGCAGAAAACCCCCAGCATTATAAAATTCTAGAATTCCAGAATGGTTTGGGTTGGAAGGGACCTTAAAGCTCATCCAGTTCCACCCCCTGCCAAGGGCAAGGACACCTCCCGCTGTCCCAGATTGTCCAACCTGGCCTTTGTTGGGATGGGGCAGCCACAGCTTCCAGGGATGGGGCAGCCACAGCTTCTCCGGGCAAGCTGATAATAATTCCTTTGAATTCCCCCCAAAGAGCTGCTCTGCACCTCCAGCTGTGGCTGAGACATCTGGCAAAGGCGTCTGGAGGCCAAGGCTCCCCAGAGGTGACCAGAGAAGCCCAGGGATCTCTGAGCTGGATCCCTGTTTCCAGGAGGGAAAACAGCATCTGGCTCATCCCCCAGCACAGGTCACTCCAGGGAACGGTCCCTTGTCCCCAGCATCTCTGGTTTCCTCCTGGGATAATCCTGTCCCAATTAGCTGTTGAGGATTTAAGAATTAATTTAATTATTTTTAAGTCTCCCCTTGGAGGCCAACGATCACAGCCCTGGAGCTGGGGGTTGCTGGAGCCTCTCCTGGCTGAACTGAGGGGCTCAGCAGTGATTTTCACATCTCATCTTACTCCAACACTGAGCTGTAAATCTGCCCCACACCAGGGCAGGGATGGCTCTCACCTCGGTGTGACAGCAGCAGGGTTCATTAGCCCCAGCGTGGGATTTGATGCCCTGGATCGATGGGAATTGTCTGTGAGGAACAGCAGCAGCTCCAGGAGCTGTCCCAGGCTCGGGGCTGAGCTCTCTGGGGCTTGTTAGGAAGGGCCGAGCTCCCCAGAGAGAGCCAGGCACAGAACACCCACCAAAACCAGGGATGTGAATGGGCCGAGGCAGAACCACACACGAAACCCCATCCAACCTGGAAGCAGAGCTCTGATCAGAGTATGGGCTCTCTGAGTTTGGTTTTTTTTTTTTTTTTTTTTTGGGGGGGGGGGGGGTTGGTGGGGTTTTTTGTTGTTGTTTTTTGTGTGTTTGTGTGTGTTTTTGGGGGGATTTTTTTGGTGGTTTTTTTTTTTTTTTTTTTGGTTTTATGTTTGGTTGTTTGGTTGTTTGGTTTTTGTTCCTTTGCCAATAAACCTGTGTAAAACCTCAAACACACATAAAACCTCAAGGCACAGACCCCCCCAGGCATCTCTCTGTGCCATACCCTGCTAAACCAGGCTGGGACTCCCCACACTCTCCACTCCAGGAGGAGCCCAGGCTGCAGAAACCCCGACTTTGCTGCTCCCGCAGCAATCCCCTTCTGTAGACACAGGAGATCCCCCAGCCAGGGAGTAATGCGCTCTGACTCCATGGTTCAGGGGGTGAACAATTGCTTTATTAAGGTAGGTTATTACACTAATATTACACTAATATATCACACTAATACTATACTATAACTATACTAAAGAGATACTACAGAAAAACCTGTGACTGTCTGGAGACACTCAGGACACAGCTTTGACCCAGTTGGCCAATCCAAACAACCATCAGCAGAATCCAATTAACGAATCCCTTTGGGTAAACAATCCCCATCACACATTCCACACGTGCCATAAACAATCCCCGTCACACATTCCACACGTGCCACAAACAATCCCCACAACACGTTCCACGTGTGCCACAAACAATCCCCACAACACATTCCACATGTGCCACAAACAATCCCCACAACACGTTCCACATGTGCCATAAACAATCCCCACAACACGTTCCACATGTGCCATAAACAATCCCCACAACACACTCCACACGTGCCATAAACAATCCCTGCCACACATTCCACATGCACCATAAACAATCCCCACAACACACTCCACATGTGCCACAAACAATCCCCACAACACGTTCCATATGTGCCATAAACAATCCCCACAACACATTCCATATGTGCCATAAACAATCCCCACAACACACTCCACACGTGCCACAAACAATCCCCGTCACACATTCCACACGTGCCACAAACAATCCCCACAACACATTCCACATGTACCATAAACAATCCCCGTCACACATTCCACATGTGCATAAACAATCCCCACAACACGTTCCACATGTGCCATAAACAATCCCCACAACACATTCCACATGTGCCATAAACAATCCCCACAACACATTCCACAAGTGCCATAACAATCCCCACAACACATTCCACAAGTGCCATAAACAATCCCCACAACACATTCCACATGTGCCACAAACAATCCCCACCACACATTCCACATGTGCCAAACACCAGGAGCAGCGAGTCGAGATCAGAATTGTTTTCTCTTCTTTGAGCTTCTCACTGCCTTCCCTAGAAAAATCCTTGGAGAAGCCATGCCTGGTGCTCTCTGTGAAGGGAGCTGGGCCACAATCCCCACATCCAGGGACAAATCACCCGGGCATACCCCCCTGTGTGAGGATTTTGTTCCTTTGAGGATTGCGAGGAATCCTTGGGCTGGGCAGAGGGAGGGATGCTCCATCACAGCCACCAGTGCAGTGTGGGCACTTCCAGGGATGGGGCAGCCACAGCTTCTCCGGGCAAGCTGATAATAATTCCTTTGAATTCCCCCCAAGAGCTGCTCTGCACCTCCAGCTGTGGCTGAGACATCTGGCAAAGGCGTCTGGAGGCCAAGGTTGCCCAGAGGTGACCAGAGGAGCCCAGGGATCTCAGCCCAGCTGAGCCACAGGTGACAGACCCGTGCACTCGGCAGGCTCCAAAATGCCATTTTTCTGCCACACGGGGTGACAGTTCCGGCTTGCAGCAGTGCTAAACACATCCCGCTGCCTCTCAGATGGGCTGAGCAAATGCGCACGGAAATCGCTCCGAGAGCTGCTCAGCAATTAACACCGAGAGACAAAGCCTTTGTCTGGCGGAGTTAAACGATTTTTTTTTTTTTTTGAGGCACAAAACCAACTGCCACAGCCTGATGCAGCCTTTGGCTAAAAGAATCCTCTCATCTGTGATCTGCCTGGAAAATAGGGGTTGCACTCCCCTTGGTTCAGCGCTATCAGGCACTTAGAGGCACCAGCCAGGTCGTTAAAATCAGATTTTGAGGAGGATTCAGCACTCCTGCTCCGTGCTGCTGGAATTCCTCGGCGGACAATGAGGATGAGGTGAAAGGATTTGCTTTTATCAGAGCTCTTTGCCATCAAAGTCACCAATCCCTCTTCTCCCAGCAGAGAAATCCCGCTGTGCAAGAGGCTCCTCGGACAATCTGCTTCGTGATAAAATACCAAAAGAAACCAGACCTTCAGCCTCACAAGGAAAAGTTAAAGATGGAGATGAGAAGTTTATTCAGCTGTCGGGAGTTTTAAACCTGATTTCCCTCAGAGCTGGGCACTGGAGCTCACCCGAGCTGGGGGATCCCCGCCTGTCCAACGGACAGGAGCGGGAATTGTCCCAAACTCCTGCGGAGCCCCCTCAGCATCCCAGACGGTGGGAATGGTGTCCAGGGGGACTTCAGGGTGCCCAGGATGGGGCAGGGACAGCAGAGCTTGGAGCCAGGCAGAATCCATCCCCAGGGCTGCTCCCACATGTTCCTAACCCCTTTGTTCCACATGTTCCTAACCCCTTTTCTTTTCCCAGAGCTGCTCCCACAGGTTCCTGCCCCTGACCCTACAGATTCCTGCCCCTTCCCTTTCCTCAGGACTGATCCCACATGTTCCTAACACTTTTTCTTTCTCCAGGCCTCGCCCTACAGGTTCCTAACCCCTTCCCAGGGCTGGTCCCACATGTCCCTAACCCCTTCCTTTTCCCCAGAACTGGTCCCACATGCTCCTAACCCCTTTCCTTTCCCCAGGGCTGCTGCCACACGCTCCTAACCCTTTTCCTTTCCCCAGAGCTGCTGCCACACGTTCCTGTCCCTGTCCCCAGCGCAGCTGGCCCAGCGCCCCCGCAGCCCCGCAGGACGCGCTGTGCCACCGCTGTACTTTGTCACCTTCTCCCCAGACACCTCAGCCGGGCAGGGGATTAAGGAGCATTAACTGCCCCCGCCGAGGCTCCCAGCCCCTCGTTCCGCCGGCCAGCCAGCCCAGACGGGAGCAGACTGAGGATTAGCGCCTCTCGCTCCCCGAGGGACAGGGAGGGGTGCGGGGGGCGATGGCAGCAGGGAAGGGCTCCCTGGAGCTGGGGCCCGTTTCCAAACAGAACCTGGCACAGCAGCGTGGTGGGGCCGGGAGGACTTCTGGGGAGGTGTCACCTGTCCCCAAAACCACAGGGGTTCTCCAGAGCTGAGAAGCGGGTTCTCCTGGTTCCCTCCAGGGAGATCTGCTCCCCAGAACGCACCTGAGGATCTGCTCCCCCAGAACACACCTGGAGTTCTGCTCCTCTAGAACACACCTGGAGTTCTGCTCCTCTAGAACACACCTGGGGATCTGCTCCCCAAAACACATCTGGGGATCTGCTCCCTAAAACACATCTGGGGATCTGCTCCCCCAGAACACACCTGGAGTTCTGCTCCTCTAGAACACACCTGGAGTTCTGCTCCCTAAAACACATCTGGGGGTCTGCTCCCTAAAACACATCTGGGGATCTGATCCACCAGCACACACCTGAGTTCTGCTCCCCCAAAACACATCTGGAGTTCTGCTCCCCAAAACACATCTGGGGATCTGATCCACCAGAACACATCTGGGGGTCTGCTCCCCTAGAACACATCTGGGGATCTGCCCCCCCCCGGAACACATGTGGCATTTCTGGGGGGCACAGCTGTGCTGCTCCACATCTGGAACCTCCACCCGGCAGTCCCCAGCGCCATCAGAGCACGGGAATGAGCCGCGGGGAGCCGGGAATCCCAGACCCGGGGGAGATCCCGGTGCCACCGCCCCATGCCCGGTGCCAGCCCCTCCTGCCCGCGGCATTCACCGAGGCCGCCGCTTTCTGCTGCGCTCGCAGCAAGCCCAGCCCCAGCAGGGCTCTGTTTCCAAGGAGATTTTCACGCGCTCTGATGGGGAGGAAAAAAGAAAAAAAATTCCCAACACATTTCCTGAAGGTAACAATTCCGCTGGCGCTTCTTCTCTGTTGAGCACAGCGAGCTAAACTGCGAGGGGAACTACAATAATGAGTGTTGGTTTGGCTTATTGTGACAAATAACAGCTTATTTTCAGTATTATTTTTAATAATTTCAATATTTCTTTTAATGAATAAATTTTGAATTCATTCATTTATATTTTATGATTTTAAATTATTATAATAAGTATTATTTGATAAGTATTAATATATTATTTCAAGTATATGACAATATACTTCATATATATAAGAATACTTGTATATATGTATTGTTAATAAGTATTAATATAAATTTAATGTGTGATTTATAATTATTAATAATTTTAATAAGTATTTTAGAATTAATATAATAAATACCAATACATATTTGTATAATCAATATGATTTATTTGTAATAACTTATTTTTTGTATTTTAAAAAAGGCAGTGAGAAAAGCAAAGCTCAAATGCCTGGAGGGAAGCAGCACTTCAGTGACCAAGCCTTGATTCTGTGAATTTGTCTCTCTGCACCCTGAGGTCCCTTAGCTTGGCACGCCAAAGGCTTCCAGGGTAAAAATATCAGGGCAGGTGTGGAATTCCCAGTGTTTTAATTATTTACCCCCTCACTGGGGAGCTGCACAGGCCCTGCCAAGTTTGGCTGTGTTTTCTCTGGGCTCGAGCCTCGAAGAGACAAAACAACTCTTGTATTTGCAGGTTCCTCAGGGCAGGAGTGATGAACCTGACTCTGTGTTCTCAGAAGGCTGATTTATTATTTTATGATCTGTATTATATTAAAGAATGCCACACTAAACTGTGCTAAAGAACACAGAAAGGATACAGACAGAGGGCTAAAAAGATAATAATGAAACTCGTGACTCTCTCCAGAGTCTGACACAGCTTGGCCCTGACTGGCCAAAGAGTGAAAACAACTCCCAGAACCCAATGACACAATCACCTGTGGGTGAACAATCCCCAAACACATTCCACACGTGAGCACCACACAGGAGAAGCAAATGGATGAGAATTGTTTTCCTTTTCTCTGAGGCCTCTCAGCCTCCCAGGAGAGAAATCCTGGTGAAGAGTTTTGTTCAGCAAATGTGGATGTGACAAACAACCTCTCATCCATGAGCCTTGAACTCTGCCGTGCCAGGGCGAGCCCAGATTCCTGCAGAGGCTTTCCCCACCATCCATCATCCCCGAATCCACTGCTCCAAGCAGCTGCTCCTCTCCTCTCCCAGCCCTGATTGATGCCTCTGCTTCCTGCAGGGTGATGGGATCGGAATAACCACGGGATTTCCATCAGGGAAGGAGGGGAAGGGGAGGCAGAGCAGAGCCGGGGTCACGGCAAGTCTTGCTCTTGCTCTTGACCTGTCTTTTGTCCTTTTTTCCCTCTCAAATTTGGACAATCTGGATGCTGAAAACCTGATGTAATTCTGATTTTTGCTTGTGGCTCGCAGTGTTTGTGAAGTCCCGAAAGTCACTCTGGGGTGTCTGCCTGGGAAAACAAATCTCATGGACCAGGGAAGGTGAGACTTGGGGCTCTAAAAGGGTTCAAACCACTCCTGGTCCATCCTCAAACCTCAGGAATTGCCCCAAAAATGTGAAATTGCCTCTAAATGTTCACCTGGGGCTGAAGAGGAGCTTCTAGCACTTAAAGCCAGAAGTGAAACCTTTTCCAGCCTCACCTTTTCCAGCCTCACCTTTTCCAGCCTCCCCTCTTCCAGCCTCCCCTTTTCCAGCCTCCCCCTGTTCCCTCATTCAGATTTGGGAGGAGTTTAATTCACCCCCCCTGTACTGAGATATTCAATTAATTCAGATTTTAACTCCTGTGCCCTCCTGTGTCTGCACGAAGGGGAGGGAGGTTCTGCTCCCACTCCAGAGCCCTCCAGACCCCAGTGGGATGATCCCAGCCCCAATTCCAGCTGCAGGTGCTGATCCCTGAAGCACCCCAAGCTCCCACCCTGCTCCGAGCTGTCCCTGGGGCTCAGCTCTGCCAAACCCACCCCCACACTCAGGACAGGGAGTCCTCCCTGCCACCAACTCAGATTTCCTAGCAGGAATTTCTTTTTAAAAAAAAATCACAAACAATCCATCTCTCCAGGCTGCAGGGCCTGAACATCTCATGCACAGAGCAGATTTTCACTGAAACTGAACATCTCATGCACAAATCAGATTTTCACTGCACATTTTCACACCCGCTGGGGTATCAAACCCAGCCCAGGGGACACTGAGGGACAGGCCTGGGACACGCTCACCTGGCTGCTCTCCTCGGGATGAAAAGCCAAAGGGATGTAGAGTTTTCTGCTGCTTTTAAGGAGAATTTCTCTTTCCCCTCGGATTTACCTGCAATTTACAGGTCCTAAACAGCTTTTCCAGCCTGGCCACTGTACCTGGGTGGGAATTCTGGCCCAGGTGAATCCTCCTTTCCCCTCGGTCTGTCCTCACCACAGCTAACACACACACAAATCACCCCCACAGCAGAGGACAGGAAAAAGCCATTTATTTCCAGCCTTGAAATGTAATTTTGGTTGTTGCTCTCTCTTTTTTTTATTTTCATTATTGATTTTAAGGTTGTAAAGCCGTGTCTGGTTTTTAAATGCTAATGACAGTAACAGCGAAAGGAGATGAGGGAGCAGGGCAGGAAATTGAAGCATTTCACAGCTACCAAAGTCTCTAAACATCCCCGGCTACAGAAGGAAACCAACAGGGAGAGCTTAAGGATGATAAACAAGTAATTTGCTATCTTGGACGCCTGTAGCTTCAATTTTACCTCTGGCAGTTGCCTCTCTTTAAGCAGCTTTCCCCACATGTGGGTCAAAATGAAAATACCCAGCAAAACAAGAAGGAAAAGGTGAACTCTGTGGATTATTATTATTATTATTATTATTATTATTATTATTATTATTATTATTATTATTATTATTATTATTATTATTATTATTATTATTATTATTATTATGTTATATTTATTATCAGCTGCAGTAACAGCCCAGGATTGGATTTGGTTTATTCAGCAGGAAGCTCCTGATGCTCTTCACCAGCCTGGGAGGATTTTCTGGATCATCACAGACTGTGCCAGGCACAGGAGGCTCCAAACCCACTGCTGTGGGGTCAGTGGGGTCCGTGGGGTTCCACCTGTGATCCTGGGGGTGATCTGGGGAGATTTGGGGTTGTTCCAAACATCAGGATGAGGGAGGGATGTTTTAAATCCACCATTTTCTGAGGTTTAGAATGGGCCAGGACTGGCCTCTGTGGGTTCCACCTGTGATTTTGGGGGTGATCTGGGGAGATTTGGGGTTGTTCCAAACATCAGGATGAGGGAGGGATGTTTTAAATCCACCATTTTCTGAGGTTTAGAATGGGCCAGGACTGGTTTGAATGGGCCAGGACTGGCCTCTGTGGGGTTGCACCTGTGATCCTGGGGGTGATTTGGGGAGGTTTGGAGTTCTCCCAAACATCAGGATGAGGGGAGGATGTATTAAATCCCCATTTCCTGAAGTTTAGAATGGGCCAGGACTGGCCTCTGTGGGTTTCACCTCTGATTTTGGGGGTGATTTGTAAGGTTTGGGTGGCCAGGGCTGTCCCAAACATCAGGATGAGGGAAGGATGTTTTAAATCCATCATTTTCTGAGGTTTCAGAATGGACCAGGACTGGTTTGAATGGGCCAGGATTGGTTTGAATGGACCAGGACTGGTTTGAATGGACCAGGACTGGTTTGAATGGGCCAGAATTGGCCTCTGTCGGTTTCACCTGTGATTTTGGGGATGATCTGGGGAGATTTGGGGTGTTTAGGTGGCCAGGACTCTCCCAAACATCAGGAACAGCAGGAGCAGCAGGCAGGATGAGGGGAGGAGGTTTTAAATCCACCATTTTCTGAGGTTTTAGAATGGACCAGGACTGGTTTGAATGGGCCAGAATTGGCCTCTGTGGGGTTTCAGCTGTGATTTTGGGGGTGATTTGGGGTGTTTGGGTGGCCAGGGCTGTCCCAAACATCAGGAGCAGCAGGCAGGATGAGGGGAGGGATGTTTTAAACCCCCAGCTTGGACACAGCCCCTCCAGCTCAGCTGATGTTCAAGGCAACATTTTGGGCCCCGATCCTTTAAAATGCAATTTTTGGCACAACCCTGCCAGCTTTTGTTGCTCTGCTTGCCAATTTTCACAGCTTCCCATGGATTTTCCATGAAAATTCTCCTTCTGCCCAGCAGGCCCCGCTCTGGGGCACTCCCCACGTGCTCAGCAGATTTATTTATGCTCTCTAATATATTAATAAGGAGCAGGGGTTTTAATTAAGTGGAAAAAAACCCAAATCTGAATGAGGCAACAGGGGGAGGCTGGAAAGGGGGAGGCTGGAAAAGGTTTCACTTCTGGCTTTAAGTGCTAGAAGCTCCTCTTCAGTCCCAGGTGAACATTTAGAGACAATTTCACATTTTTGGGGCAATTCCTGAGGTTTGAGGATGGACCAGGAGTGGTTTGAACCCTTTTAGAGCCCCAAGTCTCACCTTCCCTGGTCCATGAGATTTGTTTTCCCAGGCAGACACCCCAGAGTGACTTTCGGGACTTCACAAACACTGCGAGCCACAAGCAAAAATCAGAATTACATCAGGTTTTCAGCATCCAGATTGTCCAAATTTGAGAGGGGAAAAAAAGGACAAAAGGCAGGTCAAGAGCAGGAGCAGGCTGGGCTTTGAAGATTCAGCAGTTTATGTTTTCAGGAGGTGGAGGGGGAGCCCATTCATGGCTTCATTTTGACAGAAACTGGCGTTTAATACAAGAGGAGATAGCAGGAATTCCCAGCCCTCATTACTGCCCTCAGCCCTTCCAAGGAGACAGGCCCAGCATGCTCTGAAGCAGTCGCAACACCATTAATTTTATGGCATCTGAAGCAGCAGAAAATGACCAAATCTGGCTTCTCCTGACCTGGACCACAGAAAACATTGCAGTGATTAAATGCTAAAGACAGCCCAAGCCTTCTCCGTGCTGTCAGCAATAAAATTTAACAGCATCGCATACCACAAATGAAATATTTCTGTTGAGAAGGCAGCCAGAGCAGCACATAAACCCCAGCCAGCACATTTTATTTATTTAACCAGCAAGCTGCCCACAAAACAAAGTCACCAGGTGCTGTGCCAAGTGATTTAGCAGTCACAAAACCCCTGCCCGGGCTGCCCACGAGGAGCACGGGCTGCAGCAGCAGCAGCATTTGCTGTGCTGGGCTCTACAGCTGCCAAAATGAGCGGTGCAATGCACTGCTATGCTGATAAACCAAATTTAGGAGCTGAGAAATGCAGCCATGTGGCCCCTGAGCCTCTCCCAAGGGGACGAGAGGGCTCCCAGTGGGAATATCCAGGAGCACAGGGCTGGAATTTACCCCAACCCTGCCCAGGTGCTCTCCCTGGCCATGAAAAAGGCATTGCCCAAAACCTGCAGGGTTTCTCCTCCTGCCACAGCTCCTCCAGGCTCTGCTGCCAAGGCCTGGCTTAGGGGGCACGGCCCAACCTGGGCTGCCCAGGCTGTGCTGGGCCATCTCTCACCCGGAGCAATTCCGTGCTGGAAATCCCAGCCCTGGTGCTGCTGAAGCCCAGGAGCTGCTGCTGCTGCTGCCTCAAAATGTTCAGCAAACCCGCAAATGAAAATGAGTTTATTTTCCATTCCATCTGCTCAAAAAGAAAAAAAAAATTCTCTACTGCGGTGACTTCTCTTCTCCTAAAGAAAATCGAATTTCCAGGTTCCAAGGGGGTGGTTTAGTTGTGAATCAGCTCCAATTTAGGTGTGAATTTTCCTCTAAACACCCTTGGAAGAGAATTCTCCTTGTAACTAAACTCAGGAAAATCTGGAGTAAAAGCTCTGACTGCACGGGAATTGCTCCCAAACCAAAATGCTGCCAGAAAAAAACCCCCAACTTTGCCCTCAAAACCCTCTCAGTGTTTCTTTCTCTCTTCTCTGCCCTTCCCTCTCTGCCTTCATCTCAGCTTTGTAAGGTTTTTTTTTCCCACATTGCCCTCTATTAATCTTCCTGAAAATCAGCCAGCTGATCCCAAACACAGAAAATCAAATTATCCCCCAAAGCCCTTCCCACCCCCAGCACCTCCAGCAGGCACTCTCTGACGGGCACTTGATATCCACAGGGCCTCCTAAGGACGAATGTCTTTTAATTAGACACAAACTGAGCTCATTTAGGGTTATTAGAGGTGATCTGCAAATTTGTTCAGCAAATAACAGCTTTTTGGACAGGGAATTTCCGTGGAATAGCAGCAGCCAGAGCAGCAGAGCCGTGTCCAGCACGCACCAGGTGGGACAAAACCCACACCAGGTGATTTTTGGATCATCTTTTCCCCACAGAGAAAGGAAAAAAAAGGGTTGAAAATAATTTAATTTCACTTCTTCTTGCCATAATTTAGAAACCAGCAGGGCAAACAAAGGCTGGATGTTGCCAAACAGAAGTGGAATTGTGTGCACAGAAGGGAAGGTGAGGAGATGCCCAAATCTCAGGAAGGTGAGATCCAAGAGTCTTCAGCTCCAAACTCACCCGGATTTTCCCTACTGGAAAATTCCCCTCTGGAAAATCAAAAAATCCCCATTGGGAAAAAAAAATAAATCCAACTTTTTTACACTATTTGCCCTCACCCCACTGTCCAGCCCCTTCCCCTCAGCCCCCAGCCAGCCTTGCACAGAACCTGGCACACCTCCAGCTCCTCTCTCCCCACCAGCTCCCGGAGCTGCCCCCCCAAACCCAGGGGGGGCAGCTCCGGGAGAGCTCCGGGGGCATCAGAACTCACCTGGCCGGGAGCGCTGGGCAGCAGAGCCGGGAACACCGGGAGGGACCTGCGGAGGTAAAACCCAGCCTGGGGACACCGGGAGGGACCTGGCAGAGTGAAAAACCCAGCCTGGGGACACCGGGAGGGACCTGCGGAGGTAAAACCCAGCCTGGGGACACCGGGAGGGACCTGGCAGGGGTAAAACCCAGCCTGGGGACACCGGGAGGGACCTGGCAGAGTAAAAAACCCAGCCTGGGGACACCGGGAGGGACCTGGCAGGGGTAAAACCCAGCCTGGGGACACCGGGAGGGACCTGGCAGAGTAAAAAACCCAGCCTGGGGACACCGGGAGGGACCTGGCAGAGTAAAAAACCCAGCCTGGGGACACTGGGAGGGACCTGGCAGAGTAAAAAACCCAGCCTGGGGACACCGGGAGGGACCTGGCAGGGGTAAAACCCAGCCTGGGGACACCGGGAGGGACCTGGCAGAGTAAAAAACCCAGCCTGGGGACACCGGGAGGGACCTGGCGGGGGTAAAACCCAGCCTGGGGACACCGGGAGGGACCTGGCGGGGGTAAAACCCAGCCTGGGGACACTGGGAGGGACCTGGCAGAGTAAAAAACCCAGCTTGGATACATCGGGGAGGGACTTGCGGGGGTAAAACCCAGCCCGGGGACTCTTCTCACACACGGGGACACTGGGGAGGGACCTGCCGGGCTATAAAGCCCAGAGCCGGGGACACCAAGAGACAGGGCTGGGACACGCTCACCTGGCTGCTCTCCTTGGGATGAAAAGCCAAAGGGATGCAGCCTCTGTAGAGTTTTCTTCTGCTTTGAAGGAGAATTTCTCTTTCCCCTCAGATTTACCTGCACAGGGAATGCACGAGGTGAGCGGTGCAGGGAGAAACAGGGATTTGGGAAGGTTTTGTGGAAACAAGAGAAGTATCAAGGGCTGAACCAGGGATTTGGGAATGTTTAGTGAAGAGAAGCATCAAGGGCTGAACCAGGGATTTGGGAATGTTCAGTGAAGAGAACTATCAAGGACTGAACCAGGGATTTGGGAACGTTCAGTGAAGAGAACTATCAAGGACTGAACCAGGGATTTGGGAATGTTTAGTGAAGAGAAGCATCAAGGGTTGAACCAGGGGTTCTTGCACCTCTCTGCTCCACAGGAATATTTTCAGCCCAGGCAGAGAGGGAGTTGCAGCTGCCTAACGCAGGGTTAGTGTGACAGGTGACAAGCTGCCCTGGTGTTGGGGACTGCTGGAGAAGGCTCACCCAGCCCCCCAGCCAGGGGCAGAGGAGCTGGAGCTCAGGAGAAACAGGGAAGGGGACAACAGGACATCAGAGAGGAGCCGTGGAGCTCTGTGCTCCTGCAGAGCCTCCCAGAGGGATGGAGCCCGGCTGGGGCTGGAACAGCTCCCAGCAGAGCCCACCTGGGCATGGCCAGGGGCTGCTGAGCCTGCCGGGGGACCCCAACCTGACGGTGCTGCACACCCGGGACGAGGAGCTGGCCAAGGCTGAGGTCGGGGTGCTGGGCACCATCCTGGCCGTGGCCACCGTGGGCAACCTGGGCGTGCTGCTGGCCATGTACCGGCTGAGGAGGAAGATGAGCCGCATGCACCTCTTCATCCTGCACCTGGGGCTCAGCGACCTGGGCGTGGCCGTGTTCCAGGTGCTGCCGCAGCTCCTCTGGAAGGTCACCTACCGCTTCCTGGGGCCCGACCCCCTCTGCAGGGCCGTCAAGTACCTGCAGGTGCTCAGCATGTTCGCCTCCACCTACATGCTGCTGGTGATGACCCTGGACCGCTACCTGGCCGTGTGCCACCCGCTGCAGTCGCTGCAGCAGCCCAGCCGCCAGGCTTACGCCATGATCGGGGCCACCTGGCTGCTCAGCTGCCTGCTCAGCCTGCCCCAGGTGTTCATCTTCTCGCTGCGGGAGGTGCGCCCGGGCTCGGGGGTGCTGGACTGCTGGGCGGATTTCGGGTACCCGTGGGGAGCGCGCGCCTACGTCACCTGGACCACGCTGTGCGTCTTCGTGCTGCCCGTGGGCGTCCTCAGCGTCTGCTACAGCCTCATCTGCCACGAGATCTGCAAGAACCTCAAGGGCAAGACCCAGAGCGGTGCCCCTGGCACGGGGGGAGCCGGGGCGGGTGCCCCTGGCGGCCCCGGCCCCGCGGGGAAGGGCGGGCAGCCCTCGCGGGTGAGCAGCGTGCGCACCATCTCCCGCGCCAAGATCCGCACGGTGAAGATGACCTTCGTCATCGTGGCCGCCTATGTCACCTGCTGGGCGCCCTTCTTCAGCGTGCAGATGTGGTCGGTGTGGGACCGGGACGCTCCCGATGATGGTGAGTGGGGCACAGAGCTCTGGGAACGCCAGGAGTGCAGCTGGGTCTTTAACAAATAAGAGCTGTCTGTCGTCTTGTCATTTAAAAATAAAAATCACGGGGAAGGCTACAGGCTTCCTCCTCTGTAACACAGAAAATTCCCTCCCCTGTAAATGTATAAAATACAATACAGGTTTCCTCCTGTAAATGTATAAAATACAATTTCCAGAGTCAGATCATTCCTTTCAGGAAAAAGCACTGAGAAGTGGCGATTTCTGGCCATCATCCACAGGGATGTGCAAAGACATCTCTGCCGTGTGTGTCTTTCCTCTCCTCCAGGAATTTTCAGAGGTTTCAGAAGCGGATTTCTGAGTTCATATATTGAATTCTTTTCCCCTGTAAATCCACAGTAGCTTTCCTAACAGTAGAGGGGACTTCATCCAAGATTGAAAGTCCTCTGGGAGATGCTTTGGGCAGCAGAGAGGCTGAAGGAAAGCCCAGAAGCTGCTGGGTCTCACCTCTCAGAGGATGTGCTCCAGCACATAGGCACTGCAGAACCTGGAGGGCTCTGGCTCTGCCAGCTTTCCATCCCCCAGGAATGCCAGCGGGACGGGAGTGTGAGCCAGGAGAGCCCCCAGCTCCTGCCCACTGCCCACCCCGACCCTGCCCAGCCCCTGGGGACGTTTCACCTCTCTCTCTTGCCTCGCCAGAGTCCACCAATGTGGCTTTCAGCATCACCATGCTGCTGGCCAGCCTCAGCAGCTGCTGCAACCCCTGGATCTACCTGTTCTTCAGCGGGCACCTCCTGCAGGACGCCGGGCGCTGCCGGGGCTGCTGGGGCCGCCCCCGGGCCGGGCTGCGCAGACCCAACTCCACGGGGAGCCTGTGCAGCAGGAAAACCACGATCCTGAGCCACAGCCACCAGGCCGGGGTGCCCCTGCACGGGGACAGCGCCAGGGAGCTGTACCCGCCCTGCGACGAGGCCGTGACGGAGTCGGGCACGCTCTAGGCTGAGGCGGTGGCAGGTGCGACACCACCAGGTGCGACACCGCCAGGTGCGACACCTCCCGCTGTCGCTGCAGAGCGCGGCTCTCCCCAGCGGGTGGCACCGCGTTTTGCTGAAATCGGAACGTTTCACCCAGAAACGTCCTCGCTGCCGGGGGATGGACAGAGCCCCTCCGGCCGCTGCCGGACCGCAGCATCCACCCCTACCCGTGCTTGGGGAAACCTCTGGCTGCTCTCCCCGGGGAGGGATCCTGCAACCTCCGGGGAGGAATCCTCCATCCTTCGGGATCAGGGGATCCTGCAACCTCCGCGGAGGGATCCTGCAACCTCCGGGAAGGGATCCTGCAATCTTCGGGATCAGGGGATCCTGCAACCTCCAGGAAGGGATCCTGCAACCTCCGGGAAGGGATCCTGCCACCTCCGCAGAGGGATCCTGCATCCTTCGGGATCAGGAGATCCTGCAACCTTCAGGAATGGGTTGGGTGGGAAGGGACTTTATGCCCATGCCATTCCCCCTGCCATGGCAGGGACACCTTCCACTGTCCCAGGCTGCTCCAAGCCCCGTCCAGCCTGGCCTTGGACACTGCCAGGGATCCTGCATCCTTCGGGATCAGGGGATCCTGCATCCTTCGGGATCAGGGGATGCTGCATCCTTCGGGATCAGGGGATGCTGCATCCTTCAGAATCAGGGGATGCTGCATCCCCAAAATCCTCCTGGAGGGGCCGGGGTTTTGCGTTCCCAGCTGCCAGCGAAGCAGCCGGAGCACGGCAGGCGGCAACGCGGCTCCATCTGCTCCAGAGTCGCCGCCGCTTCCTCCTCTCGCACCCTCGGGGCGTTGCTGGCCGAGCAGACAGCGGGGACAGAGCTGTCCCCCCGCGGGGCTGCAGAGCTCCTCTGGCCTGGAACTGCCCCCCTGCCACCTCCCCCGGGCCAGGGACGAGGCTGTCGCATCCCCTGGTGCTGGGCACAGCTGTCCTGCACCACGCTGTGCCCGCTGGAGCGCCCCAAATGTGGCACTGGCACCCCCGAGGAGCTGCTGGGAGCGGCCCTGGCCCTGCTCCAGCTCAGCCGGGCACATCCCGACTCCCCCCGTGCCCTCTTCCCATCAGCTCTGCTCCCAGCCCCGTCCTGTGCTCAACAGCTGCTGCACGCCAGGGAGCTGCTCTCACCCTGCTGCTGCTGCTGCTGCTTTCGGCTGATTTTGCAGGGTCAGGGCCCAAAGCCGCCCGGGGCTCGGGGAGCAGGGAACTCGCTTCCCCTGCAGCCCCAGCCTGGCCCCTGCCCTGCTGCCAGGAGCTGTTTTGTGCAGGAATAAATCATGGATGAGGCAGGAAAGAGCATCCATGAGCTCAGTTGAGCTCAAGAGCTGCTGAGGGTGATGTACAGGTGCCCCAGTGAGGGTTCCAAATTCCCTGTGAGCCATGGGCATCATTCCATCCACTATCACAGGCTAAAGCTGTAAAAATAAAACATTAAGAGTAAAATATTTTGAAATCTTCAATATTTTCACTTTTTAATTGCCAGGCATTTGAATCAGATCTCTCAGAAGCTTCCTCTCACTGGTTTTGGCCTCACCTCCAGTCCCACAAACACACCTCTCCTGGGTTTTCCAACGTTACCCAGGAATTGTTGGGGTTTTTGGAACATTTTCCTTCACGTGCCCTTCGAGCTGGGCCAGATCTGCACCACAAGGTCATGAAAGCAGGAGTGCCTGGCTGCCCCTGCCACTGATCAATCCCAAATCAATGCTCTCACAACCTTTCATTAAATCCCAACATTACTGAGCCCATTTAAAACACACTTGGGGCAGCTCCAGCCCTGAGGAAGGGGAGGCAGCAGCTCCATCCCCCCCTGTGCTGAGAGGCAGCAGCTCCATCCCCCTCCCAGAGCTCCCACTGGGGCACCGTTCCCATTCCCAGGCACTTTGGAAGTTTATTTCTGGAAAATTCAGAAGTAACAAAATGCTGAGGGAGGAGCAGGGACGTGGCCCAGGTGGGGACAGACCAACCCCAGCACCTGGAGTGGGGACAAAGCAGAGAAAGCAAAAGGTGGGAGACAGGGAGAGGGAAAAGCCAGTGGAACAATTGTATTTAAAAGGATCTTATGAGGCGGATGAGCAAAACAACATCACTGAGAGGAGCTGCCAGCTGGCTCAGGGCAGGTTTGAGGATCACTGCATCTCCCTCCCTGAAGTGCCCATTTTGGGAGGTGAGGGGGGGATGTTTCTTTGGCTTTCATGAAATGAGGGGGAGAAGGGCCATGACAGAGAGGTGGAGAGCTGATTCCAGCCTGGCTGGGAGGAGCCTCGCCCTGCCCCACCCCGCAGCCCTCGGGAACAGTGGAGCCTTTAAGGAAAAGCCAAGGAAGCTGTGCCTGCGGGTCGGGGTGGTACAAGAGCTGCAGCCCGTGCCAGGCAGTGCCCCAGGGGAAGGGGACAATGCCAGCTGTGCAGCTCCTGGGGGCTCTGGGCACCTCTGAGCAGCAGCACGCTGGTGTGCCAGCTACACCCTGGTGTGCCAGCTTCACCCTGGTGACAGCTACACCCTGGTGACAGCTACACATCAGTGCCACAGCTACACATCAGTGTCACAGCTTCACCTCGGTGTACTCCACACCCTTGGATGCCCTGGGGCTGGAGAAGGGCCAGAAATGTGTTTTCCTCTTCTTTGGGTCCACGTTGACATAATCCATCCCAGTCTTCACGTTCTCGTAGTCCTGGGCAGAGCCTGGCTCGGGACCTTTCCCTGGGAACACCAGGGATGTGTAATTGATGTTCTCCTCTGAGCCACGGCCCTGCAGGAGCAAAATGAAGCCCAGGTCAGGCCCCAGCACCCACCCAGGAGCCTTTGCCCTCAAGCCCATGTACCAATTCAGGGAATCGTGGAATGGGTTGGGTTGGAAGGGACTTTATGCCCGTGCCATTCCCCCTGCCATGGCAGGGACATCTTCCACTGTCCCAGGCTGCTCCAAGCCCCGTCCATCCTGGCCTTGGGCACTGCCAGGGATCCAGGGGCAGCCACAGCTGCTCTGGGCACCCTGTGCCAGGGCCTGCCCACCCTGAGAGAGAAGATTTTGTTTCCTAATTTTCCTACAGTGCCCAGGGATGCTTCCCTCTGAATGGGGGACACTGGAACACTGCATGTGACAGGGGACGACAACCACCCCAGCCCTTATCTATGGAATTTCAATGTGGTTTGATGGATTTGCTCCAGAGCTGGACACAGCACCAGGGGGCTGGGGATGATTTTCCCGTGGTACCTGAGGGCAGGAAGGGTTGTCAGAGTCCTCCGAGGTATCTGAGGATGTGTCACTGCTCCCTTAAAAACAGGAAACATTTACCACCGCAGCACTTCCCAGAGGGTTACAGGGAGAAAAGGATCAAGGGAGAAAAAGCAAACATGCTCAGAAGTGAAAATTCTGATCCACAAAGCATCAGTTTGATCCCTCTGAGCCGAACTTCCCTGGGAGAAATGGGGCAGGGAGAGCCCAGCTGGGTGGGAGCAATGGGGACAGGAGGCAGCTCCTGCTTGGCCCTTCTCCCACCCCAGGGTGTGCAGAGCTCATAAGGAAGAGACACCACACTAATGCCACCCAAAAATTCCCATCCCTGTGCCAGGACAACGCCCCATTGCTGCAGAGCCCCTTACCTGCATAGGCTGCTGATGGGTTTTGTGCCCCAGGTTGTTTTTGTGCCCCAGGTTTTTGTGCCGTGTCCCCTCCTGGTGCCGAGGCTGGAGCTGGGGTGGGCTGAGGGCTGGGATGCTCCCCAGGGCTGCTGCTCACCTGCATCCTGCAGGAATGCTGGGCTGTGAGCAAGAGGAGAGTGAGCCCTGGTCCCTGCACCCTGCTCCAGCAGCCCCAGTGCAAACCAGCCCACCCCAAAATATGCTTGAGCGTGTCCAGAGGAGAGCACGAGGCTGCTGAGGGGCTTGGAACACAAGCCGTGTGAAGAACAGCTGAGGCAGCTGGGGGTGCTCAGCCTGGAGAAAAGGAGACTCAGAGGTGACCTTGTCACTCTCTGCAGCTCCTGAAGGGGGGCTGTGCTCAGCTGGGGTCGCTCTCTTTCTCCGGGCAGCACTGACAGAACAAGAGGACGCAGTCTCGAGCTGCGCCAAGGGAGAGCCAGGCTGGGATTGAGGAGGAAGTTTTTCACAGAAAGAGTGGGCAAACACTGGAATCATCTGCCCAGGGAGGTGATGGAGTCACCATCCCTGGATGTGTTTAAAAAAGCCTGGATGTGGCACTGGGTGCCATGATCTGGTTGAGGTGTTGGAACATGGGTTGGACTCGATCTTAAAGGTCTCTTCCAACCTAGAAACTCTGTGATTCTGTGATTCTGTGAAAATAATGATTGCTGTGCTCTGGAGCAGGCTCATATCCATCAACTCAATTACTGAGATGATCCAGGGCCCTGTTCTCCCGCCAGGAGAGGCTGCAGTGACAAATGACAGTGTCAGGGCCTCTCTTGCAAGTTTGGAATGATTTTGACCCAAAGCAGAGCTGGGGTCTGTGCAAATGTGAGCAGCAGTTGGTGTGAAAGAATTCGCTGCTAGAAATTGCAGCTTCATCTGAATTCATACTCTGTGAGCTGATTCTTGCACTTCACTAAAAGAGCAATAAAAGAAAATGGTTTTGAAGCAACAAAAGGTTGTACAACCCTCACTGATGTGTACAACCATGTCACCCATGTCACCACAGCTAACAGCCAGCCCAGCCCAGCCCAGCCCTGCCCTGCCCCTTTCCCATCCCACCCCCACCCCAAACCAGGAAATCACCAGGGAAAGCCATTTTTTAATTACCAATTGTCCTGCTGAGCTTGGTGTAAAGGGCCAGCAAGAGGAGAGGGTAGAGTACCAAGGTGATAAGTGAGGTGACAGCAGGAATCCAGCTGAACGAGAGAAAACCATTCAGTCTCACTGAAATAGCCAAATTCTTCTCAATCAATCCCCCCATGGCTTCAAGGCACATTTTAGACTCAGGTTTGCTGGCAGCTTTCGGTTTTGCTTTTTGGTTTGGGGGTGATGTGGCCCAAAATGAGGGGCTGCGTTTTCAAGAATGATTTGAGTTCCTTGCCCCTCGTTTTTGGGGCCTGTCCCCAGAAGGGTTTTCAAAAGCCTCCGGGGGGGAATGTGGTGCTGGAGGGGAGAGAGACATGACAGATATGATGGAATTATAGAATTTGGAATGATGGAATGGGTTGGGACCTTTGAAGGTCACCCCCTGCCATGAGCAGGGACATTTTCAGCCAGACCAGGTTGCTCAGAGCCCCGTCCAGCCTGGCCTGGGGTGGTCCCAGGGGTGCTGTGAAGGGCTCTGTGCCCCAGGGTGCTGCACTCACCATGAACAAGGGTTCATCCTCCTGCTGAGGCGTCTCCAGGGCCTGGGGGGACACAGACAGGCAGCAGGACCTGGTGGCAACCAAAAAAATGGTCCCATTGAGCCTCATGCTGCCCCACACGAGCTGGAGATCAGGCTGGGCACTTGGAAGCAGTGGTTGGGTGTTGCAGACGTGAAATAAAGGGGGTTTTATTTTATCCCAGCCCTCCCCCTGTGAGAATCCCTGTGGTTCACACCCTCACAGAGCCACAGGCTGTCCCTTATCTCTGAATTAATGGCTTTATACATGCTCATATCTGAGACTTGTCTGGACTTTCTGGGTCCCACCACAACAGAACTGAAATTTGTTCTTCTTGCTTTAATCCTCTCTCATGGTTCGTTCTGTTTTATTTTCTCTTTCTCTTTTTAATCCACAGAAAAGAAAAAAAAAAAAAAAAAGGAAAAAAGGAAGAAAACTACAAGATGAAGAAAAAAAATCCATGGAAAACGTAACCAAAGGAAGGTCATAGGTTGGAGTGAGACCCTTGCATCAGTCAAGGTCCAGACAGAAATATCAGAGGCCTTCTAACACCTCAGTGTCTGAAACACCTCGGATTTAATACTGTGAGAGCCTCAATCCTGCTGAGGTTAAGAGGGTTTAAGGCAGAAAATCAGAAAACACCAATGCCTGGGCTGGGCCCCTTGGCTTGGGACTTGTGGCCATAACACTCGAGGGATTTATAATAAAGATAGGGGTGTTCATTCTGTAAAAATAGCAGTGGGCTGTTCCTTTTGTGAGCTTTCATTTGCAAAAAAGCACTTGAAATCCTCCCTCAGTGTTACACACTTGCTATTTATAAACGGCTGATGGGGAGAGATCTTCAGCTGAGGCTTTGATACAGTGATTAAAGCAGCCATGATAATTTGATTGATAGGCTGATGGATAAATTGATAGAGCAAAGGCATTATCCATCCTGTGGAGCAGATTCCATCATTCCCTCTGTGACACATTTCTGAGCCTAATTCATCAAAAGCTTTCCTGATAACCACCAATCTCCTGCAAAATTCCACTCATGCAAACAGTCTGATGACTGCCAAGCTGAAAGTTCATTTTTTTGCAGAAATTTTCCCCCTCCCTTACTGAATAAATCTGTCCCCAGATATCCTTCTCAAAGGGCTGCCACTCTTGAAAGGCTCATTTCCTACTGTGGGGCAGGAGACGCTGCTGCAGCAGCAGATAAGGATCTGAAAAATGAGCTGTTCAAAAGGAAATTGCAAAATAAGCCCCAAATCCAACTATCAGCAGCTTCTGTGCCGAGGTGGGTACAGCGAGATGGAGGCACCGATATCGGGTGGGTATCGAAAAATCTGACTTTAGGCAGCAGCCGGTGAGAGCCTGGCACCAAATGTGCTTTTTGGGGGGGCCTCAGGGAACATCTGTGAGCCTGCAGCCTCCAGGAGTTCAAGCCTTTCTCAGGAAAATGCTGAAATCAAGGTTTGCAGGGAGCTGCTCCTCGGCTGGGCAGCGAGGGTCAGCCTGAGGCATCTGCACTCAGCCAAACGGGAGTGAAAGCTCCAGAACGCCCCAAATTATTTTAATCCCACTTGAGCCAGGCCCAGCTGGCTCACTGGAGCTCAAGATGGCACCAAGACGTGCCCAGGGGGATTCCCAGCCCAGCTCTGTCCCACCCTCTGCTTCCCGCGCCGTCGCACGCGGAGCGCGGTGCCCAGCGCGGGCTTACCTGGGCTCAGAGCTTGCCAACCTTGCCTGCCCCACGGCTCGGGGCAGCTGGGGCCCTGCAGGCAGCAGGATTTGGGGCCGTTTCAGCAGGATTTGGGGCCTTTGCAGCAGGATTTGGGTGCAGAGCGGGGTCTGGCAGCGCGGCGGTGCCGGATGCGGTCACGCTCTACCCCCCAGGTCAGAGGCACCAAGGAGCCCACGCGAGTCCCATGACACCTCCCCTCTGTCAGCAGCCTCATTTAAATATATTGGGGTGTTTCTCTGCTGTTCTGCAGCTCTTTTGCTGCTGCACCCCTCCATCAATTCTCTGTCTTCCAGCAGCTTTGTCCCAACGTTCAGCTGAGCTTCCTTGGAGCCAAGCGGTGCTGGGGGAGCTGTGCCCAGCTCAACTCAGCTGCCACCCAAAACGAGCTCTGGGAGCTTCCAAGCCAACATTTTCCACAGGGATGAAGCATTTTGCACCACCTGGCTCCATGGCTGCTGGGGGTGGCTGGGCCTCCACCTGCCCACACTCTGGAGAACGTTCTGCAAGCTTTGGGGTGCAAGCAGCAGCCTGGCCGATCCCATCCTGAGAGTTCCCAGGAGGTCTGGGGAGTGCTGGCTGCTGGTTCGTAGGAACTGTGGGGTTTGTAGCTCTGGAGGTGCCCTGGCAGAAAGGAACAAGAAATTCCCTTTTTTTTTAAGGTGCCTGCTCACCTTTCAACATCTCCATCAGCCCACAGCAACCCTGTCCCAGGGATACAACATCCCAAAGAATCCCCCTGGATTATCTAAAAGCAAAAAGAAGATTTCAAAACGCATCACCTACCCCTGGAGCTGCATCACAAGTTGGGGTCACTTCCCAAATTCCCCTTCATCCCTGGCACTGCTCCCACCATCCACCAGCTCCATCCTCAGATGTCAGTCCTGCTCTCCTCACAGCTGCTGCACCCCAGGTAAATATTTTGGGGTTTATTTAACTGAAACTTGCTTGTTTGTTGATTTTTTTTCAGGTGAGAGTTTGCTGCTGCAGCGCTTTCAAGTGCTCGGTGGTGGATAAACAGATTAACAGGTGGGAGAAGTGTCTGATAAAGGCAGGAAAAAAGGGGTTTTTTACAAAACGCTGCTGGGGCACGGTGTGAATCAGCCCGGGCAGTGGCTCCACTAAAGGAAATGTGTAAGAAGGAACACAGATAACACGTTTTTAGCCTAAGAACAGGGTTTTAAACAAGGAAAGTGCTTCACACAGAGCTGGTGAGAGGTATTTTTTCTACCCAAAGGGCAAAACCTATTTCTGATCAAACTGTGTGGCCCTGGAGGAGTGGGACACAGCTGGGGACAGCCCCTGCCAGGCAGAGGTTCCTTTCTTACCAGACTGGGATGTTGCAGGAGCTGGGGTCACCTTTCCTCAGTTTCTCCAGACAGGCTGGCCCTGCCAAGATGAGGGACACCAAGGCTTTGAAATTGGGCATCTCCTCCCTCTGCATTCCACACACTGAGGTACAGCTGGAATGTGTAGAAACAAAGCCTTTTGGACACCATTTTCTGTGCAAATCCAGCCCAGTTGCTCCCAAAACATAGAGGAAAAAAAAAAAAAAACACTTTGTTCTACTTGAAATCGCAATTTTGAAGTGCTCCTAAGAGTTGAGCTTTTAAAATCGCTTCTAAAATAACTCAAAAGTCGAAATAGATTTGCTTAGCTGCAAAAATGTCTAAATGAAAGGTTCTGGCCTCATTATGACTTTCATCTTCCTATTTTAATGCTGAATCCGCTGCCAGGAGTTTGCAGATTATGATGATCCAATTGGGGGATCTTTTGCACAAAATAAACTATTTCACTGAAAGTGTTTGGCGTGTCTGTGCTGCTGCTCACCCTCACGTTTATCTCCAAAGCCCAGTGACCCTTCAGGCTGGGTTTTCTGATAGGATTTTCGGGTTATAAACCATGTCTGGAACAATCCACTTGCTGTTTTCAGCTTATCTGGCACTTGCTGCAGCTGCTTTTGTTTTAGGAAGTTTCTTTCTAATCCATGAATATGTGATTAGGACAAGGAAGGAGGCTGGTACATTAAACTGCCTCTCAAAAGGGGAAATAGAGAATAAATTTGTATAAAAGCCACTTGTTAAAAAAAATATTGCAGCGTGGGGGAATGCAAGGAATTTTTATTTGTTTTGAAAAAACAGCTGCATTTGCCATCGGCATCAACTGTGCTGTGCCAAACATTTTCCTGCTCACATCAAGAAATATTTGATGGATTTTTCAAAGCTTAATCTGCCCACAAAGCTGGGGAGAGGAGGCGCCTGGCAGCATCTCCAGGGATGGGGACACAAGATCCCGGTGACAGCAGGACGTGACTCAGCTGTCCCCAGCCACCCTCGGTACCTGTGCCTCACAGATGAGGACTTTAATTTCCTGGGCGAGGGCTTTAATTAGATAAAATTTAATTAGATAAAACAGGCTCGCTGGGACAAACAAAAAATTGATTAGCACGGTGCTAAAGCCTGTTAATCATGTGAATGGGGCTCGCTGAGCAGAACACCCCCTTTAGCTCCCAAAACCATGCCCAAACCATGGAAAATAAGGACAGCATGGGAAATAAGGGCCTGGGAGATGGTGGCAGCAGGAAAAACCTTGCCTGCCCTCACTCACTCCCCCCATGTGTGAAGGCTTTATTTGTTCATCAGCATTTTCTGTTTGCGCTCGCTGAGGCTTGAACGAGACTGAGTCCTGGGTAAAACAAAACTCCCAGAGGACGAGCCCGTTAACGCCTGCAGAGCAGCGGGGAGCTGTCTCCCCTGGAAAGCTGCTCCTCCCCGGCCTTTGCAAGGGAAAGTGGAGGATTCCCGAGCCGTTCATCACCACTAATTAGTCTTTGCCTTTTAAAATCAGGTCTGTGGTACCAACACATTTCTTTCCTGCACCTCCCTGCAGCTGCCGGGCTTTGGGGCACCCCACGGCCACGGGCAGCTCCCTGGGGTGGGGCTGTGGGGTGAAGGAGAAGGGAAGTGCTCCTCCAAAGCATTTCGGGGGGTTTCCACCAGTGGATGAGGAGCTGGTGCTGGGATGTGGCACGCTGCTGGGATGGAGACCCCGTTCTGCTCCCTCTGTGGGATCTCCGCTGCCCCAAAATCAGCCAAACCCGCCCCTACTCAGCTCCCACAGGCCCCCCAGCGCCGTCCTCACCCAGAAAAGCAAACGTGACCCCGGAGTGCCCGCTCAGCCTCGCCTGGGCCGTGGCCAGTGATTCATTGCGGGTGCCTGGGCCCGGTGTTGACTCTGGCAGGGCCGTTATCGAGCTTGGCACCGTGGCTATAAGAGCGGCACCGCGGCGGCCACAGCCACCATCCACACCATGAGGCGCCTGCTGCTCCTCGCCGCGCTCTGCCTGGCCCTGGCCGGCGCCCTGAGGAGGTAAGGGGGTCCCCAGGGTCCCCAGGGTCCCCAGGGTCCCCAGGGTCTGGGGGGTTCACTGCCAGGGCTGTGACGGGTGGCAGAGCTCAGCCTGTGCCGGAGCAGTGGCACCACGCTGGGATTTCTGCTCCGTCCCTCTGGCCAGAGCCCGGCAGCAGCAGGAGGGGCTGCAAAGGGGTTTGTGCAAGCAGGGAGGGCAGAAAAAAACAGCCTGGATCTGGATCCCCCTTGGACCTGCTCGCCCTGCCCAGCCCCAAGGGCCTTCCCCTCGGTGGCACCGGGACAGTGACAGCCTGTGCTGTCACTGCCAGGACGCTCTCCTGCCAGCTCTGGCCTTGATTTCCTGGGCCCTAAACCACATCCAGTGCCCCTCTTCTGCTGTGCCTTGGCTGGAAAATGTTGCAGGGGGAAATGTGGGCTCTGAACCTCCATCCTGGCAGTGCCAGGACCCACAGGGTGGGCACAGGACATGGGCAGCACCTCCCTGAGTGACTAGGACCCTCAGGGTGGGCACAGGACATGGGCAGCACCCATGGGAGTGACCAGAACCCTCAGGGTGGGCACAGGATGCGGGCAGCACCCATGGGAGTGACCAGAACCCTCAGGGTGGGCACAGGACATAGGGCAGCACCTCCATGAGTGACCAGGACCCTCAGGGTGGGCTCAGAACACGGGCAGCACCTCCATGAGTGACTAGAACCCTCATGGGCAGCACCCATGGGAGCACCCATGGGAGTGCCCAGCACCCTCAGGATGGGCACAGGACATAGGGCAGCACCCACAGCAGTGCCCAGGGCCCTCAGAGTGGGCACAGCACCCTCAGGGTGGGCACAGCACCCTCAGGGTGGGCACAGCACCTTCAGGGTAGGCACAGCACCCTCAGTAGTGCCCAGCACCCTCATGGTGGCACAGCACCCTCAGAGTGGCACAGCACCCTCGGTAGGGCCCAGCACCCTCAGGGTGGCACAGCACCCTCAGGGTGGCACAGTGTCCTCAGGGTGGCACAGCACCCTCAGGGTGGCACCGTCCCCTCAGGGTGGCACAGCCCCCTCAGGGTGGCACAGCACCCTCAGGGTGGCACAGCCCCCTCAGGGTGGCACAGTGTCCTCAGGGTGGCACAGCCCCCTCAGGGTGGCACAGCCCCCTCAGGGTGGCACAGCACCCCGCAGTGACCGGGCCCTTCCCCGCAGGGTGCCCCTGAGCCGGCGCCGCTCGCTGCGGAAGCTGCTGCGGGAGCGGGGGCAGCTCTCGCACCTCTGGAGGGCCCGGGCCGGGCCGGACGCGAGCAGCGAGGACTGCGCCGCCTTCTCGGAGACCAACGAGCCCCTCATCAACTACCTGGACGTGAGCAGGGAGGCACCGCGGCCCGGGGGCACCCTCAGTCTGCTCGAGCAGCGCCCGAGCCCAAGCGCTGCCCACAAACCCCGCGGCTCCAGGCAGTGCCCGGCGTGCCAGGGCTCGCTCCCTGCCCGGCCCTTTGTCCCCGGGATGTCAGGAGGAGGACAAGGGAGGGCATTCATGGCAGGCACTGCCAGCCCCTTCCCTCCCTGCCGCGCTCTGCCCGCCCCCCTGGGGACAGGCTCGCTCCAAAATTCAAGTTATTCAGGGCAGAGCCCCCCGCAGAGGTGGAGGGAGATCCCCAGGACAATCCCGTGCCCCAATTCCCCCGTCCCCAAAGCCCTGCCTGGTGACGAGGGTCCCCTCAGGGCCCAGCCTTGCCAGGAAGAGGCAGAGGCCTGTACCCAACGTGCCGCCTTTTGCCTCAGTCCCCGTTGTTGTTCCTTAAATATTTGTCTCCTTTATTCCACCTGGCACGGCACAGATCAAACACTGAGCCCCATCCGTGCCCTGCAGACACCCCACGCTCTGTTCTGCTGGCATTTCTGGCCGTGCTGGTGGCTCAGGGTGCTCTCTGCCCCCCTCTTTGGCAGATGGAGTATTTTGGGCAGATCTCCATCGGGACACCCCCCCAGAATTTCACCGTGGTGTTCGACACGGGCTCCTCCAACCTCTGGGTGCCTTCTATCTACTGTGTCAGCAAAGCCTGTGGTGAGTGGGGGGCCCCTGACACCAGAGAGGCCACAGGCCACCAGCCCCAAGGCCCTGGGGACTCTCCTAACAGAGGTGACAGAAATCCAGGGGTGAAAGCAGGGGGTGACAGCTCAGCAGGGGACAAACGTGGCTTTTTGGGGCTGTCAGTGATCAGCCCGCCTCAGAGAGCCCAGAGGGACCAGAGCATCCCCGAGCCCAGCAGGAAATGGGGAATGGGACTGGATCCCAAATGGAGTTGGGGAATGGGACTGGATCCTGCAGGGAACTGGGGAAGGGGACTGGATCTCACAGGGAATTGGGGAAGGGGACTGGATCCTTCAGGGAATTGGGGAAGGGGACTGGATCTCACAGGGAATTGGGGAAGGGGACTGGATCCTTCAGGGAATTGGGGAATGGGACTGGATCCTGCAGGGAATTGGGGAAGGGGACTGGATCCTACAGGGAATTGGGGAAGGGGACTGGATCCCACAGCGCCATGGGGCTGCTGCTGGCTGTAACCAGGGACAGCAGTGCTCATCTCAGGACTCATTAAATGCTGCTGATCCTGCTCCCCCTAACAGCCCTTGCACCCTTCATCAGACTGAAACAGGAGAGGTTTTCTCCCCTCTCAAAACCCCAGCAGGTCCCTCTGCAGAGCCCCCATAACCAGGAGTTTTGGTGACACCACGCTGCGCCATCATTTCACCTCACTGGGGGCTCCTGGCAGCTGTGGCAATGCCAAAAAAACGACATTTCTGGTGACAGATCCCATCTCCTTCCCCAGCTGAGCACACCAGGTTCCAGCCAACCCAGTCCAGCACCTACCAGGTGATAGGGACCCCCTTCTCCATCCAGTACGGCACCGGGAGCCTGACGGGGATCATCGGATCCGACCAAGTAGCCGTGAGTGACCTTTGGGTTGCCCCGCTCTGCACAATGTGCCTGGGACTTGCCCATGGGCTCGGGCCCCCACAGAACCCCCTCCTCCCTGCAGGTCGAGGGTCTGGCCGTGAGCAACCAGCAGTTTGCAGAGAGCATCAGTGAGCCGGGAAAAGCCTTCCTGGATGCTGAGTTCGATGGGATCCTGGGCCTGGCTTATCCCTCCCTGGCCGTGGATGGGGTCACCCCTGTCTTCGACAACATGATGGCCCAAAATTTGGTGGAGCTGCCCATTTTCTCTGTCTACATGAGCTCGTATGACATGGCTTTGCTCCGGGATGTTGCTTGGAGTCTGGCATTGCTTTAGGGAGCAGGAGGGGCTGCTTAAATACAGATAATGAAGGGGGGGTTGGCACCAGATTGAGCATCGCAGAGCTCTGGCCTTGCAGCATGTGTGGGGAGAAAGTTGGGGTAAATTCATGCTAAATGGACAAAAATCCCTCGTGTCTTCCTCCTCCCTGCAGGAACCCTGACTCCCCCCAGGGAGGAGAGGTGCTTTTTGGGGGCTACGACACCTCCCGCTTCACGGGCACCCTGAACTGGGTGCCAGTCACCCAGCAGGGCTACTGGCAGATCCAGCTGGACAAGTGAGTGGTGCTGGGCAGGGAGGAAGGGCAGGGCAGGGCTGGGCTGGCGGAGCACGACAAATCCCTCCTGCTCCTTCTCCCCTCTTCCAGCGTCCAGCTGGGTGGGACAGTGACCTTCTGTGCCAACGGCTGCCAGGCCATCGTGGACACCGGCACGTCGCTCATCGTGGGTCCCACCAAGGAGATCAAAAAACTGCAAAACCTCATTGGGGCTGTGTCTGTGGACGGAGAGGTGAGAGCCAGGGCGGGGACAGGAGGGAACAAAGCCTTGGGGACCCTTCCCTGCTGGAAGGGACCCCCCTGGGCAGTCCCTGAGCCCCCGGCTCTGTTCCAGTACGCCGTGGAGTGCAGCAACCTCAGCGTGATGCCTGACCTGACCTTCACCATCAACGGGCTGCCCTACACGCTCAGCGCCCAGGCTTACACCCTCGTGGTATGGCTGTGCCTCCCCCAACCCCAAATCCCAGCTGCTCCAGTGGCAAAGGTGGCCCAGCCCCACGCCGGGAGCTGGCAGTGTGTCCCCAAGGGTGACAAACCCCGCCGGTTTCTGCTTTGCCACCGCTCCTGGGTGTTTGCATGTGCACGAGGCTCTCGGCTTCATCCCCAGCTTTCCCCTTCTCTTCCCCCAGGAGTATGCTGATGGCATGGCCTTCTGCACCAGCGGCTTCCAGGGCAGCGACATCCCCCCTCCCACAGGACCCCTCTGGATTTTGGGAGATGTTTTCATCCGTCAGTTCTACTCCGTCTTCGACCGTGGGAATAACGTGGTGGGGTTGGCCCCTGCTGTCCCTTAGGGCTGTGACATCCCTGGGGCAGGAGAGGAACGGGCCTTGGCAGGATGTCACCATGTCCTCCTTGGTGTCCCCAGGGGGATGAAGACACCCAGGGGTGCCGTGAAGAGTCCAGCAGAGGTTCAGTCCACACCAGGACACTGTGATGTAAAAATGTCTCGGGCAGCTCTGTGATCTGCTCTGCACATTCTCTCTTTTTGAATCCTGAGCCAATAAAAACTTCAATAAACCCAAACTTCTTACGCTTCTGTCAGCAGCAGCCCAGCAGAAATCCTGCACATCTCAAAGGTTTACGCTGGGGGTTAAATCCTCCTTGCCCATGTCCTGCTCTCCTCCCTGGGGGATCCATGGCACTGCCAGGGCTGCACTCCCAGCCTGCCTGGAGCTTCCCCGGGATTTCCACAGGGGCAGAAAGAAGGGGATGCTTTGCCCAGGTAGAGCAGGAATCCCTGGAGGTGGCTGTGGCCATCCCAGGGGCAGGGCAGGGGCTGAGGGAGCACTGGGAATGCACCTTTCCTCAGCTGGGGCTGGTAAACAAGAAGGTAACAGGGAGACAGGAAAGACCCTGGGGCTCTTTCTGTGCCACGAAACTCCCGGAGCCACCGGTGATTTCTGGTGAATTTTGCTTTGATTCCCTTGGGGAACTCACAACAAACTGCTTGGTGGGTCCTTGAAGCTAAAAGGGCAAAGCTGCTGAGCCCTGGGCTGGGCTGGCTCGAAGTGTGGGGGCTGTGGGGGGCTGCAGAGGGGCTGCAGAGGGGCCACTGGCCATGGGGTTCCCCGGGAGTCACCGTGGCACATGTGACTCACTGACGGAGAGTGACAACGCACGAGTGGCAGTGGCTCACGAGTGATGCACCCTGAGGCGGCGAGAAAGGGAAGCACAAAAAGGTTATTTGGTTATTTTTATCCAGGCCTTTGCTCTGTTTTCCCCACTGACCCTGAAGCGAGGCCAGCAGTGCCAAGGCCGGGGAGCTGGAGTGTCCATGTCCCAGCCCAGCCCGGTGGCTGCCCCATCCCTCCCAGAGCAGAGCAGCCTTCAGGGCTGGGTCTGGGAGCTCTGGAATATCCAGATCTGGTTGTAAACTTTGCGGCTGAGCCTTGTGGATTGCAATAAAGGGAGATATCTGCCTTACCCAGAGGCACTGATTGTGCCACTGACCAGTGTGGGCTCTGTGACGTTTCCTGTGTTGACTTCACCCCTGCTGCAGTCCCAGATAAGGTGCTGGGGCTGCTGGACAAAGGTCTCCTGTCCCTCTTCCATCTTAACCCTTAGCACGCCAAGGTGCTGCTGAGCACGAGCCCGGGGGCTGGAGGGGAGCATCCAGGGATGATGGATGACAGGGGCCACCCAGTGTCCCCAAACAGCAGCTGGCAGCGAGAGCTGGCCTGGCCTGGAGTTGCCCAGGACTGCTCTGGTGCTGTGTTTTTGGGATCTCAGGGCATTCTGTGCCCTCTTGACAGGTTTGGGGGGGAAACTGCTCGAACAACTGAGCATGCCAATAAAGAGTGACCCTCCTGTCCCCCAAGGAGGCTGAGCAGGGCAGGGAACACTTGGATGCCCTTTGCTTCCTTCCCTTTCCCTCACTCCCATGGCCCTGCAGGGCACAGCCCGTCCTCTCCTTGTCCCCATCAGCCTTTCCCCCAGCTGTGTCAGCCCCAGCCTGGGTTTCATCACTGTCCTCAGAGTCACAGGCCACAAACCCCACGCCTTTTCCTCAGAATGCTGACGTGGGGGAGCAGCCAGGACGGGACTGAAGCTGTGGTCACTGCAGCTGCTGAGCGACGCCTCGGCCATCACTTCCTCCCCACCACTGCTCCCACTGCCTTCATCCAGGCAGAACCTCAGCCCAGGGGGGATTAGGAGAGCAGCAGCTTTGGGGAAATCCCTTTTCCTGTGAAATCAAACAAATGCCAGAGATAAGGCTGATGTGCCCTGGTGGGTGCAGTCACCCTGGCTAAAAGCAGAAGTGGCCATGGGCATCAGCTGCAGTTTGGGATTGACCACAAACCCCAGCCCCAGCAGCATGGAGAGGCTTCGATCATCTGATGGGGTGAGCAATCCCCTGTCCCACCAGGGACACGCGAGAGGAACTGGGGCAGAAGTTGTTGTGGGGGGAGGTTGAACAAGAAGTTCTCTGTGCAGGAGCAAAGGTGAAGCAGGATGTTGGAAAGGGGCTGAAAACAGGATTAGGAGAGAGCTGCTCCAGGGAAATGTCAGCCTTTTACCCACCACTGGTGAGAACTGGCTCAGGTTCTCCTGCCTCAGCCCAGCTCCTCCCAGTGCCTGCCCTCTGGGGGGAAAAACAGATTTTTCTGGCCAGACAGGTCCCAGAATTGCACCTGGAGAAGAGGGGGAGGAAGGTTTGTCCTGCTAGGTGCAGTGATCCTTGCTGAGATCCCATCAGGGTCTGCAAGGGGAAAAAAAATCTATAAAAACATTGGAAGTGAAAAAGCCAAAGCCAGTGGTCTTGGAGGGATCCCAAAACCTGGGCACGGGACCACCATCAGCTGGGGGGCTGCTGGTTCAGGATGAGGGAGGGCTCACGGATGGGGGACATGCCGCTCCCACCGCAAAGCCCAAATCCTGCAGAATGCTCGGCAAAGGCGCGGGACCTGCCCTTGCACGTCGGGAAGCAGAGCTCTGCCTTCGCGGCCGTGGCCAAGCAGGTTTTCCCACTCCAAAGAGCCCTGGGCACCCGCCTGGTGCTGGGATGGCTCCATGGGGGCAGCTGAGATCCCCAAAATCCCATTTACTGATTGAACACGTCCTCCTGCAGATGTCACCAGCTCTGTTCCCTCTTTTTGGGTGTTTCTGGGGTGCCCGTGCTGCCTGTGGGTGCTGGGTGGGACCCCTGCGGGCTGGGGACTGCGGGGATGTGGCACCGAGGGGCTGGAAATGCTCGTGATCCCCACCCTGCCCCTCTCCTGCCTGGAAAATGAGACGAAGCCGCAAAGAGCTGCTCAGAGGGATCCCAGCCCCTCCTCACCCGTGCCCAGCTCCCAAATCCGCTTATCCCATCCCACGATCTCAGAGCAAAGTCCGGCACGGCTCCAGGGATGCTGCCACAGCCCCGCCCGGCTTTTGTCCTCAGCCCAGCGGCGCCGCAGATAAAGGGTCCCGGGGCGGTGGCAGAAAGGAACCGAGGGAATTCTGAGCCAGAGGAGAGGCCGAAAGTCAATCCCAAACTCCAGCAGTGGAGGAGAATCTTGTTGTCCTTCCCCGTCGGACCCGAGCCGGGGACACTCGGCAGAGCCGCGAATCCACGGACATCCCAGCGCCCGCCCCGGCTCCTCCAGCCCCGCCGGCATCTCGGCCCCTTTCTGCTGATGTCACGGAGCGGGGCCCGCAGCCGCCTTCCCCGGGAGGGCAGGGATCGGCCGCCCCTTCCCGGATCCTCCTCTCTCGCCTCTCCCCTCCCCGGCCCGGCTGCAGCGGAGCCGGGAGCCGCGGCTGCCCGGCAGGTGAGCGCTCTGCAGGTGAGTCCCGGGGGCAGCCGCGACCCGCGGGGCAGCGGCGAGGGGAAACTCCATTTCGAGTTTACAGACATCTGGCCTCCCACAAAGCTGGCGAAAGCACAGGGAAGCTGGTGTGTGCTGAGACACGAGGCTGTGCCTGTGCCCAGGATGCTGCCCGCGGCTGGGCACGGCTGGCAGAGGGGGCAGGGGGGCCTGGAGCCCACAGGGGGGAGATCCCCGCTGGTGTTCCGAGGGGAATGGCGCAGGGCTGGCCAGCGCATCAGGGAAAAATGCAGGGATGAGGCTGCCAGGGTTTCCACCCGTGCCTTGGCCGCTGGTGTCGGACGCTGCCGTGAGGATGGGGCTGCTGTAGCTGCTGGGGGATGCTGGGGCCACCTGAGGAGGGGATTTCAGGGGTCCTGGCCGGGCTCAGAGTGTGTGGGGACACTGGGACATAGTGGGGACACATTCTGGGGGGAGATTTCGGGGCGTCCTGGGCAGGGATGCTCCCTGGGCTGTGCTCGAGGCACCAAGGAATTCCTTCTGGCTGGCGTCTTCTTTAATAAATTTATTTTCGCCAGGACCCCAGGCGTGTGTGCCAGGCCTAGGGGGAGGGACTGCGCTGGAGAGGGGGTGGGAGAAGCAGGGAAGTGGCTCCCAGCAGCTTTGAATGGTGATGAACCGGCGAGTCTGGGCGTGCTGCGGCTCCTCGGGAGCGGGCGGGGACGTGGGCCGGGCTTGGCATGGGGGGGTTTCTGTCCCCACCGTGCCTGGGACACAAGTGCCGACATGGCAAGGGCCTGATGCTGGCACGGTGAGGGCACAGCGACATCCCGGGGTGGCAGCAGGGACAGGACCCCAGGGCTAGCCCGGGTGCCATCCGCACAGCCCCGTGAGCCCCTCTCGCCCCCAGGGCCTGTCCATGGATGCCAGCAAGAAGGTGGATCTGAAGATCATCATCATCGGAGCTCTGGGGTAAGGAGCTGGCGAGGGAGGGAAGCCCCCTGCGTGTGCTGGGTGTCCCCTGCCCACCCCAGCGTGGGCAAAGCCTCAGCAGTGCCCCTTTCCTCGTCACCAGCGTGGGCAAGACCTCCCTGCTGCACCAGTACGTGCACAAGACGTTCTACGAGGATTACCGCACCACGCTGGGCGCCAGCATCCTCACCAAGGTCCTCGCCGTGGACAGCACCCCCCTGAAGCTGCAGGTGAGCGGGGTGAGCTGGCACTGCCTGCGGTGCCCACCCCGATCCCAGCTCCGTGTGTCCCAGCCTGGCCCGCTGTGCCCAAGTGCCACTGCGGTCATGAGGCGCAGAGCCCAATTTTCAGAGCTGAGTTTCAGAGCTGAGTTTTAGAGCCAAATTTTCAGAGCCTGATTTTTGGAGCCTGATTTTCAAGCTGATTTTCAGAGCTGATTTTCAGAGCCAATTTTCAGCATCCATGAACTACACTGGAATCCCGCAGGAATTCTGGGGCCTCAGCACCCCTGAAGCTGCTCCTCTGGGCTGCAGCACCCACCCTGCTCCTGTCACGTGCCCTCCTCTGCCCTAGATCTGGGACACAGGGGGACAGGAGCGATTCCGGTCCATGGTGTCAACCTTCTACAAAGGCTCAGACGGCTGCGTGCTGGCCTTCGACGTGACAGACAGGGAGTCCTTTGAGGCCCTGGACAACTGGAGAGATGATTTCCTGGAGAAGGTCATTCCCAGGGAACAGGATTTCCCCATGGTGGTGCTGGGGAACAAGATAGACCTCAGTGACCGGCAGGTAAGGGTGGAGCAGGGAGAGCAGGAGAAGCAGTGGTGGGGTCACCACCCCTGGAGGGATTTAAAAGTTGTACAAATGTGGCACTTGGGGACGTGGTTTAGTGCTGGGTTAATGGCTGGACTTGATCTTAAGGGTCTTTTCCAACCTAAACTATTCCATGATTGGGATGCTGTAGGGTCCCAATGGTTTTGAGGGCTGATCCTTCACCTCAGAACCAGCCTGTTCCCTATCCTCACATAAACCAGAGCTCCAGGCAAGGAGCTGCCACCTCCCCCAGCACTCCAGGAGGGGATGAGCAACATCCTCCTGCTGCTCCTTGGGGCACAGACTGTCCCCACCAGAGGCAGCAGGAATGACAACCTCAGGCACTGCCAGCACCCCCTCACCCAGCAGCGCCTGCATGGGTGAGGAGAGTCCCCTGTCCCAGCCCTGAGCTGGGGCTCACCCAGCAGTGCCTGCATGGGTGAGGAGGGTCCCCTGTCCCAGCCCTGAGCTGGGGCTCACCCAGCAGTGCCTGCATGGGTGAGGAGAGTCCCCTGTCCCAGCCCTGACCTGGGGCTCACCCAGAAGTGCCTGGAGGGGTGAGGAGGGTCCCCTGTCCCACCCCTGAGCTTTGGCTCCATCCTCCCATCCCTCAGGTGCCCAAGGAAACGGCCTCGGCCTGGTGCAAGGAGAAGGACATCCCGTATTTCGAGGTCAGTGCCAAGAACAACATCAACGTGGCCGAGGCTTTCGAGACCCTCGCGAAGCAGGCGCTGAGCACGGTGAGCACCCTCCGGCTCCGAGCTGTGCTGGGGGAGCAATCGGGGGAAACCCGGGGTTAGTCAGACAGATCCTCCCGTGTGGAACAGCTCCTGCTGCAAGGGAGAGCCCGGGAATGGGAGACGCAGCAGTGCTTGATCCTAAATCAATAGGATCAATAGGAATTGCCGTGTCGTTTCCCGCAGCGATGGGAGCCCACAGCGCGCCAGCACTGTCCTCTAGCGGCCGTGCCTCGGGGACACTGGTGTCCCCAAGCCCTGCGCTAGGTGGCTTTTGCCTGGATTTTGCCGGCAGTCCCAAGGCAGGGCTGAACCCAGCGCTCAGGCCGGCTCGGAGCTGCGCTCCCTCATCCTTCCCCTTCTCCGCCTCTCTTCCAGTATAAAGGGATTTTTGAGAGTTATTTAACCGACTCCATCAAGCTCACTCCCGACGACAAGCCCAAGCAGAGCTGCTGCTGACCCCGGGGCCGCTGCCCACGGCTGGAGCCCTGCCCGGGGGCCCGTGCCCGCTGCCCACCCCAGCCTGCCCACGGGGACTGGCCGCGCCAGGGCACGGGACGGGCACCGCTGGACACGCCGGGGCCGGCTGCCTGCTCATCCCGGGATTTGCTGCTTGCCACGGCTCTGGAGCTGCTCACCCGAGCCTCCCAATCACCGCAGTGTCACGGTGGTGGCCCTGTCCCCCTCCCCGAGCGGGCGATGTCCCTGCGGTGACGGTGCCAGGGATGCGGGCAGGGCTCCCGGTGCCTCTCCAGAGACCTTGGCACCACGGGTGACCCTTCCCAGAGCACAGCCTGGTGGCCCCGCGGCTCCCAGGGTGGTACGGGCTGGCCTGGGGGGACAGTTGGGGCTGGTGGCCTCGGCACAGGGACCTGCCACTGTGGAGGCAACTATTCCGTGCCTCAGTTTCCCCTCCTCTCATGCATATCCCCCATCAAACACCTTCCCCCTCCCGCCTCACTGGGGAGGATTCTCATAAAAGCACTTTGTCAGGGGTACTCTTTTTTTTTTTTTAAGGAAATTAAATATTTCATTTTTATTTACATTTATGTGTTGTAAAGCGCTGCCCAGGTCCCTCAGCAGGAAGGTGGGGTGGGGGCTCCAGACTTCCCTCCCTGAGCCTGTTCAGCTTCTCAGAGCTGCGGGACGGATTTTTGGGTCTGGGCTTTTTTTTTTTTTTTTTTTTAATTTTTATTTTCCAGTGTAAATTTTGGGTCAGGGGAGGAGGAGGAGGTGCGAGGTGGGCGTGCAGAGGTGGCGTGGGGCCAGGCCGGGGCGGCTGTCGGCAGAGGGAGCCCGCTGGGAGCAGAGCCCGGCTCCCGCTTCCCTCCTGCATCCATCCCGGGCACCTTCCAGCAGCTGGGGCTGCCCGGGGACTCCACCCCTGTCCCCGCGCCGCCGGGGGCTGCAGCATCCCCCTGGCCGGGGTGGAGGGACTCAGATCCCCAGGGAGGCCTCCAGGGACCTCCTGCTCTCCTGCCAGACCCCCCCACTGACTGCGGCGGTGCCACAGAGCTGCCCGGAGGCTGCCCTGGCACCACCCGGGCTGCCCAAGGGGACAGCAGCCAGGGGTGGCAGTGGCAGGGCTGGCAGGTGAGCTCAGGAAGGGTGAAAGCTGAGCGAGGGCTGGGCACGGGGGGCGTGGGGGCTGCGGAGATGGGGAGGGAGATGGGGCTGGGGCTGGAGATGGGGCTGGGGCTGGAGATGGGGCTGGAGATGGGGCTGGAGATGGAGATGGGGCTGGGGCTGGAGATGGGGCTGGGGATGGGGCTGGAGATGGGGCTGGAGATGGGGCTGGGTCTGGAGATGGAGATGGAGATGGAGGTGGAGATGGGTCTGGAGATGGGGCTGGAGATGGAGCTGGGGCTGGAAATAGAGCTGGAGATGGGGCTGGGGCTGGAGATGGGGCTGGGGCTGGAGATGGGGCTGGGGCTGGAGGTGAGGCTGGAGATGGGGCTGGAGATGGGGCTGGGGCTGGAGATGGGGCTGGGGCTGGAGATGGGGCTGGGGCTGGAGGTGAGGCTGGAGATGGGGCTGGGGAGATGGGGCTGGAGCTGGAGCTGGTTCTGAGAGAACGGACAGTTCCCACCCTCGTCCTTACGCAACGCTCCGCCTGTTTATTTGGGCACCGGGCCGGGGAGAGGATTTGTCCCTTCCTGTTTTGAGGAGAGGGGCATTAACTGTCTCCTCCCCACCTTCCGGACGCCCTTTCCCCACCCTGCGCCTGCCCGGAGCCCCCCTCACACCCAGCATCCCCCAGCCCCTCCTGGCCCCCGCCGGGGCTGTTGGGACGCGGGGGCTGGGCCCTGTCCGTGCCAGCAGCGAGGCTGTTTCTCATCGCACCCTTCCCCCGGCAGCTCCCAGCGCTGGCGAACAAGAACCTGCTCTGTTTTAGCCCGGCCCGCAGCAGCTTGGACCCCGCGGGCTGAGCAGGTCACACCAACGCCCCAAGGGGAGGGGAAGATCCCTGAGCCGGGGCTGGGCAGCCTCTGGCGCAGCCCAGCGCTGCTGTGGGTGCCGGAGCCTGCGAGGGGCAGCAGCTGGAGCCAGGCGGGAGCTGCAGGCTGGGCTCAGGGGCGGCTGGATGCTCTGCACAGGGCAGGCAGGAGCCCCCGGACTGGGGGTCAGACCTGGAGCTGCCGGCAGAGCCCCTGGGCAGGCTCTGAGGGGCTGGGCTCAAACTGAGCCGGGCTACAGCACTTTGTGCATCATTCCAGACGCGGGAATCGGGACTGTGAAGGATGCTGCAGCCTCGGGAGCTGGCAGGATCTCCAATGGCATCACCACCGTGTGGAAATCCCGTCCAGCACCGTGCTGGGGCCAGTACAGCCCTCCAGCCTTTCTTCTCCCTCCATCCCTCCGGGGCAGGGTGTCCTGCAGCCCTGGGCCGGGCAGGAAGGCCAGCGGAGCGGGCGGGGTGGCACGGTGCCAGGCAGGATGCTGGCAGGAGCAGCCAGAGGTGCTAAGCTGGTAACACTATCCCGCGGCCGAAACCCGATAAAGGACAGGGGGAGGTTTGCAACACGTGGGATTAACAAGGTCAGCTCAAGATTTTCTCAGGGTGAAAATCAAAGGGGAAAATATTTGCCTTGTGTGACTCAGTGAGTTCCTGAGCAGCCACCTGAGTTCCTGAGCTCACCCCGGCCTGTGGCCACTGCTGAGGAGCCAAACTGAGCCCTGCTGCTCTCCTGCCCACAGTTCAATAACCAGAGACTTCCCAGCTGCTCTGCTGTCCCTAGGGGTTTTCATTCGCCCATTGAAATAATAAAAATCAGTAAAATCCCCCCCCGATGCTGGTCACCAAACTGGGACCATCCCAACCCTCTTGCAGAAGATCTGCCCCCAGAATTTGAGGAACTAGCACCCAACACTCACCCTAATTCCCCAGCTCCCAGTTTGTTTCGTTGTTCTGAGGTTCAATTGCCCGTGAGAGCTCTTCACCACCCCTCATCCCACCTGCCCTGAGAGCCCAGCCTGTGCTCTGTGCTGCCGGGTGGAGCCTGCCCTGCTGAGCCCGGGCTGGTTCCAGGGCTGGCCGCGGGGTTGGAGAGGGTGGGTTTGCATCACGAACGCCCCTGCAGGGCTGGCAGAGAGCGGCCCCTCCGCTGCTCCTTCCCCAGCCACACCCCCGGCACAGGCAGCAGCGCCCAAGGATCACAGGATCGATAATTGAGGTTGGAAAAGCCCTCTGAGATCATCAAGCCCACCATGAAATGCTGTCCCTCAATGTCCATCCACCCCAGCCGGTGGCACCTGCAGCTGGGTGGGATGAAATTCTTTTACTGAAATGTGAGAATTTAAACAAAGGCACTGGAAAATACCTCCAAAAGCTGCAAAGAGAATCACAACCCACCAAGTTTTCCTGTTTGGAAGCAGGAGCCCCATTAACCCGGAGCTGGGACCGAGGGTTACTCAGTGGCTTCAGCCACTTCAAAGCCGACCTGATAAACGCCAGGGGTTCAAAGTTCCAGGTAACCTTTCAAAGGCGTCAGACGTGACAAACACAGCCAGGGCATCACGCAAAGCCTTATCTCTGCCCCGTGGTGCCACCGGGCCGCAGGGCAGTAAACACCTGCGGAGGTGTCAGCGCAGCCGCGGGGCCGCTCCTGGCCGCTGTCACCCGGCAGTGACGGCTCGGGGCGGTGGCCTGGCCTGTGGCACACGGGGATTTCTTTCCAAGAACGCTCCCGGTGCTGGGAATTACCTGAGTGATTGTTGTCCCTTTCCTCAATCGCACCCCGCAGTGAGGGGGTGGCACCGATGGGGTTGGTGCGGCTGTCCCCCAAGGTGTGACTGTCCCCAAAAGGGACACACAGGCAGCCCAGGTTTGAAGCACAGCCGTCCCTCACCCTCTGCCTCGCTGCCCACGCAGCCACAGAAAAGGTTGGTGCTTCTCCTCCACCCCAGCCCACGGAGCTGCTGTCCCCGTGTCCCACCCCAGAGGACACCCACGCTGTGTGGGGCCACAGGGCTGTGCCTGGCCCCGGCGCTGGGGACAGCGGGCTCTGGGGACATGGCAGGGCTGAGAGCCAGCACGCAGGGAGGGTGAGGGGCTGGGGACAGCCGGCAGCCAGCGCTGGGACACGCTGGAGTCAGCAGCCAGCCCCAGCCTCAGGCGGCGTCCCCGCAGCTGGGGCCAGCAGCAGGACCAGGGGCAGGATCGGGACTGGGATCAGGATCAGGATCAGGACTGGGATTAGGATCAGGATCGGGATCAGGATCGGGATTGGGATCAAGATCAGGATCAGGATCAGGATCAGGATCAGGATCAGGATCAGGATTGGGATCAGGATCGGGATTGGGATCAAGATCAGGATCAGGATCAGGATCAGGATCAGGATCAGGATCAGGATCAGGATCGGGATCGGGATCAGGATCAGGATCAGGATCGGGATCGGGATCAGGATCAGGATCGGGATGTGGGGTGGGCAGGGTGGCCCTGCCAGCCTGGCACGGGGCTGCCCCACTGTCCCAGCCCTCCCTGCGCTCCTCTGGGCTTGGCGGAGCCCCCCGGAGGTGCTGAGCGCTGTGGACAGGATCCCACCGAGGGACAGAGCCCGGAGCAGGGACAGCGGTGGCACAAGCGGCCGGGGGAAGCCCTGAGGGACTGGTTTGGTCGGGATGGGATGGCATGGTCCCCGTGCCAAGGGCCGGGCAGCAGCTCCGGGGTGGCCGGGGCAGCACCGAGCCACAGCAGGGCTGCCACGGGAGGGGCGGCCCTTGGCACAGGGGTGGCACCGCCTTCCCAGGGATTCAGCCGAGCTGGAGCTGGGGAGCAGCAGCAGCTCAGCCTCCTGCTGGCGGGTCCCTGCTGCCCGGGAGGAGCCGGCTGTCCCAAATTCCCCAGACTGAGGTTTCCTGGGTGAAGCAGCAGCTCCTCAGCGTGTGGGCAGACACAAACAACGGTGATCTGCAGCTCCACTCGTGCTGACCACAGGGGAAGTGTGGGTTTGCCTCCTCTCACTGTCCTGGCTGAGCTTGCCCAGGTCTGCATGAGGCCATCAGTGATAAACAACACAGAGAATAGAAAAATTCCGTTCTTCTGAAGTTGCTGAATGGAGTTTCAAGATTCAATACTTCAAACTGTGTTAGAGAGATGATTCTGGCCCGTTTTGGTATCACAGCATCCCTGGGGATGGGGCTGCACCAGAGCAGAAGCCAGGGCAGCAGCAGAGCCTCCCTCCGGCCTGGGTGAGGCTCAGGGCAGTGAATCCCTCTGGCCCCAAATGCTTTATTTAACTTTAATACCCTTTAACCAAGGACTCTTTCAGGCCCCCTGGCCTCATGGCACGGCTGCAGCACCAGCACTCCTAAAACTCCTCAAGAAGGCAAAGCAGGCAGTGCTTTCATCTAAAATCTGCCTGCTGATCTCTCTGGCCAGGGGCGACAGGGCCTCCTCCTGCTCCAGCTCCTCACGTCCAACACCTGAGCTCCTCTGCAGGCATTGACCTCAGAGCCCTGAACAATTTCAGCTTTATTTCAGGGCTTATCTCCCTGCCATCGACACGTTTGGGCCTTAATGAGTTGCCCAAGGGCACACAGCAGCAGTGATGGGACCACAATCACTTTCCCCCAAGGAAAGCCACATGTTCTCCTCCACCCACCTTCCCACTTTTCTTTTTTTTTCTTTTTTTTTCACATTGGGCAACCTCCCTTCACAGGAATTCAGTGGTTTGGGTGAAAAGGCCTCCTTTGGGCTGACTCTGCTGGGTCAGGGTGGGCAGAAAGCCTTGAGGGGTGGGGGAGGCAGAGCCTGGAGGCAGCCCCCAGCCTGAATTCCGGGAGAATGGGATAATGGGATGCTCCACTGGCACCCCTTGCCCTGGGGGCCCCCGGTGCTTCAGGGCTGCTCCAAGGGCAGGAATTTTGGATGCTCCCACCCAGCCCCAGGAGCTGCTGGTGTCCCTAGGCCTTGGGCAGACCTTGGATTTCCCCTGCAGAAGGCAGATATCTTACACCTATTTTACAAACAAGATAACAGCCCTTGCTCAAGGTGACCTGAGGGCTGTCCGGAGCGCACGGGCCGGTCCCAGGTGAGGACACACAGCCCCTGCCAGGTGCTCTCTGCGGCTGGGCAGGGTCTTTTGGGGGTGACAATTCCTCTGGAAGTCTTTGTGGTGCTCCAGGCAGAAATTTGGGTTGGTGGGCTTGGCTCTGACCACCAGGACGTGCTCTGCTGCCCAAGCCAGGGTCACAAATCCTTCAGTGTGGGGATGTGCCCGTGCCAGCCCTGCTGCTGCAGCCCCGGGAGGAGCTCCCAGTGAACAATAGGGGCTGTGACAGGGCTGTCCCCACAGCCACACGCAGGTGACACGGTCCCAGCAGGAGGGTGGCCCTTCCCTTGCCTCTGGAGATGTCCCCACAGGGCTGGGACAGGCTGGGAAGGCCCCGAGCAGCTGTGCCCCAGCAATACCCCCAGAGATAAACCCCAAAACCCCAGAGCCTCTCCCAGCCCCGAGAGCTGAAGGGCCCCAGCGCCACGGGGGCAGCTGGAACCTCCCGAAGCCTTCCTGCATTCCAGCCTTCATTTTGGTGCTGTAAATAATCCTGCTGCCTCCCCTGGGACGTGGTGTTCCTCATTCCTGCCCGGATCAGGCCCCTGTGCCAGCTGGTGGCACCGAGCGGGGGTGGCAGCGCCAGCGGTCCCTTTCAGGTGGCAGCTCTGGCTCCAGCCCTGGCACCACGGAGCCAACGGCCAGGCCACCTCTGCCACAGGGATGGTGGCACCCAGCCCGGGCCCTGCATTCCTGGGAGAGCAGGAAACGGTGATAACCAGCCTGGGAATGTCACAGCTCTGCGTGGTGCCCGTGGTGACACCGGCAGTGCCAGCCCCTGCCCGCCCTCCCTGCAGCTCTGGGCACGTCCATCACCTGCTCCAGGAATGGCCACCTCATTCCTGTGGGAATTTGGCAGCCCAGATCTCTGCTTTCACACCTGCCTGAGGGGTTTGAAACGCTCCTGAAGGGACAGACAGACAGACGGGAAGCAGGACACCCCACCTGTGCCGGTGTCACAGCCTGAGCAGCACATCAGCCATGAGGAACAACCTCCCAGCACCCCTCAGCCTGCCCAGCACCTCCCAGATCCGCATGGAAGCCCCAGATTCCCTCCCCGGAGGCTGCCCCGCTCCAGCTGCAGCATCTCCATCCCAAAGCCGCCTCCCTCCCGCACCCGAGCCTGCACAAGCCCTGTTCCCACAGCAAAACCACCCGAAAGGGAGGAGCAGCTCTGGCTGCAGGGCCGGGGATGGGATGGGATGGGATGGGATGGGATGGGGATGGGGATGGGGATGGGGATGGGATGGGATGGGGATGGGGATGGGATGAGGATGGGGATGGGATGGGATGGGATGGGATGGGGATGGGATGGGGATGGGATGAGGATGGGATGGGATGGGAGGGGATGGGGATGAGGATGGGATGGGGATGGGATGGGGATGGGATGAGGATGGGATGGGGATGGGAAGGGGATGGGAAGGGGATGGGGATGAGGATGGGATGGGATGGGATGGGGATGGGATGGGATGGGATGGGATGGGATGGGATGGGATGGGATGGGATGGGATGGGATGGGATGGGATGGGATGGGATAGGATGGGATGGGATGGGATAGGATGGGACTGGGGATGGGGATGGGGATGGGGATGGGGATGGGGATGGGGATGGGGATGGGATGGGATGGGGATGGGATGGGATGGGATGGGATGGGATGGGGATGGGGATGGGATGGGATGGGATGGGATGGGATGGGATGGGATGGGATGGGATGGGATCCATGGGGTGGGATGGGATGGGGATGGGATGGGATGGGATGGGATGGGGATGGGGATGGGATGGGGATGGGATGGGGATGGGATGAGGATGGGGATGGGATGGGGATGGGGATGGGGATGGGGATGGGGATGGGATGGGGATGGGATGAGGATGGGGATGGGATGGGGATGGGGATGGGGATGGGGATGGGGATGGGGATGGGGATGGGGATGGGGATGGGGATGGGATGGGGATAGGATGGGATGGGATGGGGATGGGATGGGATGGAGGGAGGAAGGCTCCATGCAGGTCCCATCATCTCCCAGCACCAACCCCTCTGCCCCAGGACGCGGCTGCCTGTCCCTGCTGCCCCCAGCTCGGCCTCCCACTGAATTATTACCACTGAATTATTACCACTGAATTATTGCCCCGTTAAGTGCAACATATCTGCTAAAATTAATCATCTGCAAACACATCCACACATTCCAGCATGTGGAATGCTGCTATCAGCCCAGGAGATAACCAGCTCAGCACTCTGTGCACCCCAGGCTGACCTGGGGAGTCCCTGGGGTGCCATTCCATGTCCCAGTGCTCCCTGGGTTCCCTGTTCTGCCCAGACACTCATCCACACCTTGCGCACCCTCCTGGATGCTCTGTTGGTGGTCACATCCTCGGGCCACGCGTGGGGAGTTTGGCCAGAGCAGAAAGAGGCAGAATGAGTCGTATTTATAATCACTGACAATGGAATTTGACCAGGACTGCGCCTCCCACGCCAGAAATGCCCCAGGACCATCGGTGGCTGCACAGGGCTGGGTCCTTTGCAGGGCAAGACCTCGTTTGATCCTGATCACACCCAGCAGGACTTTGGAATAGCAGCTCCTGCCACAGGCAGCGGGAAACTAAAGGGAATCCATCTGTGCAGGAGGGACACCGGGGCTGGGAAGGGACAGGGAGAGCCTGAAGGTCTGGTGTGAATCATTCCCTGTGGGAAAACCTCCTCTCACATGGCTGAGAACTTCTCTGGGTTTTGAGAGTGCTGGGGGGACAAAAATCCAACAAGCTGGACTCCAGCCCTGCCAGCATCCCAGTCCAAGCCCCAGCAAGTGCAGCTGAGTCACTGTGGGGTGGTTTTGTGTCCCAGAGTGCCCAGACAGCACTTTCCTGCCTGCGCCAGGGGTCAGTGGCATTCCAGGGACCTGGCGTGGATCTTGCTGGGCCCTCCCCGTGCCTGAGGCACAGAGCAGCTCCGAGGATGAGCAGCAGCAGCTGGGAGCCAGCTTTGGAATTTTACCTTTTGTCTTTCTCCAGTGGAGCTTCGCTGGGAAAAATGCCCTTTACTGCTGGCAAAAGTCCCTGTTGGCATGAACGCCCCAGCTAATTAACCCTGCACATTAGCCCTGGAAGTTAATTAGCATCATCTAGGACGCTGTTCCCCCTCTCTCCGCGGTGCGGGATCCCTGTGGATGCTGGAGCTCCGTGTTCCTGGGATCTGCCTGTGACAGGAGCCTCTGGGGACACTCGTGGGCTGCCCCCGCTGCCGTGCCACGCGTTCCTGTCCCACGGGGCTCCTGTGGTATCAGCCTGTCCTGTAAAAAATCCCCACTCGATATGAGTTATTAATGATATTTACAGGATAACTGCTCGGCAGCGATTGCCTCTGGCGGTCAGATGGCAATGAATCAGCCCCTTCCCCCGGGCACCCTCGGCAGGGTGTTCCTCTGCAGCCGCGATGATTGATCTCCATCCGATGAGGTTTCTTGGCAGGAGCTGCCGATGCCTCGAGCGAGCACAAGGCACCAGGAATTTTCACTCTGGGAGCGAGCACAGCCCGCACCGCTGCCTTCCCCCGTCCCCTCGCCCCGGCCGAGCGTTCCCTGCCCTTCTGTCCCGCTCCCCGCTCCCTTTTCCTGTCGCTCTCCAGCGCTCGGAGGTGGCAGCACGTCCCGGTGACAGCCGGAGGAGGGAGGGAGCGGAGCCACCCCCGTGAGCGCCCCGGGCCAAGCTGCCCTTGGGGACAACGGGAACACGAGGGATCAATTCCTCACTACAAATAACCCCCCGCAGCTCCCGTCTGGTGGCCAATTCCCTTGGGGACACGTCCCTGTCCCATTCCTCGTCCCATTCCGTGCTGATGTCCCTGTCCATCTCATCACCTGCAGCAGCCTGGCTGGAACCTGGCTCCTGCACTCTCAAATCCCTCTGGGAGGAGAGGAGAGGAGTCCAGGAGCCTGGAGATGAAAGAGAGGAGATCAGGATCCTGGAGAAGAGAGTCCAGGAGCCTGAGAGGAGATCAGGATCTTAGAGAAGAGAGATCAGGATCCTGGAGAAGAGAGATTAGGATCCTAGAGAAGAGGGGAGTCCAGGAGCCTGGAGAGGAGATCAGGATCCAAGAGAAGAGAGATCAGGATCCTGGAGAAGAGAGATTAGGATCCTCGAGAAGAGGGGAGTCCAGGAGCCTGGAGAGGAGATCAGGATCCTGGAGAGGAGAGATCAGGATCCTGGAGAGGAGATCAGGATCTTAGAGAAGAGAGATCAGGATCCTGGAGAGAAGAGAGATAAGGACCCTGGAGAGGAGAAGAGATCAGGATCCTGGAGAGGAGAGATCAGAATCCTATAGAAGAGAGGAGTCCAGGATCCTGGAGAAGAGGGATCAGGATCCTGGAGAAGAGCATCAGGGTCCTGGCCCCAGCTCAGCACAGTGGTGCTGCCGCGGGTTGGACACGATGGCAGCACGGGATGAGCCGTGTCCCCTGCTCTGAGCTGCCACGGGTTGGACACGATGGCAGCACGGGATGAGCCGTGTCCCCTGCTCTGAACTGCCACGGGTTGGACACGATGGCAGCACGCGATGAGCCGTGTCCCCTGCTCTGAGCTGCCTGCTCCCTGACCCGTCCCAGGAGCTTTTCCAGCTTCAAACGCTGCCTCTCCCCAAACCCTGCCGGCTCCCACGCCGGGAGATCGAGCGGCACCTCAGGGGTGGCTCCCGAGCCGCAGCTCCGGGCCGGCCCCTCCCGTCCCCTCCCTGCTCGTCGCTGTCCCCGCCAGGGGCGTCAGAAGAACCTGTCAAACCCTGCGCGGAGCCGCGCGTGGCCGCTGCGGCTCCCGCCGGGCTGATGGCAGACAGCGCAGCTCCCGCACGTCCCCGGAGCCTCGGGCCCGGGGCTTCTTCCCCTCTCGTCCCCGGGGCTCTCATCCCTTTGAAGCTGGAAGCGAGCGAGACCCCGCTCCCCGGGGCCGGGCGCGGGCACAAAGCGCCCCATTGTCCGTGCCGGGGGCGGAGAGCCGGCCGGAGCTCGCAGGCCGGGCACACAAAAAGCATCTCCTGCGCTGCCCACAAAAGCATCTCCTGCTGCCCCCGGCCCGTGGCGGCCGAGGGAGGGGGCCGGGGGGACGTGAATGTGGGTTATTGTCACCAGAGCGCGGAGGGACCCGCAGCGGGGATCAAACAGCCCAGGCCGGAGCGGGAAGGGCGGGGGTGAGGGGGGACATCCAAAAAAGCTCTTCTGCCTCTTCAGATCTCCCCTTATCTCGCCCGGCTATCTCCTGGGCTTAGCCCGGGTGTACCTGCTCGCAATTACCTCCTCAAGCCAATCAGGCGCCGAGCACAGCCCTCGGTCCCCTTGACTGGGGTGATTTATAAATGACTCACTGGCTCCTGGAGCGCAGACTGCGCACAGCTCCTCTCCTGCCACATCTGCACCCCCGCGCCATCGGAGCCCTCCCGAGGCGCAGGTAACTCCAACAATCGGGCTCTTTGTCTGGGTGGGCGTGGGGGATTTACACTCCGCTTGCACAGCCTCTGGGTGTGAGACGCACTATTTGGAGAACTGGCACTTCTTTTTTTTTCTCTCTTTTTTTTTTTTCCTTCCTTTTTTCCCCTTCTCTTTTCCTCCCTTCTTTTTTTCCTCCCTTCTTTCACCAAGGGGATTTACGGCAGCAGATTTACTCAGGAATTAGCAACCCCAACCATTCAGCAGCTTGATTTATTATGAAGAGAGAGGCTGGAAGGGCCAAATATGTGAATTAATTATTGCTGGAATAAATCCTGCCATCTTATCCTGCCTGGATCCTGCTGAGATGCGTGGAGGGATTTGCCTGATACAGGACAGGCAACGCTGATGAGAAATACTCAGTTTCTGGGCCCTTGCAAGGACCAGAACTTTCTGTGATGGGACTGTGGAAAGTGAGGATGCTGCAGCCCAAACTGGGCGTTGCAATCCCGGGATAGAGGGGAGGGATGTGGAGCCCAGAGCCTGCGGGCAGTGGTTGGGGAGCACTGGGATCCGGCCCAGGCAAGGGGATTTGGCCGGACAGGGCATCCTGTGCTCACAGTCAGGTCAGCAGGGAATTACAGAGCTGGGAATGAGGAGTGCTGCCAGACTGAGACCTGTCACAGTGACAGGTGTACCCCTGCAGGGTCTCCAGCTCCTCCCAGTGCCCTTTCAAGGGATGTTCAGCTCCAGTTTGGGCAGGCTCCTTCACACATAAGCAAGAGGAAATATCCCCTCAGTCTTGCTCCATGGTGGAAACCTGCAGCTCCCACAGCTGGGATGCTTTCTGCTCTGCCCTGATAAAATTTGTCCACACCTTATTTGTAAGCAGGCTGAAACCTGGAGCTGGGGACCTGTCCTCCTTTCCCTCAGAGATAAGTCCCTGCAGTGACATTTGTCCTGGTCACGCAGAGTTTCTGCCCCGGGTCAGAGATTCCCAGCACAGAAACGCCGTCCCATCCTCCACCTCCGGGACAGGATGGACGGGGTGACCCCAGGGGCGTTTTTCCTTCTCCCAGAGTGGATCCACAGGGGAGGGAGCATGCGGAGGAGTGAGCTCCCAGCAGACATCCCAGATCAGTGCTGGCAGGAGCTGCGGGAACGCTGCAGACTTTCTAATTCCTTTGGATTTGCGTTGCCCACCTGCTCTTCAAGGGTCTGTGTCAGAGACAGGTGAAGAACAGAGACTGTGGCACTGAGGGACAGCAAAGTCTCACTTCTCCTTCCTTTCAACGCCCTTCCCAGTTCGCTCCTGCCCATCCCAGCTGCCTTTCCCACGGGAGGGGATGGAGACAGCACTTCCAGGGCCTGGGCTGAGATGCTGTTGGGGTCAGGCACTGCGCTGCCACACTCAGCCAGGTGACAGCTCGAGGGGACGGCAGGGCAGGGAAGCTTTGGGATGTCCGTATGGACACACAGATTTTGGGATGGACATCCCAAAGCAGCACCCCAGGCTGTGTGCCCGATGCCTCACCCCAGCCCAGCCCTTCCTCGCAGAGCTATGGAGCTGATGGGGCTCTGCCAGCAATGGAGAGCTGGGGTGGGGTTGGAACAAGTGGGTAACTCAAACAAATCCCAGGGAAAGCGGGTCCACCCTGGGCTCTGCTGCCCTGCTGTCAGTGCGGGGCAGATCCCCCGTGCCCACAGCGTTTGCTCCCTCACAGCAAAGCACAGGAGCCGAGCTGCTGAGTATAAACATCTCACTTAATAAACACCCTGTGAGCCAAACACTTTGGCTTCACCCTGAGGAGCTGGCAGATGCCTGCAGATTTTATTATTCTGGTTACCAGGCACAGAGCGAGTTTGGTTAGAAACTCGTGTGAAGTGGTACATCAAACATTGGCACTGGCCCAGCAGCGGCAGCACAAGAGCTCTGCCCGCTGCCTGCGCTGGGCTGGGTCACTCCCAGCCAGAAAGGACCATCTGCCTGATGGAAATCACCTTTTGAACTCTCCAAATCTCGCACCTGAGCAGAAAGAAAGCACGGGTTGAATGCCTGCTGTTTAAGGTGCAGGAGTGGGGAATGGGCTGGGGGTGCTGGGGGACAGGGGCAGCCCAGGGCAGTGGGATGGGAGGTGGGAGCTGGAGGGAAGCAGAGATGTCTCCTCCCAGCCCTGCACTGTGCCACGGGACCCGTTCCCTGCCCAAGATCCATCAGAGCCCCTTAGCACCTCCTTGCACCCCCTTCTCCCCCTGGCTCTTATTCCACCAGGCATCACTGTGGTTTCTCCTGGAAAACAGACTGGAACAGCAAAGTTTTGACTGAACTTTATGGATTCTGGCATTTTGCCTTTTCTGAGGTGTGGATATTTCTCATAACTGATTTATATGCTCTTCTGGTGCCTTCTTCTTCTATTTCTAATGGGTGAAGGTAAAGAAAAGGTTAAACTCCAGGGACAAATGTGTGTGCCCAGCACATGGCATCCACCCCCTGAATACAACCCCTGCTTCCTCCCCCTCCCCAGATTACTGGGAATGATTTTTCCCCCAAATACTCATGCCAGAAATGTGGGACTGTAGATGTGTCTCTATCCCTGGCAGCTTTTCTTCCTGCATCAGTTCATTTGTAGCGAGGCCTGTGGCCCTCCAGAGCCAAAGGTGAAACAGAACTAAATCCACCAAATTCTCCGTGTGGAAAAGAGTTTGTGCCCAAGTGGCCCAGCTGAAGACTCTGGGGTGCCTTGGTGGTCAGTTCCCGGCGTGGTCCTCGGCTGGACTCGGTCCTGGCACATTCCCAATGCCAGGAGGTTGCAGGCAGTGACCGGGGAGCGCGGGGCCGGATCCGCCAGCGCCCGGCGGCAGAGGTGAATTATCCAACATCTGCTGGAATACCGGAGCTGAGTGAGTGACAGCAGCAACCTCCTTCTCCTCAGGCACAGGAGAGGGGGGTGTGGCAGGAGGGTGCGGGAGAGTTCAGTCCTGGGGAGCACCTGGCGCTGCCACATCTGGCGCTGCCACAGCTGGCACTGCCACAGCTGGGGCTGCCACAGCTGGCACTGCCACAGCTGGCGCTGCCAAAGCTGGCACCAAGAGCGCAGCCCCTGTGCCACGCAGGTCTCAGGGAGGGCCTGAGGTTTCCCCTGCTGCCCCTGCAGGGCCCGGGCCCTTTCACCGCGCTGCCCCGGGGCTCCTGTGGCACCTGAAGGCACCGGTCCAGGGCCACGGGAGTCAAGACCTTGTCCTGGTGTTGCAACCGAACCCTTGCACCTGTGCCTGTGCTCTCCCTGCAGACCTGGTCTGGGGGACAGGGGGGAGCTGCTTTTATGGCCCTTTCTTGGGCAATGGGGCCGGGAGGGGGTGTTTTGGATGGAGATTCACACGGGGCTGGGCAGAGGTTGGACCTCTGAACCCAGTCCTGAAGCAAACAGCACGGAGGGCTGGGTGTGCCTTGTGCAAGGAGAAGGGGGATGGAGAGGGTGCAGGCAAAGGAGGAAGTGTTATTTCAAGAGGGCTGATTTTTAATCCCTAAAATTAAGAAGCAGCTGGTTGAATGGGGCATTTGTCCATCTCCAGCACTGGGCTCAGTTTGGGCCCTTGTGTCACGCCTAAGGCAGGGGTCAGGTGGCTCTCCTACCAAATTTTGACTCATTCCTTGGACTGGAGCTCCTGTTCTGTGCCTACGTCAGCGCAGGAAGGTGGCTTTGTGCCAGTGGCTCCTATCAACACCAGCCAGGAACCTCAATGTGACTTTCCTCTTCCCAAGCACAGCTATCACCAGCACGGGGCAGCAGATAAGAGCTCAGTGAGTGTGTTTGCAGAATGAACTCGGGGAGAAAAGGTCCTGCCTGGCATGCACAGCCTGGCCTGGGCCTGGCAGGGCTAGGATCAGCCAGGTCTGGACCAAGGGGACGCTCGTGACCTGCTGGGACAATGCTGGTCACCCACATCACGTTGCTGGAGCAGAGCAGCTCTGCTCTCATGTGCTGTTTGCTCTGAGTATCACATCCCATTTGTGTACTCAGCGAGGACAAATCTTACATTTCTGAGCATCACCCACTGCAGGGATGGGCTGCCTGAAAACTTGCGAGCTCTTGGAGCTCTTCTCCCAGCCCTTGTCCTTTATTTCCACTCAGTCTGGAAGAGAGATCTTGAAAAACCTGGTCCCTGCAATGCAGCAGCTGTGGCACTCTGCTCTCCCCTCCACGCTCATGGAATTGCTCCGGGGTCCTGCCCCAGCTGCAGGGTTTAAACCAGCTCTGCAGCTCGCCCTGGGCTCATCCCACCAGCACCAGGCCCAGCTGCATTTGCTTTTTGTTCTCTGAGGCAGCCAGGGACAGGACAAGAAGAAACGGCCTCAAGTTGCAGCAGGGGAGGTTTAGATTGGGTATTAAGAAACAATTATTTACTGAGAAGTTGTCAGGCATTGGCACAGGCTGCCCAGGGAAGTGGTGGTGACACTGGAGGATCACGGAATGTTCGGAGCTGGAAAAGACCCTAAGGATTATCCAAACCCTGCTCTGAGCAGGGACACCTTCCACTAGAGCAGTTCAAGTCCTTATCTGGCCTGGCCTTCAAGGCTGCCAGGGCTGGGGCATGCCCATCCTCCCTGAGCAGTCGCAGTCAGGTCTCCTCTGAGCTGTAGACCTGAAGAAGGGCTCAGCCCGTTAGCCCGACTCCAGGCCGCGTTATGTCCTCAGTTATCTTCAGGTGTAGGTCCTAGAAGGAAATTACCCTCACGGGGACAGGTCTTTCATTTGTTCAAGGAGCAGCCACGCAGCTCCTCGTGCTCTTTAATGCCCAAATCTCCGAGGTTTCAGCTGTTTGATCTAGGGCAAGGCTGTGATAAGCCAAGTCGAGAGCTTGACTCTGTCCGGGACGCTGACATCACGAGCCTGTTTGTTTAAGATGGAATTTAATCATGGGGATATTTTCCCCTCTATGCCCGCTCTGTTGATTATTTTTCCCTGCCTGCCAGCACTTTCACTCAGCGGCGGAATGCCATTGAAGAGCTGGGGTTTGATTGGGTCTGTGTGGTGGCAGAAGGGGTGGAGATCAGAAAGACCACCAGGAGCTGGGGTGGGATTGTCAGCCCTCAGAAGCTGTTGCTGAGTCTGGACCTACAAAATATTCACCGAGGGGAACTGGAAATTCTGAGCAGAGCTGTGGGGCTGGGAAGAAGGCTGGGAACAGCCGCAGGATCACTGGGAACATGGGAAAACCATGACTGTTTATCAGACAGGCTTTGGGCATGAGGGACTGGGAAGAGCCCAGGACACTGGTTAGTGCTGATATCCAAAGGCAAAGCTTGTCCTTGCTCTTGGAAGGGAATCTTCAGGGGAAAAGGAGCAGCAGGATGCCCTGCAGAGGGCACTGGGTCAGGCACCTGGCACTGCAGGAAGAGGGACGGGTCTCCCCTTTGCTCCAAAGCCGTGGGCTGGGGTCTCTCCCGAGCCCCGCGGGTGCAGATCAGAGCTGGAATCGCAAACACCCCGTGGCCGGGGCAGTTTTACAGCAGAGCGCTCTTGATGGCCCCTGTGATCTCTAAAGGGTTGATGACCTCCCTTTCTAGACCCATTAGCTGCTATTTGCATAATGATGCTGTTGACCTAAATTCTCCCCAAAGTTTCGGCTCCCTGCATCCTGCTTTCCCTCCTGCCCTGCTCTGCCCTGCTCCCCTCCTGTCCTCCCCCCCGAGGCATCTCCGGGGCTCTCGCCAGTCCCGGGGAAGGACATTTTGCTCATCCCGGTGTCCAGCTGCGCCCTGACTTTCAGCAACACCCAGAGAGGGGAGGGGAGGCTCTGGCACATCCAGATCACTCCGTAAACTCTCAGCAACCTGGATGTTGCTGCTCGGTGCATTCTCCTGCCTGAATCACCAGCTTTTCCCACCCCCTCTTCTCCTCCTGTGTTGGGCAATGACCCACTTAGATACACACCAAAACACAAATCATTACCGAGATGCTCGGTTTATATCTGACCACTTCCTCCCTCCCCTCCCAGCCCGGGCTGATTCTCCCCTCTCCCCAGGCATCTCTGGGTAACATCAGGGATGTCTGAAGTTCATCATCCCTTCGGTGAGACCCAGATTCCGGGCAGGACCGGTCTGCCGGGATGTTTGGGCATCTTCATCACTGACATGAGTTAGCAACAGTTATCTCCCCGAGCATCACTTCCTAGAGGAACCCGGGCACTCACCCACGGCCAGCGAGGATTGGGAAGGCTCTGGAATGCTGGACAGGCTGGGTACTGTGGCAGGAGCACCTCCTGCGGAAGGGATCCAGCCCTCAAGCATCCCGGTGCCGGTATCAACCAGCCTGGCAAAGCCTTGCCAACGCCACCGATGGTGAAACCGAGCCATGGGAAAGGTCAAGTGCCTCGCCCGAGGCAAAAAGGCACTCCCGGAGCCGGGATTAACACCCCTGCCCGCCTGCCAGGCGATCCAGGCCGAGCTCGGGTCCCTTGGCACGGCACCGCTCATTAGCCCCGCTCATTAGCATCGCTCATTAGCATCACCTCCGAAGAGCCGGGAGAACTGCGGGGCCGGGAGCAGCAGCAGCCCCGGGAGCTGGGAGAAGCCACTCCCAGGACCTGCCTCTCCGCCACGGGGAAACTATTTAGGGTGGAGAAGCTCGGGGAGGGCTCCAGACGCTGGAGGTGTCCGCTCTGCTATAGCGCAGGTGGGGCCAACTCCAGCCACGTTCTTGGCTTTGCTCTTTCTATTTCTTAATTTTTTTTATTTTTTTTTTTAAATCCAAATGATGCAGAGATGAGCCAGGCCAGGCCTCGCTATGCCATCGAACGCCCTGCCTACTCTGTCAGCCTCTTCGACGAGGAGTTTGAGAAGAAAACCAGAGCTTACCCCGTCGGGGAGAAGCTGAGAAACCTTTTCAGGTAACAGGGAGGGCTGCAGAATGTAAACCAGATTTAGTCAGGGATTGGAGGGGTATAATTCAGACCTAGGAATACTGACGGCATTTTTATCCTGGGGAGCCGTGGTCTTCAGGGGTTTGATGGATGAGAGGTATGGGAGAAATGCGAATTGGGCTGAAGAAAATGGAATTGGTGGCTCTTTTCTCAGCAGAACAGTTTGCACTGAGTGCATTTGGGATTTGGGGTCCTGTTTCCCTGGGTTTTTAATCGTGGGAAAAGCACAATTGGTGATGTAGGGATGTGTGGATTATTTTATTTACACTTTCCAGCTGAGATTTCCTTTTCTCAGCTTTCTGATTGAAACCAATGCCACCTTAAAGAAAGGCTTATAATTATGCAAACAAAGGTTAATAACTCTGCTGATCACTTCCTTGGAAATCTATCTCCACTGCTCAGAGGAGGAAGGCAAAAATAGGGGAAAGAGAGGGCTCAGAATCTGGTGAGGGAGAAAGGTGGAGACATTCCCAGGAAGATCCTTCCTTACTTCCAGCTCATTTGCTTCCTCCCTTCTTTCATTTTCCAAATTTTCCCTCTTTCAAATTTGCTTTCATTTTTTTATCTCCCTCCTAGATGTTCAGCTTCCAGGGTCAAGCTCACCCTCTTCCGCCTGTTCCCCATACTGGCGTGGCTTCCCAAGTACAAAATCAAGGACTACATCCTGCCTGATGTCCTCGGGGGGCTCAGTGCAGGGACAATCCAAGTGCCACAAGGTGAGCGGCGTCCCTCTCCGGGTGTCCAAGAGGGAATAACACTTTGCCAGCTGGGTTAAAGCTCTGCAGGTGATGCTGGTGCCCACTCGGGAGGGGTTTTACTGGTGACCCCAAGCTCTCCCTCCAGCCTGGAGCTCCCTGTATTTCCCTGTGTGTCCCTCGTGTTTTGCAGGGATGGCCTTCGCCCTGCTGGCCAATCTGCCTCCCGTCAACGGGCTCTACTCCTCCTTCTTCCCCCTGGTCACCTACTTCTTCCTGGGGGGCATCCATCAGATGGTGCCAGGTGAGGAATTGCCTGCACAGGACAGGAAAATGCCGGTGTGTCCCAGAGACTCAGCCAGGGGTTTGTGGGGTCACAGATCCTGATGTCACCCCGATGACCCCGTGCCACCTCCCGCCGTGGGGCTGGGGAGGGGCTGGGGAGGGGCTGTCCCTTGCAGGACAGGGTTCTCCCCAGAGGGAGCTGCTGACCTGCCCGCGCTGCCTGCAGGGACTTTCGCTGTCATCAGCATTATTGTTGGCAACATCTGCAACGAGCTGGCCCCAGAGTCGGACTTCCAGTACTTCAACCACACCACCAACGAGACCAGAGTGAACACCACGGCCCTGGAGGCGGCCAGGCTGGAGATCTCTGCCACCCTGGCCTGCCTGACAGCCATCATACAGGTGAGGGCTCTGCTGTGTCCCCGACCCTCACCGAGAGCCAAGCTTTCCCTGGAGCAGAGGTGGTGGTGGCAGATGCTCGAGGAGGCCCTGCTTCTGGGGGGAGGATGCCTCAAAACTGAGAATTTTGGGAGTTTTTGGTCTTGGGGTGGAATTCTTCATGTGGACAACCCAAGAATGGCACTCATAGCCCTGGGTGTGGGTGAATGATGGCTCAAAATAGAGATTTTTGGTCTTGGGGTGGAATTCTCCATGTGGATAATCCATTAGCCCTGAGTGGGGGCAGATTATGGCTCAAACTAGAGAATTTTGGGAGTTTTTGGTCTTGGGGTGGAATTCTCCACGTGGACAATCCAAGAATGGCACTCTTAGCCCTGAGTGGGGGTGGATGATACCTCAAAATAGAGATTTTTAGTTTTGGGGTCTTGGATTGGAATTCTCCATGTGGACAATCCAAGAATGGCTCTCAACCCTGAGGGGGGTGGATGATGACTCAAAATAGAGATTTTTGGGCATTTTTGGTCTTGGGGTGGAATTCTCCACGTGGACAATCCAAGAATGGCACTCTTAGCCCTGAATGCAGGTGGATAATGCCTCAAAGTGGAGATTTTTTGTTTTGGGCTGGAATTCTCCATGTGGACAATCCAAGAATGGCTCTCTCAGCCCTGCTGTCCCCAGCCCTGCCCCGGGACACCCCTGTGTGTACGGCAGAGCCGTGTGTGCTCTCCCAGAGGATCACCCTGCCCCACACTGCTCTGACCAGCTTGCCCCACCTCCTAGCTGTGCCTGGGCTTCCTGCAGTTTGGCTTCGTGGCCATCTACCTGTCCGAGTCCTTCATCAGGGGCTTCATGACGGCGGCGGGGCTGCAGATCCTCATCTCCGTGCTCAAGTACGTCTTCGGCGTGACAGTCCCGTCTTACACCGGGCCCTTAGCTATCGTCTACGTAAGTGGGGGCTCTGCACGGCCACCTTCCCCCCCACCACGGCAGCGCTGCCACCCCTGCCCGGGAAACGGGGCCCAGGAGAGCAGGAAAGGGTGGGGGGAAAGGGAGTCCCTGCCCCAGCAGCGTGGGGTGGATATTAGGAAAAAGGTTTTGTACTGGAAGGGTGGTGAAGTTCTGGAATGTTCTGCCCCGGGGGAGGTGGTGGAGTCACCATCCCTGGGGGTGTTTAAAACAGACTGGATGTGGCACTGGGTGCCAGGGTTGAGTTGAGGTGTCAGGGAATATGTTGGACTCGATCCTGAAGGTCTCTTCCAAGCTGGTGGTTCTGTGATTCTGCGATTCTGTGAATTCTGTGATCCCTGGGCAGCATTATCTGAGCCCTGCCTGCGTGCTTCTAGTGAGGAACAATGGAACAGGACTGGGGTCTGGGGGTGCATGAGCTGTGCTGATTTACAGCAGGACTCTTGCAGAGTTGTCAGCAGCAGGAACGTTTCCTCTGAGCAGGTTTGGTCATTCCTGGGGTTTCCTGTGGCTTCCATGGGTGCATCCCGTGCTGATGCAGCCAGAACTGCATTAAATCACCAGCCCAGGCCCAGGGCTGGGGGCTGATCCCTCAGCAGAGGGTTTTTAGCACTGCTCACATCTCAGGGTGTTGATTGTGGTGACAAGTGCTGTCCGTTGTTCTGTCCACGTCGTGCAGAGCGTCTGGCTCGCCGTGACCCCTTCTGTTCTCTCCCCTTCAGACGTTCATTGACATTTGTAAAGGTCTGCCCCAAACCAACCTGGCCTCCCTGGTCTACGCCTTGGTCAGCGCTGTGCTCCTGATCGTTGTCAAGGAGCTCAACCTGAAGTACATGAAGAAGATCCGGCTGCCCATCCCGATGGAGATCATCATCGTAAGTGACACCTGGGCTGTCCCTGGAGCCTCCCCTGGCCTCACAGCCCCGGGACACTGCTGCTCTCAGCAGGGCACCATGTAGAGCACCTACACAGTGTGTGACACAGCCCGCACGTGGTTTGGGGTCAGAAACTGGGCCAGCCCCGTGCTCATCGCTGCCCTGCATCCTGCTGATGCTGAGGCTGAAGAAAATAACCCCTGCTGGGACTGTCCTCGCCTCCCCCAGCCCAAACTTGGTGCTGGTGTCACTCTGTCAGCTCTGGGAGCATGGCAGGGTTAATGTCCTGAGCCAGCCCAGCTCTTCCTGCTCACGGCTCTTTACTCCCTGTCCTTGCAGGTGATCGTGGCCACCGCAATCTCCGGCAGCTTCAACATGCCCGACAAGTACGGGATGCCAATAGTGGGGAAAATCAGCATGGGGTAAGAGCTTGTGCAGCTCTGATTCACCTCCCAGACAGTTTTCCTTCCTCCTCCTCCTCCAGCCTGGAAAACACCTCACTCTTCCCTGCAACCCCTTCCAGGAGTGCCAGGTGCCCCGTGACACAACCACCCCCATCCTCTGCAGCGTGGGCAGGGACTGTGTCACTCCTGACCCCTCCAGCTCCTCACCCACCCCCCAGCCCCCCAGCCAGCCCTGTCACAGCTTCTCCCCTGTGCTCTGAGCGCAGGTTCCCAGAGCCCACCCTGCCCCTGGTGAGCAAGTGGAAGGACATGGTGGGCACGGCCTTCTCGCTCGCCATCGTGGGCTACGTGATCAACCTGGCCATGGGGAGGACCCTGGCAGCCAAGCATGGCTACAACGTGGACCCCAACCAGGTATTGCTGGGGCTGGGGCAGCCAGGGGCTGCTGCCTTTGCTCTCAGGCGTGAAGGGAAGAGCTCATGGCGTGAAGGGAAGACGTTCAGACGTGCTGGGCTCGGAGCAGACGTGCTGCTCCCGAGGAGGCTCCGTGGCTTTGTGCCATTTGGGGGGCAAAAGGACAAGGCACAGCCCCGTCCCGTGGGCTGGAGAGAGGCTGGAAGAGGGGAAGGAGCTTTAGGCTGGGCTCTCTGCCTAGCTCCCCCTCCAGACTCAGTGTTTTGGCAGCTCGCTGAAGCACGCTGAGGTGCGTGCACTTCTCAGGGACCTGGATTCCTGGTGTGTCACCTAGATACTCTGGGAGGCAGGACATTAAATAATCCTCTTTTGTCATCCCTGGCACAGTGGCAGCTTTCAACAACAGCCACACATACCACATGGAGCCCTGCCCTGAGTGTGTCAACAGATGACAAGGTGTTTATGTGGAATTGTGCTTCCAGGTTTCCCTGCTACACCAGGGCCTATCCCAGATCTTACTGGAAGGAAAGAGTCAGGGATGCACTGCAGGGAACCCAGAGCCTGCCCTGGCCACACAAACCAGCCTCAGGCCCCTGCTCTGTTGCCTTGTGCCAGCAGGAAGGGCAGCTGTCCTTTCTGATGGGCATTCTCCACATCTCCACAGGAAATGCTTGCCCTGGGCTGCAGCAACTTCTTTGGATCCTTCTTCAAAATCCACGTGATCTGCTGTGCTCTCTCTGTCACCCTCGCCGTGGATGGGGCAGGAGCGAAATCCCAAGTTAGTTCCTCTTCCTCCTCCTCCTCCTGTCCTCTCTCATTCCCTCTGGATCACAAAGTGCTGTAGCTGCCACATGCTGCCAGCCGGACTGTGCAGCCCTGGAGAAGCTTCACACACAAGTGCTTCAGGCTGCTGCTGTCAAAGCAGAATTTCCTCCCTCCCCAAGCCCATTTTGGTCTCTGGGTTGGGCACAGAAGCAGAGCTCTCAATCTGCAGTCCCACTTTGGCTCCCTGGACTGGGCAGTAGGGGAAATTTGGGGTTATCTGTGAGATCTGCAAACGCCTGCCTGTTTTCAGAGGCAAACATCCTCTCCCATAAAATGCTGCAGTGCCCAGTTGTGCCGCTGACTACACCCAGGGGAGCTCTGAGAAGCCCTGATGTTTGCAGAAGCGATTTTCTTTCCTCTTCGCAGGTGGCAAGTTTCTTTGTGGCTCTGGTGGTCATGGTGACAATGCTGTCCCTGGGAATCTACCTCGAGCCTCTTCCAAAGGTAACACAAACATCTGTGCAGGCAGAGCCATTGCAACACCCGCTCTCCACACCCAAACACGGCACAACCTCGCTCCAAAAAGCCCTGATGCAAACAGCAGCACGGGACAGTTTGTTCCTGGCCTGGGGACCCGTCTGCACGGGCTGTCTGGAATCACACAGTCACACAGTTCCAGGCTGGTTTGGGTTGGAAGGGACCTTAAACCTCATCCCTGCCACGGACAGTGACACCTTTCACTGTTCCAGGCTGCTCCAAGCCCTGTCCAAGCTGGCCTTGGGCAGGGATGGGGCAGCCACAGCTTCTCTGTGCAAATCTAAGTGTAAGTTACAGTGAAAGAATCACCCAAATGACCCTGCTCAGGTCCAAGGGAGATCTTTGTCAGCATCACCCTTGTGATGGGGCTGGCCCAAGGCAGGCAGATGCTGCAGGAAAGCAGCCACACCAAACGTGGCACATCCCGGCGTGGCTGACACCGTTCCCTGTCCTCCGCAGTCCGTGCTGGGAGCCCTCATCGCTGTGAACCTGAAAAACTCCCTCAAGCAGCTGGCTGACCCCTTCTACCTGTGGAAGAAGAGCAAGCTGGACTGCGTGAGTGCCTGGGCTGGCGGGAGGCATCCCCTGGCCAGGGCTGGATGAGCAGGACAGAACCCAGAAAAGTCTTTTGTGGGGTTTTGGGGGTATGAGTCCCTTGCAGGAGGTGGGTTCGGCTCTCTTGGTGAGATGGTGCTGCCTGAACTGCCCAGCTGAGCACGCTGCTGCTCAGAGCACATATCAGAGAGGCCTGAACTCTTACCTGCTGTGTTTAAATGCCAATCAAGTGCGGAGCCTGTTTGCCCAGAACTAGCCAAACCGGCCCGGCTCAATATCTGGGAGTCATGACTTAAAAACTCACACAATGGCCCTCCAGGGTGAGGAGAGCCCTTCAGAGTGATAAGGACTCCAGGCACTGGTTGATGTATAAACCCAGGCAGGGGGTGGCGGGGGAGTGAGAACGGAATTTGGAAATGTCTGACATAAAAAGACAGTGTTTGAACAGGACTCCCACGGCTGAGTGCCGTGTGTGGACACGGAGCCAATATCCTGTCAGGGCCCAACAAACCCCCTTATCGGGGCAATCAGGAGTCCAGAGGGGCTGGCCCGAGCCGTGAAGAGCTGTCCCAAAATCCTGCTCAAACAAGCGCTGGAGGAGAGCTGGGTTATCAATTTGGGCACATCTCTGAACGGGTTCTGCTGCTGTGGGGTGAGAGAGAGGTCTGTGGGCTCTGGCAGCTCAGCTGCTGCCCCTGTGCCAGAGCACTGATGGACCCCACAGGCTTCAGAGACCCCAAAAGCCTGGGCAGAGCCCTGAGCATGGAGTGAGTGGAGATGGATGGTGCTGCCTGAGGAACATCCTGGAAGATGCCAGTGGTGTGAACGGGATTCCCCTGACCTTAATCTCCTTGGAATTTGAACTGGATTCAGTGTCCTGGCCCAACATGGGGAGCACCACTCCAGGGTGATGTCAGAGCATTGGTGTTCATCACCTGAATGCTGGTTGTGTCTCAGGACAGCTAATTCCAACTAATTCTAATGATGGATGGAGGGATGGATGGATGGATGGATGGATGGATGGATGATGGATGGATGGATGGATGGAAGGATGGGTGGATGGAGGGAGGGAGGGAAGCTCTTCCATGCCATTTATGCACAAAATTAATATAAATTAAGATACTGAAGTCATCAAAGTCACCCTTGTTCATCCAAGGTCAAAGTTAGTTTTTATTCATTTTGAGGATGGGATTAAAACAAGCTGATAATGATTTTCAGAGGGGGTGTTTAAATGCAGGGCAGGACTGCTCTCATGTGGAGGGAGATGCTTGAGTGCTAACACATAAAAATGACAAATGGCAGAGCTCTGAGCTGGAGTGGGGCAGGTTTTGGTCTCCTCTGTCACATCAAATCCTCTCTGTGTTCTAGCAGGTGCTCAGGCAGTTTTCAGAGATGATTTCTGACTTTTTCTGAACTGCTCTGGCTGACAGCAGGAGCTGCTCGGGGCTGGAGCAGGGAGCAGCAGATGGTGGGATCTGCAGGAGCCCCTCCTGACGAGCCAGGCCCATCCTTTTTGGGTGGAATGAGCGGAGCGGGCGCTCGAGCAGCCGTGGAGAAACGCCCCGGCTGCTTTTACGGCTGAAAAGAAACTGGGGCTCCTGGCAACTTCCCAGCAAGGACGGCTCACTCTAAAACACGCAGCAACTGCAGCATTAGGACAGCTGCAGAATTCAGGGTTTGGCCTATTCATGTTGAGCTGGGAGGGTCTGAGAGCCCAGGATAGCAGCACAGAGCCATTCCCCATCCGTTTTCCCCCCTCTGTTTTCCCCCCTCTGTTTTCCCCCCTCTGTTTTCCCCCTCCTTTTTTCCCCGTCCATTTTTTCCCCATCCATTTTTTTCCCATCCATTTTCCCATCCCCTTCCCCACCCATTTTTTCCCACCCATTTTCCCATCCATCTCCATCCAGGTCCCCATGGTTCATCCCTTCTCTCCCTTCTCTCCCTGCAGCTGGTCTGGCTCGTGAGCTTCCTCTCCGCTTTCTTCCTGAGCCTCCCCTACGGCGTGGCGGTGGGCGTGGGATTCTCCGTGCTCGTGGTGGTTTTCCACACCCAGTTGTGAGTACCTCATGGCCCCCAGAACCACGGGAGATCCGCCAGGGGCAGGAGGAGGGACAGGTGATTTTTAGGAGCGACCTCTGGCCCGCGGAACGCGCGCCAGGAGCCCCGGGGAGCGCAGGTGTCCTGCCCGGAATGTGCAAACAGGAATGGCAGGCGCCAATTTACTGCCTGCATTCCCGCTCCCGTGCACATCCCAGGGCAAGGGGAAGCCTCAAGGTATTTGCTTCACCCCACACAGTTCCCAGCTCTCACAAAAAACGAGTCCTGGCTGCGTGCAGGGCCCTGGTGTGAGGCGTTCACACCACTTTTAATCCGTCAAAGCCCTTTCTTAATAGTTCCCAGTCTGGCATCTCAAAATACTGACTTTTTTTTTTTTTTTTGCCCTGTAGACTCTGCAGGGGTGAAATGTAAGAGTTTTCACAACGCAAATGTTCAAATCCTGGGATGGAATGTGAAGCAGAAGCAGTTTTTCTTTCCCCTAATGCTGATCCCTTCTTTTCTGCAGCCGCAACGGCTCTGCCCTGGGCCAGGTGGCTTCCACTGACATCTACAAGAACCCCAAAACCTACAACAAGGTGAGCTGCAGATAAAGCACCCTCAGAGAAAATGCTGTTCTTTGCCACTGCTGCCCAGGCTTGCTCTGAGCTCCTGTCTCTGGTGCAGGTCCATGAAGTTAATGGGATTAAAATCATCACCTACTGCTCGCCGCTGTATTTCGCCAACTCGGAGATATTCCGGGAGAAAATCATAGCCAAGGTGAGCAACTCCTCACCAAATCCCTGCCTGAAGCCAGTCCCAAACCACCCTTGCTCTCTCCTGTGTTGCTACACAGGGGTAATTAAGCTGTGGGTGATCATGGACAATGGTCACATCCACTCTCTGCTCCTCAGTCCTCCTCTCCCTGATCCTCAGGGCGGTTTGCAGAGCTCGTTTTAGAGTTTGTGCCCAAATCCTGGCAGGTTCCTCCTCCAAGATGTGCCAAAACAGGGGCATCCTGCTATTCCAAGTCTCTCCCTGCATGTGCAGTTCCCTGAGTTCCAGGAGATGTTTGGATGCCATCAGGATCACCCCACTCCAGTGCCCAGCTGGTGCCCCAGGCTGGGAAATGCCAGGGAAGGAACAGCAGCTCCTGACTCGTGGAACAGACTTTTTAAGGAGAAAAATCTCTCTTTCCCACAGACAGGGGTGGATCCTGGCAAGGTGTACTTGGCCAGGAGGAAATTTGTGAAACAGCAGGGGAAGGGCACAGCACAAGCGCCAGCAAAGCTCCCAAAATTCCTGCTGAAGGAGAACAAGGTAACCCAGCTCCTGAGCTGCCAAAAAGGCCCCTGGGTCCATGAGTATGACCCCAAGTCCCCCTCAGACAGCTCCTCTTGGCATGGGATTTCCTGCACTGTTTTCCTGGCCACATTTCCCACCTCTCATCCCCTTTTCCTCCCCACCTTCGTCTCCATTCCTCCCCAAACCTGAAGGTGCAGGAGAACTGGGAATGGCTGGGAGGCTGGAGAGGAGGCTGGAATGGGAACATGGGGAACAATCTGCAGAAACCAGGCAGCTTTGGCCTCTTCCTCTGGGGCTGTGCATGCAGTTCAGCCCCAAGGTGCCCTTTCAAAGCCCATTTCTCAGTCACCCCAGCCCCATTTGCTTTGCAATGCTGAGCAGTTTTGAAATAAATGAATCATGTAAATTATCCTAAGTCCAGCCCCAAGGGACAGCCAGGCTGGAGTTAGTCCAGATTAAAACCCTTCATATCAGTGGGCAGAGGTGCAGTCACCTGCCAGGACCCCACCTGTGCCCTGCCCTGACTCTGCACCTCTGCTCTGCCGCAGACCTTGTCTTTGCAAGAGCTCCAGAAGGACTTTGAGAGCGCCTCTCCAACAGACACCAACAACAACCAGACCACCGCCAACGGTGCCAGCATCTCCTACATCACCTTCCACCCTCCGGCCCCCGGGGCTGGGCCAGGGCAGAGCCCTGGGGAGCTGGGCAGCACCAGCACCCTGCAGGGCAGCACCCTCAGCGTCCTGCCCACGGCAAACCCCGACCCCGTGCTGACAGCACCGCCCTACATCAGCTTCCACACCATCATCCTGGACATGAGCGGGGTGTGCTTTGTGGACCTGATGGGCACAAAGGCGCTGAGCAAGGTGAGTTCTGTGCTGCCAACACAGCTGGGCAGCAGGGACCACCTGCTCTCTCACACAAAGGTGAAACACCTCTATGTAGACACCTTATGTAAACACCTGTGCCTCAATTCACAGAATCACCAGGCTGGGAGAGACCTTCAAGATCATTAAATCCAGCCCAGCCCCAACACCTCAGCTCAACCCTGGCACCCAGAGCCACATCCAGGCTTTGTTAAACACCCCCAGGGATGGTGACTGCACCACCTCCCCGGGCAGAACATTCCAGAACTTTATCACTCTGTCTGTGAAAAGCTTTTCCCTGCTCTCCAGCCTGTATTTGCCTTGGTGCAGCTCGAGGCTGTGTGCTCTGGTTCTGTCAGCTCCTGGAGACAGAGCCCAGCCCCAGCTGAGCACAGGTACCTTTCAGGAGCTGTGGGAGTGATGAGGGCAGCCCTGAGTCTCCTTTTCTCCAGGATAAACACCCCCAGCTCCCTCAGTCACTCCCCCACAGGGCTTGTGCTCCAATTGTGTGTCTTTTCCTCCTCTGCATCTCTGATTTTCTCCTTCAGCACCAGTGCTGATAAAAGTCTTTATTCATAAACACAAAGCTGGAGCAGCAGTGGTTTTAATCCTCTCTCTCCCATCTCATCCCTTCCAGTTGTGTTCCAGTTACCAGAAGATTGGGATCAAAGTGTTCTTGGCAAATGTGCATGGTAAGAATCCCCAAAGAACACATTTCCATGGGATCTTCCCCATTTCTGAGCTGCTGACAAACAGCAGATCCTTTTCTGTTCTTTACTCAAACTGTGAGATGTCAGTCCTTTGCTGGACCAGGCCGGAATGGATAAAAGGAAAAAAACAGAAGGAAGGAAAGAGAATCACTGTTCTCTGTGTGTGAAATCAGTGCTTTCATTTGGGAAGTGATAAGGCTGGGACATCTCCACACTCAGCATGCAGGAAAACAGCTCCCCACACTCATTTCTGCTGCAAACCTGCTTCTTCTGAGCCTTGCCTTAGCTCAGAGGACCCCAGCAGGCACACACACCTCCAGAGTTCCTCCTCTGCTTTCCTCCTCGTTCAGCTGTCTCCTCTCTCCAGCCCAGGTGTACAATGACATCAGCACAGGGGGAGTCTTTGAGGAAGGAGGCCTGGACCGAAGTCACATCTTCCTGACCATCCATGATGCTGTTTTGTTTGCACTGGCCAGTATCAGAGAATTTGTCCACCCACCCATCTTGGAAGAGGTAAATTTGCTCCCCAGCCCACAGGATTCTCCTGTTTGGCTTCCAGGCTGTGTCAGCACAGTGGAAAAATATCAATTTTTCAAAAATATCAAATATCAAAAGCACCTAAAGAAGCTTCTTGTTATCTCAAGTGGTAAAGGCCTAAATCCAGCAAAGTAATATCCCAGTTGTTGTGTACGGGCCCAGCACCTTGCGATGGAATGGATTTCCATGGGAATTCAGAAGCGTCAAAGTTTTACACAAACCCATGAATGCTGTGCCAGCCTGGAGGAGCCAGAAGAGCTGTTCCAGCACTGTGCCCTCAGTTTGGTGCTGGTTGGAACAGGCAAAGGCAGAATTTGGCCCCCAGTGATGAAGAAATGAAGGCAAAGCTCGTGCAGCTGGAATAGTCCCAGCGTCCATGAGCGCTCCATCGGTGGGAGGAGAACAGGGGGAACTCTGAGGCAGGAATGTGGCCCGTGCTGGTGGCACAGCGTCAGACAGGCTCTGTCCCCAAACAGGGGTTGGTTTATTGTGTGCCAGCTGGAGTTGGCACCAGTAGCACCAGTTACCTCCCCAGGAGGAGTTAAGGCCTCTCCTGTCAAACCAGAGCGATAGGCAAGCGCAGATAAACACCTGGAGCAGGACTCCTCCCGCGCCCTGCTCCTGGGCATTTCCCTCAGAGCACGGGTCACCTTTTAGCCTGGCTTGCTCCCTGTTTTCACTCCTTTTGACCCTGCACTCTGCTAATTTGTGGAATCAACTCTTCCCCGCACAGAGGCCGACCCAGACAGAGCTCTCCATCTATGACGAGTCTGTGGACGAGGGCAGTGCAGAGTACAAGAACCTGGAGGAGGTGAGTGGTAGTGCCAGGGGTCACTGCAGCCGTGGGTGTGGGGCAGAAATCAGGACTCCTAACTGGGATTGATTGGATGGGAAATCATCTGGAAGTACTGCAGCACTTCGGAAAGTTAATTGCAAATAGAATTTTAAGTGCCTGTCTTGAGGAGCTCTGGAAGGCACCTGGATGAGGAGCAGGTCACCCCACAGAGGAGTCCTTCAATCATTCTGGGCCACAGAGCTCAGGTTCAGCCCGACCTGTGGTCTCCACACACTGGGGGGAACGTGGAGAACCAGGTTTGGTTCACACCCAAAAGAAGAGTCGTCAGTGAAGATTTGCAGCACAGGCTTTGTAAATGCTGCAGCGATTTTCACCCACGTGAGGGCCTGGGGAGGAGCTCCCCTCCAGGGCTGCCCTTCCCCGTGCTGCCCATGCCCAGCTGGAAGCATAGAGGAGGGCTGGATGACAATGACACTGAGCTGTGTCACCAACCCTGACCCTGCTCATCCTCTGTGCCCTTTAGGAGATGTTTGGGAGCATGTTCCACTCAGAGACCCAGACAGCTCTGTGAGCTCAGCGAGCACCGGGCAGACCCTCCAGAGGAGACTCCTCTCTCCCACCCCTCCGTGGAGAGCTCTGCTTCTACCTGGGGACACAACAGGTCTGCAACGAGGCCATCACCCCCAGAACTGCCAGATCCTCCCTCCTCCCTGCTCTGCTCGTGGCACTCAGAGCAAAGGACTCTGAGCAGGCAGGGCCAGCTGGGGCAGCAGGAGCTCAGGAGATGCCATCTCACGGATTCTCAGCTGCAGGCAGGCACCTGAACTCGGGGGACGTTCAGCCACCCCTTTGTCCCTCACCTGGAGTTGCATCACCTGGCCATCCTGCTCCTGGCCTTTCCCTGCTCCCCGTTTCCCCCAGCAAGTGAAACACAAGCACACACTGACAGCCTTCCGGGGCTCGCTTCACGAGGTGTGGCAGGGCAGCTCTGCCAGCTGCTGCTGCTCTCTGATGTGCACTGACCCGGGGGTGGCACTGCGGCCCCCCGAAGCTCCCTGCGTGTCTCTGCAGCCTCTGCCTCTCCTCTTCTGCGTCCCAGCATCCCAAAAAAACACTGCCTCGCACCAGTGCTGTATTTCTGACACCCCAAAGACCTCAGGACTCCCTCAGCAGGGCTCAATTCTGAAATACATCTATTTTTTTCTTACTAATAGGACAGGCTTGTACTCAGAAATAAGAATTGTGTGCACGTTGTGGGTTGAGTACATGAAAACAGATTCTATTTGAAACTGCTATTTCTATTTTAACACTCTGACATACTACAAATGTAAGCAAGCTTTAGTGTATGGTTTTGAAGCACACGGGGGTTATTCAGCTGATTGCTGAAGGCTTCCTGGGGCTTTCCTGCAGCTCCCAGATGTCTCATTTTTAAGGAAAACAGAACTTCCTGAACCATCCTTGCTGGACGGTCACTGAAGGAAACAACAGCAGCAGCCTGCCAGTTTGGTTTTATGTAACATCTCAATAACCAAGTCACCATTTCTCTACCTCAGTTTCTGATTATGTGGTGCAGGAGAGTAATAAAACCAAAGGAGGCAGAAAACCCCACTAGCTGATGGCTGTTACTTATTTTAATCTTAGACAACAGTGGTTTCTCCAGAAAGCTCCACGTATAGCTTGTTTTACAAGGTAAAAGCAAGAGATGAAGCCTCTTAAACTATCTTTGAGGGTGATTCCTCATGGCCTTTTGTACTGCCTGAGTGCTCCTTTTAAAATGTGCCAATTTGGAAAGAAAGGCAACAATGAAATTGGGGCAGAGCTACAAGAAACTGCCCTGGTCAATATTTTTGGGTCTCTGAGGTGGCATCACATTAAAAGAGGGAAGTTGCAGTTCCCAGCTCTACATTCAGGACTCATTACGGGAGGTTGATTTCCCAGCCTGGGGTCCGACAGGCCAAATGCAGGAATCCTCAGAGCAGAGGCATACACCAGATTGTATTTCCTGAACTTCCTCCAAGAAATGGGATGGGATGTCACGGGAGATGGCTCGGAAAGAGCAGAGGTGGCTCTCCTGCAAATCATGACCCAGGCAGAAGGAAATCCCATTTCTGTAGCCAAATTCTGGGTCAGTTCTGGCAATAAATGTAACATCAGCCGGTAAATGGCACTGCTGGAGGCACAATGTGGCCAAAGCCATAATTCCCAAGTGCCTGGGCAGAGAATTAGGGGAGCTCAAAGTCACGTTGGTGAAATATTTTCACTTCCAGTAAGATATTCCTTTTATTGCTCTTAAGTAACAGTGAGGTTGGTGTGTTTTGGCTCTGAAGCCTTAACTTGGTAAATGCATGATGTATAACCAGCTCAGAAATGTTTGTAATTTATTTAATTTAATGTTGGTTCCATTCTTTTTTTTTTCTTTTTTTTTGATAATAAAGAATGTGTGAACAATCATTGTCATCTTCTACTGACTCAGGGGCAGGATTACCATGGCTGTTCCCATCTGGGCTTTGGCATCCTGGGACAGTTTATGCCATGGGAAGCTGGGATAAATCTTCACATTCCGTTCAGAACAGCTGTAAAGAAGGGAATAAGAAGTGTTCCATCGTGCTACCTGGTGGAATCAAGGAAAGAAGTGACATATTTTGAAAAGCAGGTGGATTTAAAGTCTGTCAGGAGTGGGGCCGCAGAACCCAGAGACTCCCTGGGCTGTCCCTTGGCCAGTCCTGGCATCCTTCTGCCTCCCTTGTGGCCCCAATGAGCCTGGGGGTGGTTATTCCCCACAGGAACCCTTTTTGTCCCCATCCTTTGGGAGCAGCACCCCAAGATATCGGGAAGAAATCCTTCCCTGTGAGGGTGGCAGGCCCTGGCACAGGATGCCCAGAGCAGCTGGGGCTGCCCCATCCCTGGAATTGTCCAAGGCCAGGCTGGAAAGGGCTTGGAGCAGCCAGGGACAGTGGAAGGTGTCCCTGACACGGCAGGGGTGGAATGGGATGGGATTTAAGATCCTTTCCAACGCGAACCATTCCCTAACTCCGCGCTCCCCTCGGCCGCCGCCACATCCGCGGCAAACTACAACTCCCAGCAGCCCCCGCGAGAGGAGCGGATTATCGCCCGCCCCTGCTCCAATCCCATTGGTCACCATGCCGACGAGGCGGGTGGCGATTGGCTCCCGGTCACGCCCATCAGCTGCGGGGGCGCGGCGGTCAGTGATGGCGGGCGGGCGGCGGGCGGTGACGGCGGCGCTGCTGGCGCTGGGCTCGGTGGTGCTGGCGCTGGCGGCCGCCGTCCTGCTCCGCGCCTTCGTCCTGCGAGCCCCGGCCGGGGTGCCGCGGCTCTGGGCACGGAGCGCCGGCACCGCCGCCTTCAGCGCCGGCGAGCGGCGGGAGCTCAAGGAGGCGCTGCGAGGTGAGGGGGCCCGAGCGCTGTGAGCCCCCCTCGCCCCGGGACTGGCCCCTCCTGAGGGGGACCCAGGGCACGGGGGGCGGGTGTGGAGGCGGCCGCTCCCCGGGTGCTTTCCCTGGAAGGAAGCGGGTGTTGGCTCCCAGCCGGGCTAAGGAAGTGATTGAAAATCTGTGCTGGGCGCTGCTGAGGCCACGCCTCGAGCGCCGGGTCCGGTTCTGGGCGCTGCAGTTCAGGAAGGACTGGAGCGAGTCCAGGGAGGGGAATGGAGAGTCCTGAGGGAGCTGGGAAAGGGGCTGGAGAGTCCTGAGGGAGCTGGGAAAGGGGCTGGAGAGTCCTGAGGGAGCTGGGAAGGGTTCAGAGAGTTTGAGGGAGCTGGGAAGGGTTTGCAGAGTCCTGAGGGAGCTGGGAAGGGTTTGCAGAGTCCTGAGGGAGCTGGGAAGGGGCTCAGCCTGGAGCAGAGGAGGCTCAGGGGGAATTTCTGGCTCTGCACAACTCCCTGCCAGGAGGGCACAGCCGGGGGGGATTTGGGATCTTCTCCCAGGGAACAGGGACAGGAGGAGAGGGAACGGCCTCAGGCTGGGCTGGGGAGGCTCAGGTTGGAGATCAGCAGGAATTTCCTCATGGAAAGGGCTGGAAGGGGCTGCCTAGGGGGGTTTGGAGTGCCCTTCCCTGGAGGTGTCACCTGGAGGTGGCACTGAGTGCTCAGGGTGGAGATCAGGCTCAGCCTGGACTCGATGATCCCACAGGGATTTTCCAGCCTCAGCGATCCTGTGCTTCTCCTGAGCCAACCCTTGCCCTGTGTTGATTTTCCCCACCGTTTCCTGCTCGTACTCACAGAATTTTGCCAGACACCCGTGAAGGCGTTTCCAGACATCCCTTTGTCCACCGGATAAGTCACTGTCGGGATTTTCTCCCTTTCTTGTTCTTGCTCACCACTGCTGTGCCCAGTCCTGGGCTCTTTGTGCTGGCTGACGCAGAAGGTTTGAGGGGTTTAGCTCTCGGTGGGGCTGGCACCGTGCAGGAAACCACAATCTGGCACCAGGTGCAAACCTCATACCTCGCTGCTTTGTAGGATTTATTGCCTAACAAGTCGTGTTTGCATTCTTCTTTTAATGGGAAAATGAAGGCTCACAATAGATTTTTGTGTGAATTCATGAATCACACGACCTCAAAAGAATCCATAACCTCTCCTGGCAGCTGCTGTTTGGAAAGGCAGCTGGGGCTGAGTTCCTCCCATTTCGGCAGGACGGGGCCTGGATGTTGGAGAGCCTGTTTAAATGACAGGGCAGACCGAGAGGGCCAACAAAACCCTGTCTGTTTATGTGTGGGTTAATTTCTAAAGCAGTATGGAGGTGTAATAACCATCACAACCTGCTTCACTCTTGAGAAAGAGCCCTGGACTGCCAGCTCAGCTGCCTGCTCAGCTGCCAGAGCAGCCTCTGGCCCTGGGGAATCAGATCACCCAAGCAAATTGCAGCTGCTCCTGGCCAGTAGCGTTTCTAAGGACATCATTCAACACTTCAGCTTGAAAAGTGGAGTCAGATTGTCTGGAGAGGTACCTTGGCTGGGCTGTTAGGAAATGCTGGTGGCTGCCTGTGCACGGCCCAGCTGAAGCACATCAGTGTTTTTTTGATCGTGGCAGCTCGTGCTGTGCTGTGAAATGATGTTTAAAGCCTGGAAAAGCACTCAGGAGCATAAATGTACTTCCACTTTTGACGTGCAGTCGGAGCTTTGTTTGGTTCTGGTGCTGAGTGATTTCTGTTCTGTGCTTCTTTGAAGGGGCCATTAAAATCCCAACTGTGTCCAGGTCTCCAGAGGATTTGAATACAACTGCCATGGCAGAATTTGGGACTTACATTCAGAAAGGTACTGGGCTTTCAGTCTCTGCCGCTCTATTTTCATTTCCATAAACAAATTGAAGAGAGCATGCATCATTCCTGAATAGAAGGGAACAGATTTTTATATTTTTCCTGCAGAAAGGCCTGTCAGAAATGTCACACGTGTGTCCCCTCTGTAGCAGTGGTATCAATGGCCCCAAAGGGTTCAAAGGACTTTTTGCAGTGTTGGTTTTTGGTCCTTGAGATGGCTAAATGCCATAAAAAAAAAAAGGATGGCTGCTGCTGCTGCTTCAGCCTAATTTTTTGGCAGTTCTATCATTTCTCCCTGCAAAAGAGCTGCAGCACTGCTGAACACGGGTTCTGGTTTTGTTTAGGAGACTTTCAAATCCCGAGTGAGATGGATTGGTGCAAGTGAGAACTTCTGTTCCCTGCTGTGCCCAGTCTTATTCACAGCTCCCCCTGATGCCACCTAGCTGACACCTCTATGGAATAATGCTAAAATCGGCCGTTAGTGTTAATTTTTTCTTTTACATGTCTCTTTAATTTTATTTTTTTTCTTAACAGTCTTCCCGGCTGTATTTTCATCAAAGTTCATCCAACATGAAATTGTTGGCAAATACAGCCACCTGTTTAGAGTTCAGGGCTCTGCCCCTGGCCTGCTGCCCTATATGCTGCTGGCACACATGGATGTGGTGCCTGCTCCCCCCGAGGGCTGGCATTTCCCTCCCTTCTCAGCCGCAGAGCACGAAGGTTTCATCTACGGACGAGGAACGCTGGATAACAAAAACTCTGCCATTGTACGTGTGCTTGGTAATGTCCTCCCCCAGAGCCAGAGCCTGGCAAGGGCAGGGGGCAGCAGCCCGTCCTCCTGGGGCTCGCTGTGCTCTCTCTCACCCTCTGTCTGCTGGGGATCAATTCCTAGTTTGGATCAATTCCCAATTTGTATCAATTCCCAGTTTGTATCAATTCCCAATTTGGATCAATTCCCAGTTTGTATCAATTCCCAGTTTGTATCAATTCCCAGTTTGTATCAATTCCCAATTTGTATCAATTCCCAGTTTGTATCAATTCCCAGTTTGTATCAATTCCCAGTTTGTATCAATTCCCAGTTTGTATCAATTCCCAGTTTGTATCAATTCCCAGTTTGTATCAATTCCCAGTTTGTATCAATTCCCAATTTGGATCAATTCCTAATTTGGATCAATTCCTCGTTTGGATCAATTCCAAGTCCCGCAGTTTTCTCCCGACCTCTCCTAAAGATGGAGTGTTTACACTCGTTCTTCACTGTTACTGAAGAAAAGAGGGTTCAAACTCCTGGAGGAGCTGGAGAATCATATTCCCAGATGCAGATGTATTTGGTTAAATGCCAGCTGAAAGTTCTGTGGCCGGAGAATCCGTGGCTGCCCCATCCCTGGGAGTGTCCAAGGCCAGGTTGGAGCAGCTGGGACAGTGGAAGTTTCCCTGCCTGTGGCACTGCATGAGCTATGAGGTCCCTTCCAACCCAAACCATTCCATAATTCTCTGTCAAATGCTGTGTTTGAAAGCAGGGATAGAGCTTTTCCTTTTCCCCAGGTGTCACAGAGGCACTCCGAGCTGAAACTGGCCCTTTGAAAAGGCTTGAGTTTCAAATGAAATGGTGTTTATTTAATTAGACAGACAAACAACCCTGCATCTTTTATTCAGCCTGTGGCAGAACAGAGAGCTGTTGAAGTGAACACATTTGGGAGGAATGGATTCAGAAAAGATTGGGAAAGATTTCTCATGGGGCAAAGGTTGATGGAAAAATGAATAAGGAAAATGTCCCTTTGTGACTTTGGTGATGACTTCCATGGCAGCCCTGTATTTAAATTTGAACAGATGTTTAGTGTCACACAGGACACACTCCTAGAAAGTTTCAGGGTGTTTAATCATCAATTTCAAAGCCTTGAAACTTGAAAGTTCAGGTTGGAGCTTCGTTCTGCTGTGAACTGCACAAGTAACTCCACAAACGGCCAAAAACAAACAAAAAATCAGCAATTTCAGTGAACATGGCAGAAAATGGGTGCTGATGTGAAAAATTAGGTGGTTTGAATTGAAAAAGAGAGATGGAATACTAGAGCAGATGTATTGTTTTATATATCTATATTGCCACAGCAAATGGCAGATTTGATTTTTTGATTTCTCATTCTCCAGATTAATTTTCTTGTTCTGTTTCTGTCGTCTTGGCACTCGTTGTACAAAACACGCAGCTCCTTGACCTGCCTGGCTTTGGGAGCTCCAGAGGAGCCCGTCTGGGCGTGTGCCAGGCGCTGTGAGGGAGCAGTGAATCCCTGCATGGTTCTGGCTCTGGGGGCTCCCCGTGCAGTTTGTCCTGGAGCAGCTGCTCTGTGTTTCATGTCCCTCCCTGGCACAGCATTACTGATCACAGCCACTGCAGTGCCTTTTCCAAGGAGTGGCATTATCCTCAGTGGGAGCTGTAGGAATCGAAGCTCAGGGCTGTGGAAAGGTCCCAGTTCTGTTCCAGCACGCTGCATTCTGTTGCATTTATCCTGATCACCACGCGGGGATGGTTCAGCACGCTGTGCTTTTCCTGCAGGGCATTCTGCAAGCTCTGGAATTCCTGCTGAGGAGGAATTACAGACCCCGCCGCTCCTTCTATGTTGGCATTGGCCACGATGAGGAGGTATTTTCTTTCCTTTCCTTGCAACAACAGCCTGTTTGCATTGTTCCTCTAGGTAACGGGGCTTAATTTTGAAACATTGTTTAGCTGGAAGGTCTTTCCTGTTTTTCTTGGTTCTGTGGGGAGATACCGTGTCAGGCCCCAGGTCACAGTTATGGATTGATTGTTTGGCTCGGAGTGACATTCACAAAGGGTTTGGTGTGATGAGCAAAGGGAAAAGAACATTGGAGGGTGTCACTTCAAATTCTTCTCTGCAAGGAAGGTGCAGCAGGAATCTCATTTTGGAGACAGGAAAAGCTGGGTTGAGATTCACGTGGTTGTGCCAAACATTCAGGAAGAGCTGGCAAATGTGTTCCAGCGGTACAGAGAGACAGGGGAGGTGGGTTGGGTTAGGCACTGCCAAAATATAAAGACCAAGAATTATTAATAGTTGAAATAAAGAGGTCTGCAGTTGCTAATCTGTGGAGTTTACAGCTCTGAGATATCAAAATGAAAGCAGCAGTCAGTGACTCATCAATGAGAGCTCTCCTCATCACGGCTATAAATTCATCTGCTATCAGGCCATTAACGATCTCCAATTAATTTTCCTGGAAGAATCTTTTATGCTGCTCTGGAGCTGTTCCCCAGGGGATTTCAGGCATTCTTTGTGCTGGAGCCAACAGCAAGGTGCTTTCCAGTTTCCCTCCCGGTGTCGTGGCTGGATCTGATCGGTTCCTCACCTGCATTGCACAGGTGTCTGGGCTGAAGGGAGCAAAGAAAATGGCAGCTCTGCTGGAAGCCCGAGGAGTGAAGCTCTCCTTCCTGCTGGACGAGGGGAGCGCCGTGCTGGATGGCATCATTGCAGGGGTGAAGAAGCCGGTGGCTATGTAAGAGTGACCGCCAGAACGTGATTCATTATCATTAATTAGTGATAAATGACAGTGCTGATGTCCCTGCAGAATGCTTTCAGGACGTGTGGCAGCGTTGGTGCTGCTGGAGCTGCAGCAGTGGCACAAAGTGCAAGGCAGGGACCTTCAGCCTCTGCTGCTGTCCGTCACAGTCATGCTGACAGAGGCACAATGTTCCCCTGAGCATTTTAATTCCGTGCTGCAGAAGCAGCCCAGACATCACTCCTGCAGAGATCTAAACACCGTGTTAATGATTTGTTGTTGCTGCTTGGGTGGTTTTTGTCATACTAAAACTATGCAGAGTAGTTATTTTTATCAACAGTCTGTGTGTGTGTGTGTTTAGAATTACATTAGTCATTTATTTGTTAATTAATTGATTAATTTATCATTGTCCAGGATTGCTGTCACAGAAAAAGGTTCAATGACACTGAACTTCACTGTGGAAAAAGAGCCAGGGCATTCATCCTTTCCTCCTAAGGAGACAAGTATTGGCATTCTGGCAGCAGCCATGTCCAGGTGAGAGCTTCCCTGTCAGCCCATGTGAAAAAAAGTCAAAAACCTCTAAATCACTGCTATGTGGCTTTTTAAATATTTGTGTTTAGAGTCTTTTTCAAACTGCTGTTCTGTATTTGAAATTGCAGTTTGTGGCTCGCTTTGAAGGGCAGAAATGAAACTCCCAGTCAGGGAACAATTGCCAGGTGGCTGCAGAGTCTGTGCACTTCAGCTGTTCCAAGTGTCAGCCAATTCTTTAGAAGCAAGGCCAGTGCCGTCTGCCCTAATTTCCTCTGTGGCAACAGAGATTCCTTTGTTTGGGTGGCAGGATTTCTCTGGAATTTGTTCCTGCACATCCCTGCTACCTCAGCTGGGAATTCTCCAAGCCAACGAACGTGGAACAGAGTCATAGTGTGACTGCAGAAATCATCTCTCTGTGTAGATCCCGAACTGGCTAAGAAATACATATTTTAGAAGAACTGAGTGTGTCCAGACCTGGTGGGATTTGTGTGCTATTTTTCTGGATTTCCATGTATTTATAGCAGCCAGGCTTTGGGATTTTTTCTGCTCTTTCTCAAAGGAAATCTTTGCGCGTGACTGGAATGCCCAGAAATCTGTGGAGCTGTGCTTGCGGTCACCAGGAGAGCAGAGTGTGATTGCATCTCCAATAACAGGGATACATTTCACAAATCAAATTCCTGACATCCTTCTGGAGCAGTAACAGCCAGAGAGTTGTTTTTTAACCTTTTCAGCGTTGAAAACATTAACAATTTGTTTTGTAGGCTGGAGCAGAATCCCTTGCGCAACCTGTTTGGCTACGGCCCGGAGCTCATGACCATGGAGCACCTCGCAGCAGAGGTGAGGAGACAGGCAGGATTTCATTCCCCAGTTTCCATGCCAGTAACCCAGTGAAGAATGTAGTTGAGTAGAAAGGATAAAAAAAGCTGGTTTTGCTCCCAGATTATTGTTGCTGCTGGAATTGTTTTGTCCATATTCAAGTGACTCCCCCGCGCTCTTGACAAATGAGAACTTTCTGATTCGTGGCTTTGTTTCTTCCCCTTAGTTCAAGTTTCCTCTCAACATCATCATGAGCAATTTGTGGCTGTTCTCACCTATTGTCAGCAGGTAAGAAAAGAGATCCTTGATAAACATCCCCAGCCTCTCACCCTTAAAAGATGAAGCCATTTCTAATCCTCCCAAGAAATCAGTTATTTTGTAGTTTAGATAATTCAGTGGTTTCCTGTTAATAAGCACTTTGTTAATGGAATAAGCCATCATTCAGCTTATTGCCTGTGGAATTATAGTACTTGTTTTTCAGCAATATTCAACTTATTTGAAAAATGGTGTTTGTTTGTTTCTATTTTTGTAGAGTCCTTGCCTGGAAACCTTCCACCAACGCCTTGATCCGAACGACCACCGCAGTCACGCTGTTTAATGCAGGAATCAAGGTGCTTTCATGTGGGTTTTCCTCCATGGAACCATGATGAGACAATTAGGACATTTAATGTCCACCTATTTAAATCCAGTTCTGAGATCAGCGTGGGCCCTGTGTGGTGCCACAGTCTCGTTCTTACCTCAGATATGGCTTGGATTTGAAAATCACGGTTGAAAATCTCTTTCAGAAGTATCTGATCTCTGTCAACCACTGTTAAAATTCTTAATATTTCAGCATAGACAAGAAAATGTGGCTTCTGCATAATCCTACAAAGTATCAAAGGCAATATTTGAAACTGTCACAGCCACAAACACTTCCCTGACCCAGACGTTTGCAGCGTAGGTCTGGGGTTTGCCTGAAGTGTGTTAAATGCGCACCTTGGACTGAGAGATAACAGCCAGATCCTGCCCTGATAAGGAGGTGGAGCTGTCCAAAAATCCTGGAGCTCTGGCAAACAAACAGGCTGTGTTTGGTGTGTCCCTGAAGAAATCTGTGATTGAAAAGCATCCCTGGACAGGAAAAGATGCAGTGGCTGAACAGTGACACAGAGTGGCCAGGAGGGAAGTGACACCCTGCTTCCTTGGGGTTTTTTCTAAAGATTGCACGTTTTTGTGTAACAAAGTTGTAAATATCCAGCCTGTAGATAAGAAGAGTTATGCGTTCAATAAAAATCAGTTGTTCAGCAACTTACATTTACCCAAATATGAAGCATGTAATGTGACAATGAGGTAAAAATATCACTTAAAAAAATCCAGAGTTTCAGAATTTCTTAGTAGAAATTTCCTGAAAGGAGAGAACTCAAGATAAAAACTTCTATAGAAGTAACAGCTGACTTCATTTCTTGTGATTTGATAAATATTTCTTTGTGTATTTACCTGCATTTTAGATAGGATTTACAGTGTTTTAACACAGAAAGAGACATCACACTTGGTGGGAACAGGGGAGCACCCGAGGCCTGCAGTTGTTTGAGCAGTTCTGAGTTTGCAGCTGGCATTTTATTCTGGTTTTCCCTTCCCTTTAAACTTTGGCCCTTCCTTTTTGCCAGGTGAATGTCATCCCCTCCTCTGCAAGAGCCACGGTGAACTTCAGGATCCACTCAGCTGAGACAGCTGCTGAGGTAGCCCCGGTCCCATGTCCTCAGCTGTTGTGCCACAGAGCACGTGGCTCCTCTGGGATATGGAATGGCTTTGTGCCCTGGGAGGGTTTGGGAATCTTGCACACCCCAGGAGGTCTGACAGGCCTGTCCAGCCCAGGGCAGCTGTGAAACAAAGCTCTTCCTTCCCCAAGGCTTTGCTGGAGGTTTCTCCTCTGGAAGCTTTCTCTGGATTATTTAGATGCCGTTGTTTCCAAGAGCAGCAGGCTGAGCTCCTGCCTTCCAGGGCTGAAGCAGTTCAGGAGTACCTTGAGACAGAGATGTGCATCTGGTTAAAAAATTCAGCTGAAGTGTCAGCCCTGCACTCAGAAGAGGGACTGGCACACTTTCAGCCTGTGTGTGCAGCCACAACTGACAGCTCACAGACAGATGTTTTCTGGAAAGCTGAACATTTGCTGATGTCTCTGAGGGCTGCTTTCTCGTTTCTTGAGCTGCTTTTGTCTCTGTGTTTCACCCCCAGGTGCTGGAGGCAGTCAGGAGCACCATTGCTGATGACAGAGTGAAGATTGATGTGGTGGAGGCCTTTGACCCCCTGCCCATCAGTCCTTGGGATGAGCAGACATTTGCAGTCCATATTTTTCAAAGAACCATCCTGGACACTTTCCCAGATGTGGACAGTGTAGTCCCAGGTGACAGCAGGCACATGATGATTATTGTTTCCTCCTCTGCTTTTCCCTCCTCCAGCACTGCCTTGTTTCCATTTGCTGTGTACTCCTCCACCCCAGCTGTTAACTGCTGGAAACAGCTGTTTTTTCCTCTTTTTATTCCGTTCCCTCTTTATGCTTTCAAAGTTTTCATGTTGTTTTTTAGTAGTGGAAGTAAAAAAGCAAACAGGAAGCTGACAGAAACAATGAGCCTTGAATTGGGCTCTCTGCACATACAAAGGAATCTCTTCAGGGAAGAAAGGAATTGTGAGGGAGAGGAGGAGGTCTTCTTGCTTTAGTTCTTCTTTTATTGTTTTCGTGGCTGGCAAAGCCATTCCTGCTTTTCTGTATTGTTCCTTATGATCCCAGCCCCTTCCCTTTCTTGCAGCTCCTTCCTAACTCTGCAGTTGTTGAAGTTTGGAGCTTTAATTTGTGGGGAGCCCGAGTGTCAAAGCTGTTCTTGGGTTGGGTTGTTCAGCTCTTGGTTGTTCTTGGGTTGGGTTGTTCAGCTCTTGGTTGTTCTTGGTTGAGTGTTCAGCTCCTGTTCCTGGACAGAGAATGTTCTCCAGCACGTCCCAGTCGGTGTTTGCAGTGATGCTCTTGCTGCAGGCAGTGCAGGACTGTTCTCATTTGTTTTTCCTTCTCCTAGAACGTTCTCCAGCACGTCCCAGTTGGTGTTTGCAGTGATGCTCTTGCTGCAGGCAGTGCAGGACTGTTCTCACTTGTTTTTCCTCTCTCCTGTGGAGAGGTGGGCACTTTTTGAACTTCACTTGTTCCTCTCCTGCAGAACAAACCTGAGCTTTGTTTTCCAGGCACGTGCATTGGAAACACGGACAGCAGGCACTTCACCAACGTCACCAAGGCCATTTACAGGTTCAACCCTCTGCTCCTGAAGCAGGATGATCTCCCCAGGTACTGAGCTCTGCACGGGGGCAGCTCTTGGGGTGAGCCCAGGGAAAGAGGAGATCCATGAGCAGAAGGAAACCCAGCCGTGTGTACCTTGGCCTCCCACACTGTCAGGCCACCATTTCCTGCAGATTTGGGTGCTGGGGATGGAAATCGGCCTGGGACAGTGTCAGTCCTGGCTCTTTGTTCCCTCAAATGCAGGCAGGACCCGTTTAGGTGTTTGATTCTGTGGTGCTGAGTGGGTCCTTTGTGTGCTGCAGGGTGGGAGAGGTGCTGTTCTGGTAGTTGGCCTTGTCCTGCAGATTTATCCACACATCTGGACACTTGCACTTTGAATTGATTTGAAAATTCCTGAAGTTATGTGATGACATCATCATCATGCTAGGGATTGTTTGCTTATTCAGATTTCTCATTTTATTGAGGTGCAGATGATGCCGGGTTTGAGTGTTCTGGCTGTAAAGGAATGGCCAAGAAACGGACCAAGAAATCAGGATTTTTTCAAGATTAAGCTTTTAGATTTTTTCCAGACTGAGCTGTCGGGCTCTGAGCCTTTGGATCAGTACATTTGGCTTGGTTACAGTGCAGGTTTTGGTCTATATTGCTGTGTTTTTCTGCTGTGCACTGCTTTATGAAGCCAACAGCCCAGCAGGGTGCTGGGTTTGTACAGTTGGGTCAGAAATTCCCCCTGGCCTGAAAAATGTCCTTTTTCTTTCAGGATCCATGGGTTGAATGAGAGAATCTCCATTGAGAATTACGAGAAACAGGTGGAGTTCCTCTTTCAGCTGATCCAGAACTGTGACATTGAGGCACTTCCAGAGCCCCACGCCAACTCCCACGAGCTCTGAGGGACTTCTGGGAAGAGCAGCTGCAGGTGGACTCTGGGACAGGGGGCTGAAGATGCAGTTGTGTCTTGTGTATTGAGCTACAGCTGGAATTTGGGGTTTTTTATATTGTGGTTTACATACAGATGGGAAAAGTGCTGGTTGTGTGATAGGAACCTGGCCAAACCCAACGAATAACCCTGATTTCTGCTCTCCGTGGGCTGATGTGCAGCCATTAATCTGACACTAATTTTTTTCAGCACTTTAAACCTCTGAAATTGGTAATCACTAAAAATCTAAGCTGTAATCAGCACGCACGCACTCACCACTAGAAGGTGCCTCATCCTGTGTGCTTCTGACAAACTCCTTTTTTTGTGGTGGATGGATCTTTCTCAGGTGAGCACTCTGCCAGAAGCTCACGGGCAGGGTTTGTGGTGTGGTGAAAGGGTTCCTGTCACCAGTACAGCCACACTGAGAGGTTCTTGCACTGCTGCTGGGCACTGCTGCTTCCCAGGGGATTCTCCCAGGGGACTCTCCCGGGACTCTCCCAGGGGACTCTCCCAGGGGATTCTCCCAGGCTGCTTCCCAGGGGATTCTCCCGGGGGATTCTCCCAGGGGATTCTCCCAGGCTCCTTCCCAGGGGACTCTCCCAGGGGATTCTCCCAGGCTGCTCCCAGGGGCTGGTCCATGGTACTCTGAGCCAGGCTCGGTGTTCACTCCCGTGGCTGCACTGATTCCCGACTCTGTTTTCAGGTACTCCAGAACTTCTGTGTTGTTGTAACTGAGGAGGTGCTGAAAACTTTCCTTCCCATCATTTTAGTGATGATTTTTTGCCCTCCCTGACTCCTGTTGTGGCTCGGGGTGTGTTTTCAGCTGGGTGTCAGAACCAGGGATTGCAGCTTTAAATGAGGAATTAAATCCCTGTTGTCTGCTCATCTCTTTTCTCACTGAATCACTTTGTGCTTCCCCTTTGCTCTTCTGAGAACCTGATTGTGAAAGATGTGAAGCCCTTCAGTTTTCCCAGTTCAGAGGGCTCCGAGGTTTGTTCCTTCACTGCCAGTCAAGCAATTCCCACTTTCCTGCTCAGTTTTTTGGGAATCCTGGGGAAGGCAGGCCATGGATGTGGACTCTGCTTCATCTTGCACTTCTTGCCTCCCTGTGACAGCACTAAAGGGATCAGCATTCTTTTGGCCTTGGCAGTTGGGGTTACCAGTATTAATTAGACAAATAATTTATTGAATCATTTATTTAATCATTAATTTATTAATGGAATTAATTCTATCAATAAATAGTTAACAAAGTGATGTTAGCCAAAGAAAAGCCTGAAAGCTGCTGTGTGACAGTGGCGGTGTCTGTGCTGCAGGGACCAGTGCAGCACCTCCTGCTGCACACATGTGCCTGTTTTTCAGAGCTTGAATTATGCACTGGAATGGGTGGATGTTCTGCTCTAAATTCATACTGTGAAATGTGCTGGAATGTACAGGAAATACCCTGAAACGTGTCCTGAAAAACACTGATGGAACTGTGATCCCGATTTTTTCCGTTCACCGTTCTCTTATTTATTTGTGGTCTGATCTTATCACCGTGGCCAGAGGGCTCCAACTGTATCACTGAATAATTGAAACAAAACTGACAGTTTCATCTAATAAAACGAGGAATGTGAATTCTTTTCTGATGATTATTTAATCTTTTTATGTAGCTGTGTAATTGCAGTGAAGTCATTTCCACACCTGAGCAATCCGTTCCGTTTCCATCAAAACAAACCCACCTATTTTCCAGCCAGCTTTCATCTTTGCTGCCTTTCCTACACAAAATCAGCTCGCCCAGGCCGGGCATTGTTGGGCAGTAAATAGTTTGCATCTTTTCTGCTTTGCTGCGCTTTGTGATTCGTTCAGGCACGTGTCTGTGGCTCTTTTGTGGAGGTGTCACTGCTCCTGTGAGCTCCTGCGTGCAAGCACAGCAAAAGTGATGTGTCAGGGCACAGCTCTGAATGGAGCACAGCCCTGGCAGTGGGAGGTGCACAGAAGGATTTGTTGTTGTTTTTTCTCTGGCAAATCTCTTTAAAGTGAGTTTAAAGCCTTTGCTTTGGCTGTGGCTCTAGGGGGGCAATATTGTTGAACAGCTGATGGTTGTGCTGCCGGTCAGGGGGACTGGAAAAATGGGAAAACAGGGAGAAAATGGGGAAAAATCTCATGAGAGAGCACAGGTTGTGAAAATCCTGACCTGGTTCACGCTGTTGGGGTGTGGGAGGAGGGATTTCTTTCCTGTTGTACCAGCAAATATGTCCTAAAGATGTAAAGCATCCTTTATATTCTGTACTCTTCCCCCAGGCAGAAGCCCCTCACCTCTGTCCTGGTGAGGATTGTTTCTTTAAAGGAAGAAAATTCATTTTGCTGCTGAAGGAGCAGTGAAGGGCAGAGGGTGCTGGGAAGGCAGGGCTGGGTTTGGCAGCTCCTGTGTGAATGTGTGCCACGAGATTTGGCCGGGGCAGCTCCTTGCAGAGCTCATTAAGTGCAGCTCATCAGCCAGGCCTGGGATCCTGCGGTGCCTCTGCACTGGGGACGTGCTCAGCAGGGCTTTGCTGCGACCTCAGGGGCCACTGAAGTGCTTTAGACAGAGCCTGTCCTGCAGGATCCGCTGGGGAAACAGCACATTCCCATCTTTACCCATTTTCCCAGTCCCCTCTGATGATTATCCCTGCTTTTTCCCTGGGGCAGCTTTGCCTTTGTGCTCTCAAGCCTCTTTCTTTTATCGCATTTGCTGCCAGGTCGTGGTTGTGTGACACAGTTCCAGGGAGCCACTCAATATTTGGTGTCTGCACACACCTCCTGACAGAGCAGGTCCCTTCCCACCCCATCTCCCTGTCCAGGAGATGTTTCTGAAAACATCTTTTCCTGAGTGGAGTGTGAAATTCACATCAATAACAACAACAAGATGAATGATGTTAAGATCACCTCCAGCTCGCATGGTGTGAGCAGTTACAGGAGAGTGCCAAGCCCATGAGGAAAGCACGGATTAATGACTCCAGGAGCTATTCTTTTTGTGTTGCAGTGAGTCACTGTGCCTCGAGCAGGGAGAGCAATTAGCTCTGACTCAGAGAAGGAAGGAAGAGCCTGATTTTCTGCTCTGGATTCAGGTAACTCAGCCACGCTGACAGATACGATTGGAGCCCTGTGTTAGCCCAATTCCAGCGTGTGGTGTCACCACATTTCTCCTCACGGAGAAAAGCAAGGCACAGCTTTTCCCAGGAATATAGCTGGGACTCACCTTCTCTGAACATCAGAGAAACACAGTTCTTAGCACTTGCTGTGCCTGTGTTGTGCCAGAGTAGAATGGAATGTGGAGATTGTTTACCCAAAGTGAAAATGTTTTCTTCCCTTGGCCAATCGAGGCCTAGAGTGTGTCTGTGTCCAGATTGTCTGCTGGCAATCTCGGGGGACACAGCGAGAGTCAGATGCCTCATAATTTTTCTCTCCCCTCGTCCGGGGCCCGAAGTCACCCGTGATTTTTACAATAATGTGGTTCATCCTTTTTGCCCTGCTGTTCCCCAAGTCTCCACCGTTGATATTCTCGTGCCGGTGATATTCTCACTGACTCCAAGTGAGCTGGGTGCACTTGTCAGGCTGCTGTGGGCCAGCTGAGCTGGGGCTGCTGCACCCTGGGGAAAAGGTCACCTCCCACACCTGCATTTTCTAAAGAAAGCTCTGTTGCTGGGCTCTCTTCAACTGAACTTGGTTTATTTTCAGCCCCAAGTGGCCGTGGGGAGTTCAGGCTCAGAGCTGGAGGAACAAGGTGTTTACAGAGTTGTTTCCTCCAGCTTTGCATTTGACACTTGGATTCTTGGCTCCTCTTTTGCTGTTTCATTTGATATTCCGTGGAGCTGCTGCAATCCATCTTCTCCAGCAGGTGCTGTGAAAATTTCCCTGGCTCAGTGCTGTGGAGTGAGCCATCTTCTGAGAACCTGCAGGCTGGGAGGAGCATTCCTCAGCTGCAGCTCAGCCTGTGGCCCTGAATTCTCTGGTTTTCAGTGCTCCTCACGCTGCCGCTCGAACCCTGCACAAATTCTTGCCAATCTCCTCGCTCCTTGCTGGTGCTCTGGAGCTTTTACAGAATTTTTGTCCCTTCAGTCCCAAATCCAGGCTGTTGGATCAGCGCTTTGGAGATGTGCCGCCGTCAGGTCTCTGCGGCATTGGCAGCTCTGTGCCACCATCTCGGGGCCCGCGGTGCTGCAGAGGCGCTGCCCGGGGGATGGTTTTCCTGGCTGGCAGCTCGGGGAGGGCTGTGTGACAGCGGAGCGGGGGCCTGGCTCGGCTTTCCGCTCCCACAGCTTCCCGGGGCAGCGGCAGGCAGAGATAAAGGGCTCAGCGTGCTGGGGAAGGGAGGGCCCTGCTCCCTGCAGATCCCTCTGCTGATTGCAGAGCTGAGCTCAGAGCTGTGGTGGGGGGCCCAGAGGAAGCTGCAGTCACTTCTCAGCAGGAAGGAAAATGACCACATGGAAGGGTGGTTAGAGCAGGGGGCAGGGGACAAAGGGAGAATGCTCTTTGGCGCTCGGGGATTTGCCGAGGGGTTGCTCACAGGGCAGGGGGTCTTACAAGTGACATCCAAATCATGCAGCTTTTCCCAGGGGGCTTTTCACACCTCTTTTGATTTATGTTTTTAACCCAGCACAATGGTGTGGTTTGTTGCAGCTTCTAAGTACTCAGATCACTTGAACATTGTGCCTGGCCTTGCACTACACAGATGAGCCCATGGAGAGGCCTGGCTCAGATATTCTGCATCTGATATCCTTCCACTTGGAGTTTTAAATGTTGGTACTGCAGGACTGCCTTGCTGTATATGAACGTGTTAATCCAAAATCCTCTTTGGGATTTTGGGAAGTGAGAGTGTCTTCATGGAGCAGGAAATAGGGGGGAATTAAGAGATTATTGTGTATTTTTTTTCTCATCAGTCTCTGGTCTGGCCAGCTTTGTGGTATCGGTGTTTTCCTCAGCCTAATTCCGACTATAAATGAATTCCCCCCCAGCCCATAACTGGAACAAAGCTGCCCTGTGAGGCACATCCCCAGTGGCTCCATGACAGGTGTCCCTGTCCCTGCTGCCCCACCGGATCCGCTGACCTTGTGCAACACAGGAAAGCCAGGCCCAGGTGCTCTCACGTGGCCACCAGCCCCAGGGAGGGACCTGCCAGGGGCTGCCCTGTGTTTGTCACAGCAGGCCCAGCACGTGGGGGATGCAGGAACACAGCTGGGACCTTGGAAAAAAGGATGGAGATGGGTTTGTTTGCTTCCAGGCTGGCAAAGCAGGACTTCCTGGATCTGCATTTCTGCCCCGGCTCAGGGCCAGCTGCTGACATTGCTGCCTGCCCTCGTGAGCTGCTGGTGCCCTGCGGTGACACCTGAAGGGGCGAGTCCTGCTCCATAACCTGCTCAGGTTCGTTTTCCTGCTGAGATTCTTGCTTGCAAGGAATTGAGACCCCAGTTCCCTCAGGATCCTTGCTGAGGAGCGGCTGGGGCTCCGTGTCGGTTGTGACAGGCAGTGGTGGAGCCAGGACAGGGAGCAAAGGCACCTCTCAGGAGTTTTTGAGTGACTTTGGCCAAACCCTTTCATCGTGCTGGATCCTCCTGTGAATCCCTGAGGCCGTTCCTGAGTGCTGGCCCAGAGCTGGGCAGCTCAGCAGTGCCAGAATCACTGGCTGCTGTAAAACACATGGGCACCACATTCCACCAGACATTCCCCGATCCAGCACGGCTCAGCGGCCAACTCCTTCCTTTCCAAACCTTTTTGTTGCCTTTGCTACCTGCTCCCTGCAATTGGAAACCCAATTTCCTGCCCTTTCATCCTCTGCTTTTTTGATCTCAGCCTCGCCGGTGGCGGTTTTTATCTATTTCTGTGTTCTTGTCTCAGGCAGCTTTTGTCCCCACGCTTCCTGAGCCTGCAGCTGGGGAGCAGTGAGGTCACATTTGGGTGCACGTTGTTTCTGGGGAGGGGAGGGAAGAATGGAGGCTCCGTCCCGGGGGAGGGATGGATTTTCCCAGTCAGGAAGGAAAGATGAAGGTGGAAGCAGAGCCTTGCAGCCAGGTTTGTTTGGACAAAGGAGGATGGAGGCTGGGCTGCAGGCAGGGTTTGGAGCTGCAGTCCCAGCATGGGAGGTGGCTGTGGCTGGAGTTGTGTCTCTGGATGTCTCAAGTTTTCCATGAGGTTTCGTTGCTGGTGGAGGTCCTGAGAATGAGTGAAATGACCCCAAAGGCTCCTCATCCCTTGAAATCCCAGAATCCCAGGATGGTTTGGGCTGGAAGGGACATTAATGATCACCAGCCTCACCCCTGCCGTGTCAGGGACACCTTCCACTGTCCCAGGCTGCTCCAAGCCCTGTCCAACCTGGCCTTGGACACTGCCACCCCCTGCCATGGCAGGGACACCTTCCACTGTCCCAGGCTGCTCCAAGCCCTGTCCAACCTGGCCTTGGACGCTGCCACCCCCTGCCATGGCAGGGACACCTTCCACTGTCCCAGGCTGCTCCAAGCCCCATCCAGCCTGGCCTTGGGCACTGCCAGGGATCCAGGGGCAGCCACAGCTGCTCTGGGCACCCTGTGCCAGGGCCTGCCCACCCTCCCAGGGAGGAATTCCTTCCCAAATCCCATCTATCCCTGCCCTCTGGCAGTGGGAATCCATTCCCCCTTGTCCTGTCACCCTCTGCCCTATCAAAAGCCCCTTTTCAGCGCTGCTCTCTCTCATCTGTCCTGTTCTCCACAGGTTCCTCTCATCCTCTTCCCCAAGAGCAGCAAATCTCCCGGGGGAGCAGCAGAGCAGCTCGCTGTGCCCGGCTCTGGGCAGGGCAGACAGGACTGGAGCAGCAGAGGGTCACGATGGATCCCTGCCTGCCGCTGCTTCTGTTTCCTTCAGGAATGAACGAAGTCAGCAGCTCCAGGCGGGCCTGGGTCCCTGGATCCAGGTGGGAATGTGCCCTCCCTGCCCCCACACCCTTACTGGCCCTGGATCCAGGTGGGAATGGGCCCTCCCTGCCCCCCCACCCTTACTGGCCCTGGATCCAGGTGGGAATGAGCCCTCCCTGCCCCCCCACCCTTACTGGCCCTGGATCCAGGTGGGAATGTGCCCTCCCTGCCCCCACACCCTTACTGGCCCTGGATCCAGGTGGGAATGGGCCCTCCCCTGCCCCCACACCCTCACTGTCTCCAAGGCCTGGAGCCGGGCTCACATCATCACCCTGAGCAATAACTCGCTGCCGGCTCTTTCCTGGGAGGAAAGGAAAGGCAGGAAGGAAAAACAACTGCTCAAAATTTCCACTCATGACTAGAAAAAAAACAAAACAAAAAAAAAAAAAAAGGGGAAATAAAAGGAAAGCGTGAATCAGAGGAGCTGGTTCATTCAGGAACACAGAATTCTACAGAGCAACAAGGAGCCGACCTCTGCAGCAGGAGTTTTTGTGCTCTTTATTTATTTGTTGTGGGACAGTTTGGCATAAATAGAGGCGGAGTACGTGACAATATTGCTGAGCTCCTGCTCAGAGCTGCCTCGGCCTGGCAGAGCCCTGAAATCCAGGGGGTGCCACCTTGGTGCTCCTTGGCCTGGATCCAGCCGTGTTTCCCTGGGGTGGCATCGCCGGGCACCTCTGGCCATCGGTGAGCTCCCTGTCCCCAGGGGGGCACAACGAGGGATCCCCACGAGGGAACCCCGCACGGCCAGGTGAGAGCAGGGGAAGCCACGGGGGGAGGGAGGGATGGATGGACAGGGGATGGATCCATGGATGGAGGGATGGATAGAGGAAGGGAGGGATGGGGGGATGATGGATGATGGATGGGTAGGTGCATGTGGGACAGATTATGGGTGGATGGGTGGATGGATCCATCTATGGATGATGGATGGGTGGGTGGATGTGGGACAGATTGTGGATGGATGGATGGATGGATCCATGGATGGATGGATGGATGGATGGATCCATCTATGGATGATGGATGGGTAGGTGCATGTGGGACAGATTGTGGATGGATGGATAGATGGATCCATGGATGGATGGATGGATGGATGGATGGATCCATAGATCCATGGATGGATGGATGGATCATCCATGGATGATGGATGGGTGGGTGGATGTGGGACAGATTGTGGATGGATGATGGATGGAGGGATGGCCAGATGGACACACAGAAGGATGGATGGATGGATGGATGGATGGATGGATGGATGGATGGATGGATGGATGGATGGATGGATGGATGGATGGATGGATGGATGGATGGATGGATGGATGGATGGATGGATGGATGGCCGGCAGGGCGGCCCGGACAGACACACGGACCGCTCCCGCCCGGCGCGGGCTCAGCCGCGCGTGACGCACAGGCCCCGCCCCCGCGCCGCCAAAGGGGCGTGGCCTGCCGCACCGGGGACGCTCTCCGCGCCGGGGGCGGGGCCAGACGTGACGCCACGCGAGCCGGACCAATGGGAGCGCGGCGCGGCGGGGCGGGCGCGGTCGCCATTGGCCGGCGGTGATGTCAGGGCGGCGCGGGGCGGGGCCCGGCGGGGCAGAGCGCGGGGCGGCGGAGGAGCCGCGGGTGCGCAGCGGGAGCGGAGCGAGCGGCACCGGGCGCTACCGGCACCGCGGGGACACCGTTCCGGCACCGCGGGGACACGAGCGGCGGTACCGTGGGCACACCGGCACTCGGCGGGGCCGCCGGCCGGGCGGCAGCCCCGCTCCGCTCCGCTGCGCGCATCCCCGCCGCGGAGGGGATCCGCTCTGGAGCTGGCGGCTCGCGGGGCTCTGCGGCTGCTCCGCCGCTGCGGGAGGCGGGAGGAGCCCCGGCCGCGGGGATCGCCCTGCGGGTCCGTCCCGGGTGCCCCTTCCCGGGGGCGGCTGTGCCCCCGCAGCCCCCGGCTCAGCCGCGGAGGGTGCCCGGGGGTGCGGGAGAGCAGCCGGGGGAGAGGTGGGGGTACGGCGAAGGTTGGAGGAAACGGATGGAGCCGCTGGTGCGGGCTGCCGCGGGGCGCCCCGGAATATCGGCTTTCCTCCCGTGTGTTTCAGGTGACGGGCGAGTTCTTGGAAAAGCGCGTTAGGTGCCAGGCTGTGCGAATGCCAGCCCGCAGCCTGCAGCCTGCCCAGCGCCGCGAGTAACCCCCGCTGGGGAGCTGCTGTTCCTCTGAGCAAGAACTGAGATCGCCTCGTGCTGCTGGGTGAGAAATTCTGCTGGGGGAGGAGGAGGAGGAGGGCGGCAGTGAGACTCGAAGCCTGCTGGAATCGCTGGCTGTTCTGGCAGGAAGCCCGCAGGAGCCTTCAGAGTGGAATTCTGCAGAGGGACGGTGCCGCTGGAGGAAGTGGCAAAGCCCTGGCAGCAAGAAGAGCCTGAGTGGGATCATGTCTAAAAGCCAGTCCTCTCCTTCAGTGTTCCTTTAAAGCTTCTGCATCCTTTACTTCGTCTGGTTTTCCCTCTGCCCCGTCACATCTGCTGGAAAAAAAAACTGGTAGAAGATGCACTAAGACATCTCGGGAGGAAAGCTCGGATCCTGCCTCGGTGCTGGAGAGGAGCAGAGCCAGAGGGAATTGCTGCCCTTCCCAGCTCCTGCCGTGTCCCCGTGCTCCGTGCCCCTGTCCCCGGATGGGGATCTCTGCTGCAGGAGCAGGCTCCGCACTCCCGGGCGGCCGAGCAGGGCTGGCACAGCTCCCTCCTGGATGCTGGAGAGGCCGTGTGGATAAGCTGCTGGCAGAAGATCCCTCCTGGAGCAGCTGCTGGCTGTAGGCCCAGCGAGCCAAGGGTCGGGAGAGCGTGTCCCGCAGCATGACTTCCACGCTGGAGCACAGGGAGAGCCCCCAGGCCAACGGGGCCGTGCTGCCCGGGGACTGCCTGGCCAGCCCGGGCTGCGGGCAGCCCGCGGGGCCCGAGCCCTTCCTGCGGCCCGACGGCCCCGGGGTGGAGGTGGTGGTGCTGGAGTCCCGTGCCAACGCCAAGGGGGTGCGGGAGGAGGATGCCCTGCTGGAAAACGGCAGCCAGAGCAACGAGAGCGATGACACCAGCACGGAGCGGGGCCCCGAGCCCCCCTCGCCCCTCAAGGAGACCTCGTTTTCCATCGGGCTGCAGGTGCTGTTCCCCTTCCTGCTGGCAGGCTTTGGCACGGTCGCTGCGGGGATGGTGCTGGACATCGTGCAGGTAGGGCTGGTGCTGCCCCGGCCCGCTGCGGGGCAGGGCTGGGGGCAGCAGTGCTGTCACGCTGTATGTGTTGTGGATGTGTGTGCCATGTGTGTGCATGTTATGGTTTAGAATGTTCTGGCAGTGTGGTAATGCCAGGGCTGCTTCAGCAGCAGGGAGGGGGGAAGCAGTTTTCCCCTGGTGTGCTGGGAGGGGAGGGGGAGATGGGAGATGGGAGATGGGGAACCCTCCAGCACCCTGTGCCAGCCATGGCTCTATAAAGCTCAGTTAATTTAAGGACATGGGAGAGGTGTGAGGAATGGAGGGAGGAGAGGGCACAGCCAGGGAACTGAGACAGCTGGGGACAAATCCCTTCCCTGCTGCTGCCTGGTGACCCCCCAGCCCCGGGGACTGGCTCCTCTCGTCCCTTTGCCACCCCAGGTGCTTGCTGTGCTGGCCCAGGCTGGTGCCAGGCAGGTTGATGTTCCCGTGTGGCTCCTTCCATTGCTTCCTGCAGCTCTTCCTGGTGCTCTGGATGACAGGAGGGCTGTGGAGGTGACTTGCAGGAAAGGCCAGCAGGCAGCTGGCAGTTGCCCCTGGGTGAAAACCGCGGTGTTCCCTGTGGGAATGTGCCAGCCTGGCTGTGTTTCCATGCGGGAACGCTGCCTCGAGGCTCCTGTGCTGCTCCCCACCGCCTTCCCCAAGCGCGCCTGGCGGCTCCTGCCATGCCCCGAGCGCCAGGCTGGGCACAGCCTCCCGTGCCCAGGGGACAGGAGCGGGCTCTGGGATGGGGACATGGCCACTCGGGCCCTTCGGGAGCTGTGCACAGCCTCCCATCCTCGGGGCACAGAAGTGGGCTCTGGGATGGGGACACGGCCACTCGGGCCCTTCGGGAGCTGTGGGCGAGCTGGGTGTGCTGGGCTGAGTAAACAAGCGCTGCTGATGTGGACAGGGAGAGGCTCCGGTGTCAGCGCTGGCAGCTGGAGCAGCCCAGCGCGGTGCCAGGAAGGCAGAGGGTTTTTTTTTTGGGGTTTGTGGGTGCTGAGCTGCCCAGATCAGCGGTTCCCCGCGTGCCTTTGGGCTCTGCTCATGCCTGTGGCCTCTCTTGGTGGGACCTGCCGCGACAGCTGGGAAGCCACCGCCAACAGGAAAGGCTGGACGCGGGAAACCAACCCGGGGGAGCTTTACTGGAATCGTTCTCTGAAAAATAAGGACATTTCAAGCATGTTTTCCCCTCACACGGTCCCTGCCTGGCTCTTGTGGAAGTTCCCCGGAGTGATTTCAGCCCCAGCTGAGTTTTTCCTGGAGCAGGCTCAGCCTTTGCGGCCAGGCCGGGCCCTGTCTCCTGCTGCCCTGCTTGCTGATCCTCCCTGGAAGAAAGGATTTAGGAAGAAAACTTTGTAATTCCTGCGTCCCACAGCCTGTGCTGCCAGCGCCTCCCGCTCCCTTCAGCCTTGGCCCTAAACCGTGCCCGGGAAGGGGATGATTCTTCCCGAACCCCCAGCTCACCCCCCAGCGCTGCCTGGGATCCTGGGCAGATCCTGAAGGATCCTTCTGTGTTTGCCTCCCTAAAACCAATTTATTTCCCTATTTCTGTGCTTCTCAGAGCAGCTGTTACGGGGATTTTAACACCTCCGTGTCCTGAACTGAAATGCTTGTTTCCTCTTCTTTCCTTTTTTTTTTTTTTTTTTTTTTTTGGCCGTTTTTAGTTTGGGGTTTTTTGGTTTGGTTTTCTTTTTCTGCCTTTTCTAGGTTTTGATGGGAGTTTTTCTTTGCCTTTTTTCAGTGGTTCTTTTTTTGCCTCTTTTAGGCTTTTTTTTTTGCTTTTTTTAGGGGATTTTTTTTGCCTCTCTTAGGTTTGGGGTTTTTTTGCCTTTGGTTTTGGTGGGGTTATTTTTTAGCCTTTTTCATTTTTCCTTTTCTAGTCTTTTGGGTTTTTTTCCTTTTTTTTTTTTTTTCCTTTTTTAGTTTTTGGGAGGGGTTGCCCTTTTTTAGTTTTTATTTTAGGGCTTTTTTTTTTGCCTTTTTTTAGCTTTTTTGGAGTTTTTTTGCCCTTTTTTTTGGTTTTTGGGGTGGTTTTTTTTGCCTTTTTAGGTTGTTTTTTTTTTTGCTTTTTTAGTTTCGTTTTTTTCCTGACTTCCCCCAGCAGCCTGGCTCTGGCTGAGCCCCCACAGCCTCCCAGAGTTTGATAACATTTACATGCAGAAAGCTGCAGGAGCCCCACAGGTCCTGCTCCTTGCGGCCAGCAAGCTGCTGAGCTCTGCAGAAATCTCATTTTCCTTCCCCAAAGGTGCCTTTTCTTCCTTTCTCCGGGAGCAGCCCCTAGAGCTAAGATTATATTTTTTTGTTTTATATTTATATATCTCTATATATTTATATATATTTATATATATATACTTATATATTTTTATATATTTTATATTTTTATATATGTTCATATATTTTATATATTTATATATATTTATGTATATATTATATATATATATTTTATATATTTATATATAATATATATATTTTAATAATATTAACTATATATATATAAAATATTGTGTATATATATATATATATATATATATAAATACATATATAAATTTCTGTAGATATTTGCACAGGTGACGTTTGCAGGCAGAAAGCTGCAGGGGACATCCAGCCTGTCCCCAGCTGCCATTGCTGAGCTCTGGGTCCTCCTGGCAGGGCGGGGACCAGCAGAGATTTTGGGCACAGCAATAAAAAAAATAAATAATTTATTCAAAATACTTAATTTCTATTAATATTATTTAATAATTTAATAAATAATTTTATTAATATTTAATATTTATTTAAAATATTTAACTTTGTTTTTAATATAAAGTATATGAAAATAATGTGGGCCCAGCAATAAAAGCAGGGCAGTGAGGTTTGGGTGGCTCCCAGGGGAGTGGTTTTGTGCTCTCAGTGCTCCCCTGTAAGGCTGCTTACCCTGGGATTGTTCTTTGGGTTTTTCCCTAAATAGCTGTGGCTGCCTCTGTCCCTCACCCAGGGCAGCTGGAGGGGCAGAGGAGTTGGGAATGCCTGAGTTAGCTCAGGGAGCAGGGAAAGGTGCCCTCAGGGGGCTGGGTTTTGGATCAAAAACAAATTATTATTATTATTATTATTATTATTATTATTATTATTATTATTATTATTATTATTAAGACCAAATTATTATTATTGTTGTTGTTGTTGTTATTGTTATTATTATTATATTTTATAAAATAAAGGCTACGAGCCTTTGCTGTGTCTTGCAAATATATATATTATATTTGTAGACTATATAATTATTACATATATATATGGATCTGCTGGGCCAGTGGATGTGCTGTGGTGAGATCTGCTGGATTTATTCAGTGTGCTTTGGTGAGATCTGCTGGTTTTATTGGATGTGCTTCAGTGAGATCTGGATTTATTCAGTGTGTTGTGGTGAGATTTGCTGGTCTATTGGATGTGCTGTGGTGAGATCTGCTGGTTTTATTCACTGTGTTTTGGTGAGATCTGCTGGTTCATTGGATGTGCTGTGGTGAGATCTGGTTTTATTCACTGTGTTTTGGTGAGATCTGGTTTTATTCACTGTGTTTTGGTGAGATCTGGTTTTATTCACTGTGTTTTGGTGAGATCTGCTGGTTTATTGGATGTGCTTTAATTTTGCAGCACTGGGACGTCTTCAAACACGTCACTGAGGTGTTCATCTTGGTTCCTGCTCTGCTGGGCCTGAAGGGGAACCTGGAGATGACCCTGGCATCTCGCCTGTCCACAGCTGTGAGTGCCCAGGAGCTTTGGGATGGGTTGTGTGTGTTGGGGGGTGGCTGGGCAGGTAAAACTCCCAAATTTCCCTGGGTGAGTGACGCCAGGCACCAGAGCCTGGGGTTCAGCTGCTGGGAAGGTGTTTGCACCCTGCTGGCTGATGGGCTTTGAAGGGTTAATGGTCCTGGAGCTTTGCTGCCAGCTCAGGTCTGTGCTGGGGCTGGCAGCTGGCTGGGATCCAGCTGTTCCCCCAGGAGTGTCACTGGAGTGTCACTGGAGTGTCACCAGAGCAGGCTGGCAGGAGCCAGGGCAGCAGGGGGGACAGCTGGGGAGCTGGCAGGGGGATGGAGCTCACAGCTGGGCTTTGTCCTGCTGGAATTCACTCTGGCCAGGGAGGTGAATCGAATCAAATGTGGGCTTGAATCGAATCAAATCTGGGCTTGAATCAGATGATCTGTCAGCACTTGTTAGTTTTATTTACTTCCTCTTGCCGTGCAGATGTGCCTGTAGATCAACCAAAAATCAGTGTTGGGGTCGCTTTAGCCAAGCCAACAGGCTCCAACACCGTGTGTTTAACCAAGGGAGCCCAGACAAACCCTTTGTGACCTGTCTGGGGGGTGTGCCAGTGCCAGCCAAGGAGTGGCCGATACCCAATTGTGACAATTATTGGTGTGGGGCTGCCAAATCCCATAACCCAATTCTGCTGGGCTCATTCCCTTCCTCTGAGCCTGGCCCTTGCTGCAGGAGAAGGCACAGCAGAGCTGCACAGGGCTCTCTCTGCATCTCTGGCAGCTCCTCTGCCTTCTCCTCTGCCTTCTCCTCTGCCTTCTCCTCTGCCTTCTCCTCTGCCTTCTCCTCTGCCTTCTCCTCTGCCTTCTCCTCTGCCTTCTCCTCTGCCTTCTCCTCTGCCTTCTCCTCTGCCTTCTCCTCTGCCTTCTCCTCTGCCTTCTCCTCTGCCTTCTCCTCTGCCTTCTCCTCTGCCTTCTCCTCTGCCTTCTCCTCTCCTCTCCTCTCCTCTCCTCTCCTCTCCTCTCCTCTCCTCTCCTCTCCTCTCCTCTCCTCTCCTCTCCTCTCCTCTCCTCTCCTCTCCCTTCTCCTCTCTCCTCTCCTCTTCTCTCCTCCCCTCTCCTCCAGGGCCAGCCTGCAGGGACAGAGGCTGAGCTTTGTTTGTCCCTTCTCTCTGGGAGACAAACAAACAAACAATTCCCTTTGTTCGAGTCCCCCTCCATCGCTGGGATCCTTGGATCCCTGCTGTCCTGGCCACAGGGACCTGCCCCTCCTGGCCCTGGCCACGGGCTGCTCAGGGGGAGTGCCTGGGACAGGGGCACACTTGGTGTCCCCTCCTGGGGCTGGCAGGAGCAGCTTTGGGGTGGCTTGGGCAGAGGAACCAGACTGTGGCAAGCCAGGAATGCAGAACTTGGCCCCATCTGCCCTGGTGGCTGCAGGAGGGACACGGGGACACCAGTGCAGGTCCTGTCCCCAAGCTGACCCCCAGCAGCTTTGGCCTCTGCCTTGCCTCCGTAAAATGCTGGAATCAGGGCTCGTGAAGGCTGTGAACACCTCCAGGAGCATCCAAGAGCCTCCCCGTGCCTGGTGGCACAGCAGCATCTCTGGTCCCAGGTGTGTTGGGGGCTCCTCCCTGCCCGGGGCTCCCCGGGGTGGGTCCCAAGTGTTGCATTCCTATTTTCCAAAAAAATCTCTTTGGAAGGGATTCCAAAGAATCTCTTCAGAGAAAAAGGAAAACAATAATGATTTCATTGTTTTCTCTGTGTTTCGCTGCTTTAGAATGTGTTTGGAGTTTATCTAGCAGGTGATTGTTTCGTTGCTTTCGTGTGGATTGTTTTGACTTCTTGGCCAGTCAGGGCCAAGCTGTGTTGGACTCTGGAAAGAGTCACGAGTTTTTATTATTATCTTTTTAACCTTCTGTAAATATCTTTTTTATATTCTTTAGTACAGTTCAGTAAAGCACTCTTTAATACAATACAGAGTATTAAAAGAATGAATTCCCTTCTGAGAGCACGGAGTCAGATTCACCATTCCCACCCCACAAACACGGAACCCAAGCTCTCTCCACAGCCTGGAGTGCTCTCTCAGCCTGTGGGTTTCTAATTAGTGCTGCTTTAAGGCGCCTCAGAAATTCCTTTCTCAATTAAGAGGCAAAACTCCCCCATTAGTTAAAGGATTAAGGGACTCCAGCAGGTTATGCTAATCCCAGCCTCATTGCCCTGGGGCTGGAATTTTAAGGTCAGGCTTCGTGTGGAGCTCGAATTCCCCTGCTGGATGTGCTGCTCCAGTCAACTTTTTGTTGGTTTTCCCCCTTTCCTTCTGTTTTCCCCCTTTTCTTCCTCCTCTCTGCCCAGAATGATTTGCCCCAGGGACGGGAGCATTTCAGTAGAGCACATCCAGCGAGGAGAGCAGGGGGATTCATTCATCAATGATTTCTGGATTTCTTGTTTTCTTTTGGGAGGAGGAGATTGCTGCTGTGCACAAGTTGGAAGAGGTTTAGGATGCAGTGCTGTAGGTTTGTGTGTCATAGCATGATGAGCTAAGAAAGCTTACGCTGTAGCATGAGTCCATAAGGTGAAGTATTTAAAGATTGGGTCAAAAACATAAATATCCTTGTTGGCAGTGTTTTATTGGTCAATAAATCTTTAAAAAGTCTTGTAACTAGCAGTCTTGAGACCTTTTGAGCCATGCAGTGAGGATGTGAGCTGAACTCACCCTTCCTGTCTGTGTAGAGGATAAGGAAAATAAACCCCATCACCTGAAAGACTCAGAGGTCCCATCTCTAACTCCTTCAAAATTCAAAATGCATTCCTTCAAAATGCACCCCCACGTGCGTTTCCCACTCCAGTGTTTGAGCCTCTCCCTTGTTTCCTGAGTTCATCAGCTTCTAATGCTGCAAATTGGGTGTAAATTTACCCATTCTTCCCATAAAGGCCCTGGAGGTGGCAGGGAGGAGCAGAATTCATGCTCTGCAGTGATTATTTTGGATGTTACACCAGGAATTAAAGCGATTTCCACCTCCTGCTCCTGGCTGGTGTCACCCGCAGTGATTTTCGCTGGGTTATTTTTTATCCTGGTCATCCTGCTCAGCCTCTCCTGGCGCCAGGTGCCCCCTGTGCCGGGGCTGCCGCTCCTCCCCGTGTCCCCACGTGTCCCCAGCCCTGTTTGCTCAGCGTTTCCCAGGAGCAGGAGGTTTGCTGCCAGCTGTGCTGCTGCTCTGGGGGGCACGGGCTGCCCTGGGGCTCTGCCCCTGCCCTGGGGCAGCCTGACCCAGCAGCCAGGGCAGAGTGAGAGCATGCAGAGTGTGGTGCAGGGGCACACAGAGACCTCGCTGATTTTGCAGCATTCCCATCAGAATTTTGGTTGGTGACACCAAAATGCTTGGATTTTTGCTTGGTGATGACTCCCCTTCTCACTCCCTTTTCTGCTGAATTATTCTCCTGTAAGAGCTGAGGGTTTGAGGTCCCCTCCTGCTCCTGGCAGGCAGGAGTTTGGTGTTAGCAGTGGGAAGTGCTGCCAGGCTGTAGTTGTTACTGTGGGATATGAAAGAACACGACGCAGACACGCTGCTCTTTCAAGGTAAAAAGGGAATTTTAAATTTCTGACTTTAACATTAATAGATTTCCAAAAGTGACAGTGGGTTGGAGGGTGAAAGTGTCACCTCTCCAATGACACTGGGCGAACCAACAGTCCATCAGATTTCTCTTCTTCCATAAAAGAATGCAGAGCAACGAGTTATTTACAGAAAGTGTGTGAGAAAGCTCGTTACATAAATGTAAAACATCAGAAGGCTTAGAAAAACGTAAAAAATCAAAGCAACATGTCATGGTGTCTGATTTCCTCTGACAGGCTAATATTGGCCAAATGGATACGCCCAAAGAGCTCTGGAAGATGATTACAGGGAACATGGCTCTGATACAGGTGAGCAGAGGGAAGGGGAATATTGGCAGCTGGGGCAAGCCCAGCTGTGGCAGGTGTGGGAGGTTTAATTTAAATGCCTGGGAATTGCTGTTTGTGCCTGATGGGGAGGCAGGTGGCACCTCTGTGGCCCTGCAGGGTGGACGGGGTGATGCCACGCTGGATTCTGATCCCCCTGGGTGGGGTTTTCCTCTTGGAATCATGGAATGAAATCATGGAGTGGTTTGGCTTAGAAGGGACCTTAAAGCTCGTGCCAGTTTTTGGCTTCCTTTTTCCACGTCTGTTGGGGTCAGGATTGAAGGTGCTTGAGGGGATAGTTCATGTTCAGACTCAGGTGTTTATTGTTTTTATCTGTGTTACAATCCCACAGCAGTGAGTTCTGCAGCCTTTCATTAACAAGGCACAACATGGCCAGCTATCTCTTGTTGCAAGGTCTTTTAAGGCTAAACTGTTTAATTAAGCACTGACACCGAGATTATTTTCACTTTCACAACCCAATCACTGATCCCTTGAAGTCCATAGTGCAGACTTATTTGTCTAATTATAAAACACCACCCAAACCCATGGAGAAGAAAGAAGAAGATAAAGAAAAACAACCTAAACCCCCATCTTGCTTCGTATTTGTTACTGTATTCTAAAACCCCAAACTCTAAGTTTTCCACCCTGTGACACTGCACTCTTCTAACCAACCCCACACCCACAATCCCAGTGCTGTCAATCAGTTCTGGAAGCTTCTCCACAGCCCCGGGTCGAATGCAGTGCTCTCCTGGGGGTCAGAGTCTGTCAGCACAGAAAGTTTAAAATCTCAGCATGCAGAACTCCAGCAAGCTCATCCAATCCCCATGGGCACTGACACCTTCCCTGTCCCAGGCTGCTCCAGCCTGGCCATGGCACTGCCAGGGATGAGGCAGCCACAGCTGCTCTGGGCAGCCTCTCACAGAATCCCAGAATCACCAGGCTGGGAGAGACCTTCAGGATCAGCGAGTGCAGCCCAGCCCCAGCACCTCAGCTCAGCCCTGGCACCCAGAGCCACATCCAGGCTTTGTTAAACACCCCCAGGGATGGTGGCTGCACCACCTCCCCGGGCAGAACATTCCAGAACTTTATCACTCTGTCTGTGAAAAGCTTTTCCCTGCTCTCCAGCCTGTATTTGCCTCGGTGCAGCTCGAGGCTGTGTGCTCTGGTTCTGTCAGCTCCTGGAGACAGAGCCCAGCCCCAGCTGAGCACAGGCACCTTTCAGGAGCTGTGAGAGTGATGAGGGCAGCCCTGAGTCTCCTTTTCTCCAGGATAAACACCCCCAGCTCCCTCAGGGTTCCTCACAGGGTTTGTGTTCTCCAGCCTCGTTGTCCCGTCTGGATGTGCTCAAGCTCTCCCCACCCCTGGCGCTGTCCTGGTGTCTTGGTGACCCTGTGCTTTCCATTTCCAGGTCCAGGCCACCGTGGTTGGCTTCCTGGCCTCGATTGCAGCCGTGGTGTTCGGGTGGATCCCAGACGGGCACTTCAGCATGGACCACGCTGTCCTGCTGTGTGCCAGCAGCGTGGCCACTGCCTTCATTGCTTCCCTCGTCCTGGGTGAGAGTCACCCCTCTGTGTGCACCTCCTCCTGAAATATCCACCTTCCCTCGGCCTAACCCTGGTGTTTTTTTGCCTCTTTCTGCCCGCAGGCATGATTATGATTGGGGTGATCATTGGCTCCAGGAAGATGGGGATCAATCCTGACAACGTGGCCACGCCGATTGCTGCCAGCCTGGGGGACCTCATCACCCTGGCTCTGCTCTCAGGGATCAGCTGGGGCTTGTACAAGGAGCTGGGTGAGGAGCAGCAACAGGCTCAGTCTCTGCCTGGTCCGTGCTGTGTGTCCCTGTCCTTTCACCCTCTTCCTCTGGAATCATCTTCCTTGGGGTGTGGGGTTCCTGCTCTGGAGCTCCCTCAGTGGGGCTGGTTCAGGGTAGGGGAGGGGATGGAGCCTTCACTGCCTTGTACCCCTCTTCCTCTCCAGGTGAGGGGCTCAGGGGGGGGCTGGCCCCTTCCAGGGGCGTGCCTGGGGCTGGAGCAGTGGGAGAAGGCAGATTTGGGTTCCATCTGCTGAGCTGTCAGCTCCAGCTGGGGATCCTCGGGGCAGGGCTGCAGCTGGAGTCTCCCAGTTTCCTCCTTCCTTCCTCCTCCTCCTTCCTTCCCTGGGACGTGGGGCTGGGACCCAGCCGGGTTCATCCAGGGCTGAAGGAAGCAGCACTGGGAGACCCTGCCCAGGAGTGGGCAGTGGGGATGAGAGCTGGAACTGCAGAGATCTCACTCAGATCTGCTGGCAAACACATCCCAGTGTTTTACAGGGTTCTGCTGTGACAGGAACCATCTCATCCTGCAGAGCCCAGGCCTGGACTTTCCCTGCTCCTCCTGGAGCTCCTGAGGGACGTGGCCTTGACTTTTCTGCTTCTTTTTCTCCTTGTCCCCCCTGCCCAGAGAGCAAAGCCTACGTGAACCCCTTGGTGTGCGCCTTCTTCCTGTCGCTGCTGCCCATCTGGATCATCATTGCCAGGAGGAATTCTGCCACCAGGGAGGTGCTCTACTCGGGCTGGGAGCCCGTCATCGTCGCCATGGCCATCAGCAGGTGAGCCTGGCCCTGGCCCTGGCCCCGGAGCCCCCCGGGGTCACCCCAGCACTGACCTCCCCCTCTCCCTCTCCCCCTGCAGCGTCGGGGGGCTGATTTTGGACAGGACGGTGTCGGACCCCAACTTTGCTGGGATGGCAGTTTTCACCCCGGTCATCAATGGTGAGTCCTGCCCCGCCCTGGGCTGCACCTCTTGGCAAACTGGGATGGTATGGGACTTCAGGACACTCCTCCTCCACGGGGGCACACAGGTCTGGCTCCCCTGTGCCACCCTGTCACCTTTGCTCTTGGCAAACTGGGATGGTCTGGGATTTCAGGACACTCATTCTCTTTTAGGGCACACAGGTCTGGCTGCCCCTGTGCCACTTTTTCAAGTGACAGGCCTGGGAGGCTATTTTCTGAAAAACTACATTTCCAGGGACTTCTTCATTTCTTTATTCCTCCTGTCTGGTGGAACACCCCCATCTCCTAAAATATTTGCCTTGTGGCACCTGGCAACTCAAAGATTTGTGTTTTTGCCTTGGAGTCAGGAAATCTGATTGGTTCTGGTGTAAAGTTTTCACTTCCTTTTTGCCTCAAGAACCCGGAAAGACCATTTAATTTTTTTATTTTTTTTTTTTTTGCAGTAGGTGGAGTTAATTCTCAGCCAGTGCATCCTGTGCTGGTGGCTTTCACAGTTTCATGTGAAAAATCATAGCTGTGAACTTCCTCTGTGTGTTTTGGTGCCTGGCTCATCATTTTTCTTCCCCCCTGAGCTGCAGTAACAGAACTGCTTCAGTTCCGCTCAGGGGCCTGAGGGGAAAAGGCACAGCTTTGTCCAGCTCCTCACATCCTGCAAAGGTAGAATTGGGGTCAAAACCAGACTGTCCTACATAATTCCAGCACCTGGCACTCCAGACCTGCTGGCTCCTGAGAGGAGCTCCTGGAGGTGTCTGGGCCATCCCCTGAGTGCAGTTTGTGCCCTGCAGGTGTCTGTGGTAGTTGAGATGGTCACAATACAGAGCAACACTCCATTTCCAGAAGGCTTCAAACCCAGTTTTATTCTAGCGTGCATGCTTTTTATACATTCTTACAAAACTCATTAATTTTACACCTTACTCATTGGTCAGGAAGGATAAATAAAGTGCTCATTGGAGCAGGCAGTTGCAGGTTTCTATTCTCCTTCCCTCCCTTCTCCTTTTTTTCCCCCTTCTCCTTCTTTTCCCCCTTCTCTTCTCCTTTTCCCCCTTCTCTTCTCCTTTTCCCCCCTTGTCCTTTCCCCCTTCTCTTCTCCTTTTCCCCCTTCTCTTCTCCTTTTCCCCCTTCTCTTCTCCTTTTCCCCCCTTCTCTTCTCCTTTTCCCCCCTTCTCTTCTCCTTTTCCCCCTTCTCCTCTCCTTTTCCCCCTTCTCTTCTCCTTTTCCCCCCTTCTCTTCTCCTTTCCCCCCTTCTCTTCTCCTTTTCCCCCCTTCTCTTCTCCTTTTCCCCCCTTCTCTTCTCCTTTTCCCCCCTTCTCTTCTCCTTTTCCCCCTTCTCTTCTCCTTTCTTTCTTGGTTTCTATGTCAACAGCCTTGGTGGGAAATTCTTCCAGGGCTAACCATGCATCCTCTTCTCGAACTGGCTCACAGAAGTCACTGTAAAACCTCTTCCACAGGTGTGGGTGGCAACCTGGTGGCAGTGCAGGCCAGCCGCATCTCCACCTACCTGCACATGAGTGGGGAGCCCGGAGACAGCCCTGGCACAGCCCCTCGGAAGTGCCCCAGCCCCTGCAGCACCTTCTTCAGCTCAGGTACAGCCCTGGAGGGCAGGGCTCGGTGCCAGCTGGGCTCCCTGGGCCTGGGGACAGCCTTGGCACAGCAGAGGGGGCCCAGCCCTGCTCGGGGTCAGGCTGGAGCTTCCCTGCCCCATCCAGGGCTCTGCTGGGGGGAAATGTGGGTGTGGGGTGTCCTGAGCTGGAGGGGGATCTGTGGATGGCTTGGTTTGAACAGCCAGGTTCTGCTGAGGAAGGCAGGAGCCTCCCCTGAAATGGGAAATGTAAACCCCCTGCTCTGAATTGTTATGATTTTGAAATTAAGGGGCTCTCAGGCAAAGGTATGGGAGCAGGAATAACAGCTCTTTATTAGGGAAGAAAATAAAAATAAAAATAAAATAAACAATGCAATAAAACAAAACAACCCTGCCAGAGTCAGGGCAGGAGCTGAGCCCTGTGGGTCAGGGTGGTGGCAGCAGTGCCATTCCATGGGGGCTCAGCCCTCCTGCAGGGCCAGCTGTGGCTCTGCTGGAGCAGGGATCCTGCACAAGGGGGGAGTTTCCCTCTGAAGCTCCAGGGCTGCTGGAGAGGGGCCTGGTGTTCCTCTGGGAATGCAGGGGAGGAGAAAGCTGCTGCTCTGGGAATGCAGGGGGAAAAGGCTGCTGGGGTGTTCCCAGGGTCAGATTCTATCCGAGTAGGAATGCTTGAAATCTCAGATTGTGTCCAGGTAGGAATGTTTGAAAGCTCAGATTGTGTCCAGGTAGGAATGTTGGAAATCCCAGATTGTATCCAGCTAGGAATGTTTGCAATCTCAGATTGTATCCAGGCAGGAATGTTGGAATGTTGGCAATCTCAGATTGTATTCAGGTAGGAATGTTTGAAATCTCAGGTTGTATTCAGGTAGGAATGTTTGAAATCCCAGATTGTATCCAGGTAGGAATGTTTGCAGTCTCAGATTGTATCCAAGTAGGAATTCTTGTCTCCTCCCCTGGGCGGAGCATCTCTCCATGGGATGATGGAATTTTCTCAGCCATGCAGGAACACTCACTGGCCATGAACAGAAGATCATTAACAATCAATGGCCCATGAACAGAAGATCATTAACAATCAATGGCCCATGAACAGAAGATCATTAACAATCAATGGCCCATGAACAGAAGATCATTAACAATCAATGGCCCATGAGCAGCAGATGTCTCCTGGAGGCAGGATTGGCTGTGGAAGCGATACAGAAAGCTGCCCAAGGAGCAGCAGGTCCCTGCCCCAGCTGTGACACGTGGGGACAGAGCACACACAGTGCCTTGCGATCTGGGACAGAGGAAAAAAAACTCCACAACTTGTAAAAGTTGTAAAGTTGGTGTGATTTGTTTCAGTGCTGGACACATGCTCCCCAAGGACATGTGCACTCCTGAAAATTCTGGAGTCTGCTTTATCTTCTGACCTGTTGCAGATGCTTAGAAGACACATGCATGTGCATTACACTGTTTTATGAATTCTATGGGCCTGTGCAGGTTTTTTAGTCCTGTAGCTGTAATGTGGTGTTTACAGTTCAGATTTAGTTTTTCTCTTTGTTTTAGTCTCAGGGTTATTGGGGGGCCTCTTTTCATCTCTTTTTAGTATTCTTTTCTGAGTAGTTTTGAGTCATCTTTGTTCTCCCTCTGTAGGTTGTTTTGTGAGTACACAAGTTAAAAGACTAAACCAAAAATCCAAAATTGGTCTCTACCCCGAGTCAAATTTCCAACCCCCTGTTCCAGACGGGACGCACAGGATCACCCAGTGCAGCTCCTGGCCCTGCACAGACCCCCCAAAATCCCTGCCAGCCTGCAGCCGTGGAATCACAGAATGGTTTGGGTGGGAGGGGACCTTAAATCTCACCCAGTGCCACCCCCTGCCGTGGGCAGGACACCTTCCAGCAGCCCAGCTTGCTCCCGAGCCCTGCCCGAGCTGGTCTTGGGCACTGCCAGGGTCTGAGCCAGGCCTGCTGTCCCCTTTGCAGACGTCAACTCCCGCTCTGCCCGCGTGCTCTTCCTGCTGGTGGTGCCCGGGCACCTGGTGTTCCTCTACACCATCCACTCCATGCAGGGGGGACACACCACGCTCACCCTCATCTTCATCGTGTTCTACATGACGGCAGCGCTGCTCCAGGTGAGCTGGGAGCCCTCAGGGGGCTGGGCTGGCTCAGGGGACACGGGTGGCACCTGCAGTGGGGACTGCTCGGATGGAGACGCCCTGTCCCTGCCAAGGGATCTTGTCCAGAGGGGTCCCTCAGGAGCTCCTTCGTGGTCACCTGTGCACACAGTTCTTCCATCCTGCCATTCCTGGGAACTGCATAATCTGCCTTTTGTCTCTTTGAAGTCCTTTTGGTAGCCAAAGTGTCCTGATGTGTCCTGGGGGGTGATCTGGCAATTGGAAAAGGCCTGGGGATGAAAAGAGGATGTGGAATTTTGGGAGTGTGTGCCCTGTGCTGCCCTTTGCCCTGGCATTTCCTGGAGCTGGGGGAGCCCCCAGGGCTGTGGGGGACACACAAAGGCAGAGGATCCACTTGAGAGGATCCACGGCAGATTTGGTTGTGGCCACGGGGTTGTTCTGTCCCGTGGGATTGTTGTGGCTCGGGGTTGTGGCCTATGGGGTTAATTGTACCCCTGGGGTTAATTGTGGCCATGGGATTCCTGTGGGGTGGTTGTTCTCACAGGATGGTTGTGCCCACGGGGTGGTTGTGCCCACGGGGTGGTTGTTCCCACGGGGTTGTTGTTCCCATGGGATGGTTGTGCCCACGGGGTGGCTGTTGTGCCCACGGGGTGGCTGTTGTGCCCGTGGGGTTGTTGTTCCTATGGGATGGTTGTGCCCTCGGGGTGGTGGTTGTGCCCTCGGGGTGGTGGTTGTGCCCATGGGGTGGTGGTTGTGCCCGTGGGGTGGTTGTTGTGCCCACAGGGTGGTTGTTGTGCCCACAGGGTGGAGGTTGTGCCCACAGGGTGGAGGTTGTGCCCGTGGGGTGGTTGTTCCTGTGGGGTGGTTGTTGTGCCCACAGGGTGGTGGTTGTGCCCACAGGGTTGTTGTTCCTATGGGATAGTTGTGCCCACATGGGGTGGTTGTTGTGCCCGTGGGGTGGTTGTTCCTCTGGGGTTGTTGTGCCCGCAGGGTGGTTGTTGTGCCCGTGGGGTGGTTGTGCCCGTGGGGTGGTTGTTGTGCCCACAGGGTGGTTGTTGTGCCTGTGGGGTGGTTGTTCCTGTGGGGTGGCTGTTGTGCCCACAGGGTGGTTGTTGTGCCCGTGGGGTGGTTGTGCCCGTGGGGTGGTTGTTCCTGTGGGGTGGTTGTTGTGCCCGTGGGGTGGTGGTTGTGCCCACAGGGTGGTTGTGCCCGTGGGGTGGTGGTTGTGCCCACAGGGTGGTTGTGCCCGTGGGGTGGCGGTGCCCACGGGGCCGTGCCCCCCTGGGCCAGGCAGAGCTGCTGTGGCGCTGAGGGCTCAGGGCTGTGCCTGCCGTGGCTCTCGCAGGTGCTGATCCTGCTCTACATCGCTGACTGGATGGTGCACTGGATGTGGGGCAGGCACCTGGACCCCGACAACTTCTCCATCCCGTACCTGACAGCCCTGGGGGACCTGATCGGGACAGGGCTGCTGGCCCTCAGCTTCCACGTGCTCTGGCTCATCGGTGACCGGGACTCTGATGTTGGGGATTAAATCTCCCTGCTCCTCCCTTCCCACAGCTCTCCTCCTTCCATTTGTTGTTTCTTTGCTTCCCCCTCCTGCCCACCCCCCTGGAAGATTTCACCTTTGATACTGGATTCTCATTATTTTCAATGGGAATTTTACCTGGTTTATATTTCGAGCCGAGTTTGTACAGAAAAAAAAAAATCTTTGCTCTAGTTTTGGGAGGGACAAACAAACAAACAAACAAAAAGTGTAACGAGACAATCACTAAGTGCAATTTTCGTAGCAGTTATGTCTGAACCAAGGTTCCAGAGAAGCTCCTGCTCGGTCAGGTCGTGCAGGGAGCCCCCCCTGCCCCTCTCTCCAGGTGAAGGGCTGCTTTTTTCGCTTCATAAGCGTTTTAACCCCTGCATGTGGAGCTCAGGCTTGTTCAGCTGGGCTGGCACCTTCCAGCCAAGCGCAACCCCCCGGCTCAGGGCACGGGGTACCCTCTGAAGCTCCAGCCTGGCCCACATCCAAAACCGGGGAGTGTCTGCGAGGGGGATGAGGAGGATGGTGAGGAAGGCTCCTGTGCTCACCCCAGGAATGCGAGTGAGCTCATTTGGGCCCCTGGCTGGGCTCTGCTGGCAGCTTCAGGCTCCCTTTGGCCGCCCAGCCCAGACCACAGCACGCTGCTGCTGCCTCGGTGAGCCGAGCTCAGCTGCCCTGAGCCTCACCCGGAGGGGCTGGGGGCTCTGCCCACCCCTCACCCCATCCCACTGCCGGGGGTCTCTGCTGGAGCCCTCCGGGGCGCTGTCTCCTGGTGCTGCTCCATCTCCCTGCCTCTCCTCGGTGCAGCTGGCGTTCCCAGAGGGCTGGACGGACAAACGGCTCCTGGGGTTTGTGCCCAGGTTCGCTTTTGGCTGCCGGGTGCTGCTGAGGGGCCCCTTGCAGGCAGGAAAAGCCGCCCAGCAGCTCCCCAGCTGAGCCCGGGGTGCTCCCAGCTGGAACATTTTGCTCCTGGTCTCTGTTGGGGAAGGATGGCCACGGGATTTCTGTGCCAGCTGGAAATGCAGGGTCACAGGGGCCTGGCTCTTGGAGCAGGAGCAGGAACCCCCTGCCCTCGTGTGAAGTCTGGGATCGGGGCTCAGCCCAGCTGGGAGGGCAGGGCAGGGCTCCCCCTCTGCTGCTTCCCCTGCTGCTTTCTGTGGAGTTCCTGCTCTTCCCCTCAGCTTGCTGGGAAAAGCCCACAGCTCGTGCACCCAGGGGGCAAAGCAAGACCAAAGTTAGGCCAGGCTCGCCAGGGGGGCAGAGCAAGACCAAAGTTAGGCCAGGCTCGCCAGGGGGGCAGAGCAAGACCAAAGTTAGGCCAGGCTGGCCAGGGGGGCAGAGCAAGACCAAAGTTAGGCCAGGCTGGCCAGGGGGGCAGAGCAAGACCAAAGTTAGGCCAGGCTGGCCAGGGGGGCAGAGCAAGACCAAAGTTAGGCCAGGCTCATTGTGCCAGGCCGGGGTCTGGGTGCAGAGCTGGGCCTGGCTCCAGGTGATGCTGCTGGGAAGGAGGGTGAGGAAGGAGGAGTTCTGGATTGTTGGAGAGGAGGGTGAGGATGGAATTCTGGAAATCCAGGGAGCAGACGGAGCCAAGATGAGCTCCTGGCTGCTCCAGGCCCTCTCTGAGCTCTGCAAACCCTTCCCTGCTGCTGGAGGTGAGCAGGAGGCAGAGCTGGCTGCTCCTCCTCAGCCCCTCCCAGGAGCAGGTGTTGTATTTTTGAGGTGATTTCCCCCTTTTTTCCCTTGCTAATCCAGCATCAGGCCCCCTCCTCCTGTGCTCCGTGTGTGGCAGCAGCTCTGATCCTCCTCTCTCCCCTCTGGTGACATTTCTCAGCTCTCCTTTGGCCAAAGCTGTGCTCAAAGGAGAAAACCCAACCACAAAACAATCCCTGTCCCTGCTGTGCTGAGCTCTCAGCCCAGGGAATCCTAGGATATTTTCTGGAATATTCTTTTCTGGAATATTATTTTCTGGAATATTCTTTTCTGGAATATTCTCTGGAATATTCTCAGCTGCTCACCTGATTTCTCTGCCTGATGTTGAGGAATAAATGCAAGATTTCCTTCCATTAACACTTCAGCTTTTATGGATTTAAAGAGAAACTCTGCTGGCCTTTCTGCTGTCACATCACCACTTAATCCCCCAGGAAAAGATTCCCTAGAGGAGGAATCTGCCTCTCGTGGTCGGGGTTGGGGGGTTCTGTACATGAAATATGGTCAAAGGTGTGCTTGGGGAATGGTCAGGGAAGAATTTAATTTAAAACTGAGGAATATTGATGGAAAAAAACCAACAAAACAAAAACCAAACCTCTTGCCACTGGTTGCACTCCAATGCATGCCGACTCTACAGCTGCCTGCAGATGAAAATCCTGGTTTACTCTTTTATTAAAGGAAAAAGACTGTCTTAATTATTTATAGTTCCTATAACTGACAGATGTCGACCTAATGGATAAATTATATTTGGTTAAATAAAGATGACATTTATTTATGTGGGCTGTTGGTGTTTCTTTTCCATCAGGTTGAAGGCCCCTCTCAGCTTTTGAGGCTTATTTGCACTCAGGCTGAGTTTGAGGCTTATTTGAGCTCTCTTTTGATGGGAGAGTTACGAAAATCAAATAAACTGCTGGCCATGAAGCAAACTGGGCTCAGTGTGAGTGCCAGGTGACCTCGGGCGTGCCCTTGGTCAGGTCCTGGCAGCTCCTGGGGGCTCCCACTCCAGGTGTTGGTTCAGAATCCAGGCCCTGCTGCCACGTGGCCTCTGCCTGTTCCTGCTGATTCCACGGAACAAAAAGGGTTCTGCCCCTTCCGGGTGCAGAAAAGCCCCTGGAGTTGCAGGAATTGGTGTTTCCCTGCAGGGCTGTGCCCCCGGGGCAGGCTCTTGGTGCAGAACCCCAAAATCAGCCTTGGGTTTGGGGAGCAGCGCCCCAGACCCTGCTGGCTTCACACACTGGGGTGGATATTGGGGTGGATATTGGGGGGCTGGGGCACATCTCCTGCTCTCCTGGGGCTGGGGGTCCTGGTGCCATTTCCTCGTTGGGGGAAGGAGCAGGAGGTGCAGAAAGGAACAGCTGGGCTTCAAGAGCTTGGAGAAATCCCAGTGTTGGAGAAAACCTTTTTCTGACCTAGAGATGGGGTAACTGAGAGGTGTTTTGAAAACCTTTATTTTATTTTTAGTCCTCTGAGAAAGGTGAGACAATATAAATGTTGTAATTTACGCTATTACAATTAGAAGCTAATTATTTCTTAATGACAACACGCTGAAAGTATTTTTTTAGTTTATTAAGATTTTGTTACACTAGGTTGTAGATACCTTAAAGTTAATTATCTAAAATTACTCTTCATAAATCTTATTATAATGTACCTTTCATATTTCTATTTCTCTGAAGTGTGTAATCTTATTTGCAAAATCATCTTTTGCAACTTTTTCCCAGCTCCAGTTCTCTCTCAACACTCTCTGTCCCATTCCATGACATTTCTAAATCAGCATTTCCTATCTCAGAGTTTACATACAGATACAAACTCCGTCAACCTTCTAGCAAACCCTAAAAGCTGCCTGCAGTTCCATTCCCCACATCCCAGCGGCGGGGAACCTCGTTTGAAAATGAAAATCCTCTGGGGGAGGTGTTTGTGCACGCTGTGGGGTGCGGGGAGCACGGCCTGGGCTGCAGGGCCAGGGGACAATGGGGCTGGGGGTGCAGGGGCTGGAATTGGGGTGCACGGGGCTGGGGCTGGGGGGGCAGGGGATGCGCAGGGCAGAGTTTGGGGGTGCACAGAGCAGCATGTGGGGGTGCAGGATCAGGATCTGGGGGAACTGGGGTGCATGGGATTGGATCTGGGGGTGCATGGGATTGGATCTGGGGGAACTGGAGTGCATGGGGCTGGATCTGGGGGTGCAGGATCAGGATCTGGGGGAACTGGGGTGCATGGGATTGGATCTGGGGGTGCATGGGGCTGGATCTGAGCGTGCACAGGGCTGGGGATGCAAGGGCCAGGATCTGGGGTTACAGGCGATGTGCAGGGCAGAGTTTGGGGGTGCATGGGGCTGGATCTGGGGGTGCACAGGGCTAGGGGTGCATGGGGCTGGGTCTGAGGACACAGGGGATGTGCGGGGCTGGATCTGGGGGTGCACAGAGCAGCATCTGGGGGTGCAGGATCAGGATCTGGGGGAACTGGGGTGCATGGGGCTGGATCTGGGGTTGAAGAGGGGAGGGTCTGGCGATTCAGAGGATGTGCAGGGCAGAGTTTGGGGGTGCATGGGGCAGGATTGGGGGATGCAGGGCTGGATCTGGGGGTGCACAGGGCTAGGGGTGCATGGGGCTGGGTCTGAGGACACAGGGGATGTGCAGGGCTGGATCTGGGGGTGCAGGATCGGGATCTGGGGGAACTGGGGTGCATGGGGCTGGGTCTGGAGACACAGGGGATGTGCAGGGCTGGATCTAGGGGTGCACCGAGCAGGATCCGGGGCGCACCGAGCAGGATCTGCTGCAGGGCTGGATCTGGGGGTGCAGGATCAGGATCTGCTGCCACGGGGAATGCGCAGGGCTGGGTCTGGGGGCGCACCGAGCAGGATCTGGGGGTGCACAGAGCAGGATCTGCTGCAGGGCTGGGTCTGGGGGTGCAGGATCAGGATCTGCTGCCACGGGGGATGCGCAGGGCTGGGTCTGGGGGTGCAGGATCAGGATCTGGGGGTGCAGGATCGGGATCTGCTGCCACGAGGGATGCGCAGGGCTGGGTCTGGGGGCGCACCGAGCAGGATCTGGGGGTGCACAGAGCAGGATCTGCTGCAGGGCTGGGTCTGGGGGTGCAGGATCAGGATCTGCTGCCACGGGGGATGCGCAGGGCTGGGTCTGGGGGTGCAGGATCAGGATCTGGGGGTGCAGGATCAGGATCTGCTGCCACGGGGGACGCGCAGGGCTGGCTCCGGGGGTGCAGGATCGGGATCTGCTGCCACGGGGGACGCGCAGGGCTGGGTCTGGGGGTGCAGGATCAGGATCTGCTGCCACGGGGGACGCTCAGGGCTGGCTCCGGCGATGCCCGGGACCGGCTCCGGCGGAAGGCAGCGAACTACAGCTCCCGGCAGCCCCGGAGGCCGCGGCGCTGCCCCGCCCGAGCCTCACATGAGCGAGCGGGGCCGGGCCGGGCCGGGATGGGGCAGCGCGATCGGATGTTCAAGGTGCTGGTGGTGGGGGACGCCACGGTGGGCAAGACCTCGCTGGTGCAGCGCTACGCCAACGACAGCTTCAACCGGCACTACAAATCCACCGTGGGCGGTGAGCCCGGGCTGCGGGGCTGCCGGGGCTGCCGGGGGTACCGGGGTTACCGGGAGGGGTATCTGGGGGTTCCTGGGGGTTACCGGGGGTTACCGGAGGGTTACCGGGGGTTCCGGGAGGGGTCTTTGGGGGTTACCGGGGGTTCCTGGGGGTTACCGGCGGTACCGGGAGGGTTCTCTGGGGCTTACCGGGGATTCCCGGGGGTTCCGGGAGGGTTCTTTGGGGGTTACCGGGGGTTCCTGGGGGTTCCAGGAGGGTTCTCTGGGGGTTCCCTGGGGGTTACCGGGGGTTCCGGGAGGGGTCTTTGGGGGTTACCGGGGGTTCCGGGAGGGGTCTCTGGGGGTTACCGGGGTTCTCGGGGGGTTCCTGGGTGTTAGCGGGGGTTCCCTCGGGATTCTGTTGGGATTCCCCGGAGTTCTCGGAGGTTCCCTGGGGGTTACCGGGAGTTCTCGGGGGGTTACCGGGGAGTCCTGGGGGTTATCGGGGCGTTCCCTGGGGGTTCCCGGGGGTTTCTGGGGGTTACCGGAGGGTTACCGGGGGGTTCTCGGGGCGTTCCCTGGGGCTCTTGGGGGTTCTCGGGGGGTTACCGGGGGTTCTCGGGGGTGTCTGGGGGTTCCCGGGGGCTCTTGGGGGTTCCCCGGGGGTTACCGGGGGTTCTCGGGGGGTTTCTGCGGGTTCCCCGGGGTTCTCGGGGTTCCCTGGGGGTTCCCGGGGGGGTCCCAGGAGGTTCCCGGGGGGTTCTCGGGAGTTACTGGGGGGTTCCCCGGAGTTCTTGGAGGTTTTCATGGGGTCCCGGGGGTTCCCGGGTTGCGGCACCGTGCCCATCCCGGTGCCCATCCCCAGCCCGCACCGCGCCCCTCCTCCCGGGGGAGCTCCCTCCTCTCCCTCCTCTCCCTCCTCTCCCCCCTCTCCCTCCTCTGCCCCCGGGCTCTGGGATTGGGAATTTGGGGTGGGAACAGCCGCCTATCGTGGGTGGTTTATGGGGTATTAACTCCCAGGCCCTCTTCCCTGAGCCCCCGGGGGATTCTGTCCCTCTGCCTGGCTCATTCGGGGTGCCCCTGCCCCTTGGAATAACCCCCCCAGGAGCTGTAAGATGGACAGGCTGAGTTTATAGGCTCGGTCTATCCCAGTAAAACCAGCAGCAGGGCTGGTTTGGTGTTAATGGAACAGCCCTGAGCCCCCAGAGCTTCTGCCTGGCTCCTTCGGGGTGCCCCATCCTTGTCCCAGCCCGTGGAATAACCCCCCCAGGAGCTGGAAGATGGACAGGCTGAGGTTCCAGGCTCAGCCTGTCCCAGTAAAACCAGCAGCAGCACTGGTTTGCTTTAGTTAAGCAGCCTGGCCTCGCTGCTGAGGGTCAGCAGCTCTTGGGAAGCTCTGGGAGGAGGGAATGGGGCTGAGCAGGATTTTGGTTTTCTGTGTGAATGAGTGACCTGGAAGGAGCAGGAGCTGCCAAGGGTTTACCCAGGAGATCTCCCCAAGGACCCGGACTGGGGGTGTTGAGCACAGCAGTTTAAATCTTCTTATTCCTGACCCGAGAGGGGCTGGATTAGAGCTGAAAACTCTGGAGGGGCACAGAGCTCTGGGCGGTGCCCTGGTCTCTCCCAGCAGGAAATGCTGCAAACTGGTTCCTGGGACTCTTCTTTTGGTGCTTTGTTCCTGGTTTTGGTCAGTTCCAGCCCAGCAGGGTCTGGCTGCCAGGTTGAAACCCTGACACATCAGGGTCTGAGAGCAGCACAGGGCTTCCCCTTTTGACTCACTGGTGACAGCAAATGTGGGGTGATTCACCTTGTCAGGGACCTCACAGCTCCTCTGACCCCATAGCAGGGACACCTTTCCCTGTCCCAGGTTATTACAGGGTGATTCACCTTGGCAGGGACCTCACAGCTCCTCTGACCCCATAGCAGGGACACCTTTCCCTGTCCCAGGTTATTATGGGGTGATTCAGCTTGGCAGGGACCTCACAGCTCCTCTGACCCCATAGCAGGGACACCTTTCCCTGTCCCAGGTTATTATGGGGTGATTCAGCTTGGCAGGGACCTCACAGCACCTCTGACCCCATAGCAGGGACACCTTTCCCTGTCCCAGGTTGCTCCAAGCCCCATCCAGCCTGGAATTGTGCTTGGGCTGGTGACCCTGGTGCAGGATTTGGGGTGGCCCCGAGGCTGGAGCTGGGCTGGGGCTCTGGGAGATGGGGAGAGGCTTTGCAGGAGCAGCCCCGTGGTGCAGAATGGCCCTGAGCAGCTTTCCTTCCTGCTTTTTTGGGAATTCTCCAGTGGATTTTGCTCTGAAGGTGGTTCAGTGGTCGGACTCGGAGACGGTTCGGCTGCAGCTCTGGGACATTGCAGGTGTTTGGAAGGTTTTTTTCATGTTCTCAATGTTTTGGCCTTTTTTGCCTTCTTCTTCCTCTTCCTCTGCTTCCCTTCCCTTCCCTTCCCTTCCCTTCCCTTCCCTTCCCTTCCCTTCCCTTCCCTTCCCTTCCCTTCCCTTCCCTTCCCTTCCCTTCCCTTCCCTTCCCTTCCCTTCCCTTCCCTTCCCTCTTCCTTTTTCTTCCTTTTCCTTCTCCAGAAATAAATCCCAGCTGCCTGTGGGTTCCAGGGGCAGGGCTGCTCTGCTTTGCTGCCTCCAGCCCGCTGCAGTAATTTAAATATTTAATTAAAAATCCACCTGCCAGGAACGCACTCAGTAATTCCTGCCAAGCCTTTCCTCCCTGCTCAGAGCCAGAGCCGAGGGAGTGTGGAACTGGCTGGATATCAGACTGCTCAGCTCCAAAATTTGGGTTCAAATCCAAATTTCTGGCACGAGACGCGCTCCGAGGGACAGGATTGTAAAAGCTGGAGTGGAACAAGGAGCTCCTGCTCCCCGGAGAGGGGCAGAGAAACGAATTTCCCAAATTCCCTGGCACCAGGAGAGCTCTGGGCAGCAGCATCTCTAAAATGGCCCCTGTGGATGGGGAGCAGGGAGGAAAACAGGGCTGTGGTTTCCTCTGGCCCTGCTGCTGGAATCCTTAAAATGGCACCAGGAAGGAGAAGTTGCCAGAGCGAGCAAAGCAAGGAACTGCTTTCGCTTTTGGCCCCAAAAAGGAGCTGGAGGTGTGGGGGGCAGAGCTGGCACTGTGCCCTTGCGGTGCCCTGGCACCCCTGGGTGGCCCCAGGGCACTGGGGGACCTGGCAGTAATGCAGATATTGGGGCTGCCCGTCCCTGGGGGTGTCCAGGACACCTGGCCAGGGGAGGGTGTCCCTGCCCCATGGGGGATCTCCGGTCCCTTTTAACCCAAACTGACCTGGTGTGTGTTTTGTGTGGTTCTCTGTGAGTTTGTATGGGTTTTGTGTGTTTTGTTTGTTTCTCTGTGGGTTTTTGTGTTTCTGTGTGGGGTTTTGTGTGCATTTTGTGTGTTTCTCTGTGGGTTTGTATGGTTTTTGTGTGTTTTTGTGTGTTTCTCTGTGGATTTGTATGGGTTTTTGTGTGTTTTTCTGTGTTTCAGTGTGGGATTTTGTGTGTATTTTGTATGTTTCTCTCTGTATTTTTGTGTTTCTCTGTGGGTTTGTATGGTTTTTGTGTGTTTCTCTGTGTGGTTTGGTGTGTTTCTCTGTGGGTTTGTATGGTTATTGTGTGTTTTTGTGTGTTTCTCTATGTGTTTGTGTGTTTTTATGTGTTTCTCTGTGTGGTTTTGTGTGTTTCTACGTGGGTTTATATCTTTCTCTGTGTGTTTTTGTGTGTTTCTCTGTGTGGTTTTTGTGTGTTTCTCTGTGTGTTTGTACAGTTTTTGTGTGTTTCTCTGTGTGTTTTTGCGTGTTTCTCTGTGGGTTTGTACGGGTTTTGTATGTTTTTGTGTGTTTCTCTGTGTGGTTTTGTGTGTTTCTCTGTGTGTTTGTGTGTTTTTGTGTGTTTCTCTGTGTGTTTTTGTGTGTTTCTCTGTGTGTTTGTACAGTTTTTGTGTGTTTCTCTGTGTGGTTTTGCGTGTTTCTCTGTGTGTTTGTACAGTTTTTGTGTGTTTCTCTGTGGGTTTATATCTTTCTCCGTGCCTTTTTCACGATTCTGTGACCTGACCCCACCCCTGCCCAGCACTAACCCAGCCATCCCACATCCCAAATCCCCCACTAACCACAACTCCTCACTGCCAGCTGCAAACCAACACCACGAACCCCCCACCCACCTGCCCACCCCAAAAACCCGCTCAGGCTGGGTTTCCCCTCTGCCTCTGACCCCGCAGGGCAGGAACGCTTCACGTCCATGACCCGCCTGTACTACAGGGAGGCCTCAGCCTGTGTCATCATGTTCGATGTCACCAACGCCAGCACCTTCAGCAACAGCCAGAAGTGGAAGCAGGACCTGGACAGCAAGCTGCTGCTGCCAGACGGCAGCCCCGTGCCCTGCCTGCTGCTGGCCAACAAGGTGGGCAGCCTGCCTGGGCTGGGCTGGGCTGCTGGGGGAGGTTTTGTGTGGTTCTCTGGGGGTTTGTGTGGGTTTGGGGTGTTTCTCGATGGGTTTGTGTGGTTTTTGTGTGGTCCCCTGTGGGTTTGTATGGTTTTTGTGTGTTTCTCGATGGGGTTGTATGGTTTTTGTGTGTTTCTGTGTGGGTTTGTATGGTTTTGGTGTGGTTCTCTGTAGGTTTGTATGTTTTTTATGTGTTTCTCTATAGGTTTGTATGGTTTTTGTGTGTTTCTGTGTGGGTTTGTATGGTTTTTGTGTGTTTCTCTGTGAGTTTGTGTGGTTTTTGTGTGGTTCCCTGTGGGTTTGTATGGTTTTTGTGTGTTTCTCGATGGGGTTGTATGGTTTTTGTGTGTTTCTCTGTTTGTTTCTGTGTTTGTGTGTTTCTCTGTGGGTTTCTGTGTTTCTCTGTGGGTTTCTGTGGTTTTTGTATGTTTCTCTCTGTGTTTGTGTGTTTCTCTGTGGGGTTTTGAGTGTGTTTTGTGTGTTTCTCTCTGTGTTTGTGTGTGTTTTGTGTGTTTCTGTGTGGGTTTGTATGGTTTTTGTGTGGTTCCCTGTGAGTATGTGTTTCTATGTGGGGTTTTTTGTGTATTTTGTGTGTTTCTCTGTGTGTTTGTGTGTGTTTTGGGTGTTTCTCTGTGGGTTTGTGTGGTTTTTGTATGTTTCTCTGTGAGTATGTGTTTCTATGTGGGGTTTTGTGTGTGTTTTGTGTGTATTTTGTGTGTTTCTCTGTGGGTTTGTATGGTTTTTGTGTGTTTCTCTATAGGTTTGTATAGTTTTTGTGTGTTTCTCTGTTTGTTTCTATTTTTGTGTGTTTCTCTGTGGGTTTGTGTGGGTTTTGTATGTTTCTTTCTGCGTTTGTGTGTTTCTCTGTGGGGTTTTGTGTGTTTTTTGTGTGTTTCTCTGTGTGTTTGTGTGTTTTTTGTGTGTTTCTCTGTGTGTTTGTATGGTTTTGGTGTGGTTCTCTATGGGTTTGTGTGTTTGTGTGGTTTTGTGTGTGTTTGTGTGTTTCTGTGTGTGTGTTTGTGTGTTTCTCAGCATTTCTGTGTGTGTTTGTGTGTTTCTGTGTGTGTGTTTTTCTGTGTTTCTCTGTGTGTTTTGTATGTTTCTTGGTGTTTCTCTGTGTGTTTGTATGGCTTTTGTGTGTTTCTAAGTTGGTTTTTGTGTGTGTTTGTGTGTTTCTCTGTGTGTTTGTGTGTTTCTGTGTGTGTGTTTGTGTGTTTCTCAGCATTTCTGTGTGTGTTTGTATGCTCTGTGTGGGGTTTTGTATGTTTTTGTGTGTTTCTCTGTGGGTTTGTGTGGTGTTTGTGTGTTTCTCTGTGTGTTTGTATGCTCTGTGTGGGGTTTTGTATGTTTTTGTGTGTTTCTCTGTGGGTTTCCATGCTTCTTGTGTGTTTATTTTGTGGGTTTGGAGTGCCCACCCCTGGAGGTGGCACTGAGTGGGGATGGCCACAGCTGGGACTCGATGATCCCAAGGGATTTTCCAGCCTCAGGGATCCTGCGATTCTGTTTTGAGGCAACAACTTTGCCTCAAAGGATCAGGGAAACCTGGAGAGCTCGGGGCCAGGCTCTCCCTCTGCCTCCGTGTCCCCTTGGCATCAGTGCCACCATGGTGCCACCACACCTGTGCCACCTGTCCCGGGCAGGGAGCCAGGGCAGATTTGGGATGAGGGACGAGGCGGGAGCTCCGTTCCAGGCGCGCTTGGCCGAGGTGTGCCGGCGACTGAGATACCCGATAAAGAAATGGCTGCTTGCAGCACCCCGGGGAGAGCCTTGCCCCGGGATCGGGGAGCTGGCAGGGCTGAGCTGCCCCCCAGCCACGCAGGGCCCTGCCAGCTGCAAAACCGGGGAGGAATCCCCCGTGGCACCGATGGTCCGGAGAATCCGTGGCTGCCCCGTCCCTGGGAGTGCCGCGGGCCGGGCTGGAGCAGCGTGGCACGGTGGGAATGCCCCTGCCCGGGGTGAGTTTAGGGTGCCCTGCGACCCACCCCGCTCGGGCCGGAGTGCCCCTCCGTGCCCCTTTCTGCCTTGCAGTGTGACCTTTCCCCGTGGGCAGTGAGCAGGGAAGAAATCGATCGGTTCAGCAAAGAGAATGGATTTTCGGGATGGGTGGAGACCTCCGTGAAGGAAAACAAGAACATCAGCGAGGCCATGAGGTGGGAGCAGTGCCCGCTGCTGTGTCCCAGAGCTCCGTCCCTGCCCGGGGCTGCCCCTGCCCCCTGGCAGTGCCCAGGAGCAGCCTGGCACAGTGCGACGTGTCCCTGCCCGAGGCCACCTCCCACACTCTGAGCTTTGCTTTTTAGCTTTCATTTCTTTTCTGCACTGCCCAACTCTACAGATCCATCCCAAACACTTCTGAGCTTTGCTTTTTTATTTTTTATTTCCTTTCTGCACTGCCCAACTCTACAGATCCATCCCAAACACTCCTGAGCTTTGCTTTTTTATTTTTTATTTCTTTTCTGCACTGCCCAACTCTCTACAAATCCATCCCAAACACTTCTGAGCTTTGCTTTTTAGTTTTCATTTCTTTTCTGCACTGCCCAACTCTACAAATCCACCTCCCACACTTCTGAACTTTGCTTTTTTTTTTACTTTTTACTTCCTTTCTGCACTGCCCAACTCTACAAATCCATCCCAAACACTTCTGAGCTTTGCTTTTTTTAGTTTTCATTTCTTTTCTGCACTGCCCAATGCTGCTGATTCAAAAAAAAACCAAACCCCAAAAACCAACCAACCAACCAACCAAAAACCAGATGAACCCCCAGATCAAGCTGAGGCCTGTTTCTGCCCAGGGTTCTGATAGAGAAGATGATGTCCTCGTCCCCTGGAGATGGAGGCTCCTGCTCTGCTGGCTCTGGGGATTACATCAGCATCAAGGAGAGCTCCCCTCCGGGCTGGGCCTGCTGCTGAGGCCACTGAGGCTGCTGAGGCCACTGAGGCTGCTGAGGCCACTGAGGCTGCATGCCCCGGCTCCGGCTCTGATGGGCTGCTCACCAGCACCATCATCATCATCATCACCATCACCATCATCGTCATCATCGTCATCATCATCATCACCATCATCATTGTCATTGTCATCATCGTCATCATCATCCTCATCATGGTCATCCTGGTCATCATCGTCATTGTCATGGTCATCATGGTCATGGTCACCTTTCCCTGGACTGTCCCTGGTTTGCAGTTTTTTTCCTGTGATTTTTGAACTTTTCCGGGGCTGTTTCCCCAGCAGAGCCCTGCTGCAGGGACTCGGGGTGAGGGGTGGAGGAAGAGGAGTGGGAATATTCCTCATTTGGGAATGTTCATTTGGGAATATTCCTCATTTGGGAATATTCATTTGGGATTATTCCTCATTTGGGATTATTCCTCACTGGGAATATTCCTCATTGGGAATATTCCTCATTGGGATTATTCCTCCTTTGGGAATATTCCTCATTTGGGAATATTCCTCATTGGGATTATTCCTCATTGGGAATATTCCTCATTGGGATTATTCCTCATTGGGATTATTCCTCATTGGGAATATTCCTCATTGGGATTATTCCTCATTGGGATTATTCCTCATTGGGAATATTCCTCACTGGGATTATTCCTCATTGGGAATATTCCTCATTGGGAATATTCCTCATTGGGATTATTCCTCCTTTGGGAATATTCCTCATTGGGAATATTCATTTGGGATTGTTCCTCATTTGGGAATATTCCTCATTGGGAATATTCATTTGGGATTATTCCTCATTGGGATTATTCCTCATGGGGAATGTTCCTGTTTATCTCTGCTGCTCTGATGGAGCACAATCCGTGTCCGAGCAGTGCCTTGGATTACATTGAATATTTTATTTTTTTTAATTTTGAGCACTTCCCCCTCTGGCAGTGCTGCCCTGGGCTGTCAGGGGGATTTTTTTCACTTTCTGCACCTTTACCCGTCCCTTTTGGGGCCGTCCCAGCCGTTTCCTCCCTCCCTGCTCTGGGTGCTGGATCTGTGTCCTGGAGGGAGCAGCACATCCCAAACCTGCTGAGGAGGAGGAGGAGGAGCTGGATGTGCCCCAGCACTGTGCAGTTCCGGGGTGAGCTGGGACCTGGAGCAGCTCAACCCCAACTCCCCTGTGGAGCAGAGACCCCAAAATGGGGTCAGGAATCACTCCTGCCTTTCCTGGACCAGCACAATCCTCACTAGTTGGGTTCTCCCTGTGGAGCAGAGACCCCAAAATTTGGTCAGGAGTTGCTGGGTTCTCCCTGTGGAGCAGAGACACCAAAATTTGGTCAGGAACTTCTCTGCCCTTCCTGGACCAGCACAATCCTCACTGTTTGGGTTCTCCCTTTGGAGCAGACCCCAGAATTTGGTCAGGAGTTGCTGGGTTCTCCCTATGGAGCAGAGACCCCAAAATGTGGTCAGGAGTTGCTCCTGCCTTTCCTGGACCAGCACAAACCCCACTCCCCTGTGTAACAGGGGCCCCAAAATTTGGTCAGGGGCTGCTCCTGCCTTTCCTGGACCAGCACAGCCCTCACTAGTTGGGTTCTCCCTGTGGAGCAGAATCCCCAAAATTTGGTCAGGAGTTGCTCCTGCCCTCCCTGGACCAGCAGAACCCTCACTCCCCTGTGGAGCAGAGACCCCAAAATGTGGTCAGGAGTTGCTGGGTCCCCCCTGTAGAGCAGAGACTCCAAAATTTGGTCAGGAGTTGCTGGGTTCTCCCTGTGAAGCAGAGACCCCAAAATTTGGTCAGGAACTGCTCCTGCCCTTCCTGGACCAGGATAACCCTCACTAGTTGGGTTCTCCCTGTGAGCAGAATCCCCAAAATTTGGTCAGGAGTTGCTGGGTCCTCCCTGTGAAGCAGAGACCCCAAAATTTGGTCAGGAGTTGTTTCTGCCCTCCCTGGAGCAGCACAGACCCTACTCCTCTGTGGAGCAGAGACCCCAAAATGTGGTCAGGAACTGCTCCTGCCCTTCCTGGACCAGGATAACCCTCACTAGGTGGGCTCTCCCTGTGAGCAGAGTCCCCAAAATATGGAATGGAATTGTTCCTGCCCTTCCTGGACCAGCTGGGTTCTCTCTATGGAGCAGAATCCCCAAAATTTGGTCAGGAGTTGCTCCTGCCCTCCCTGGAGCAGCACAACCCCCACTCCTCTGTGGAGCAGAGACCCCAAAATTTGGTCAGGAGTTGCTGGGTTCTCCCTGTGAAGCAGAGACCCCAAAATTTGGTCGGGAACTGCTCCTGCCCTTCCTGGACCAGGATAACCCTCACTAGTTGGGTTCTCCCTGTGAGCAGAATCCCCAAAATTTGGTCAGGGGTTGCTGGGCTCTCCTTGTGAAGCAGAAACCCCAAAATTTGGTCAGGAGTTGCTCCTGCCCTCCCTGGAGCAGCACAGACCCTACTCCTCTGTGGAGCAGAAACCCCAAAATGTGGTCAGGAACTGCTCCTGCCCTTCTTGGACCAGCTGGGTTCTCCCTGTGGAGCAGAATCCCCAAAATTTGGTCAGGAGTTGTTCCTGCCCTCCCTGGAGCAGCACAGAACCTACTCCTCTGTGGAGCAGAGACCCCAAAATGTGGTCAGGAGTTGCTGGGTCCCCCCTGTGAAGCAGAGACCCCAAAATTTGGTCAGGAGTTGCTCCTGCCCTCCCTGGAGCAGCACAACCCTCACTCCCCTGTGGAGCAGAGACCCCAAAATGTGGTCAGGAGTTGCTGGGTCCCCCCTGTGCAGCAGAAACCCCAAAATGTGTGCTGCAATTTGTGCTGCCCCTTCGTGGGGCAGGGTGGGGAGGGGGCTCTGGACCCCTTTTGTGGCCCCCCGGCCCCTTTTGGCAAGTGCTGCTGAATTGCCTCGCAGGCTCCCGCTGCATCCAGCAGGAAACAGCTCCCTAAAAACCCCCTGCTGCTTTAGTGGGGCCGAGGAAGAGGAGGAGGAGGGAAAAAAAAAGACTTTATGGGATAAAAGGAAAGGAAGGAACCACCCCCCATTTCCCTCTGGTGCCCCTTTCCCCCCGCTGTTGGTGGTGGGGAGCAGCCACAAAAAAATTGGTGGAAATTGAGGAGAATTTGGGTTCTGGGCCAAAAGAAATTGGTGGAAATTGAGGAGAATTTGGGTTCTGGCCAAAAAAATTGGTGGAAATTGAGGAGAATTTGGGTTCTGGCCAAAAAAATTGGTGGAAATTGAGGAGAATTTGGGTTCTGGGCAAAAAAAATTGGTGGAAATTGAGGAGAATTTGGGTTCTGGGCAAAAGAAATTGGTGGAAATTGAGGAGAATTTGGGTTCTGGGCAAAAGAAATTGGTGGAAATTGAGGAGAATTTGGGTTCTGGGCAAAAGAAATTGGTGGAAATTGAGGAGAATTTGGGTTCTGGGCAAAAAGAAATTGGTGGAAATTGAGGAGAATTTGGGTTCTGGGCAAAAAAAATTGGTGGAAATTGAGGAGAATTTGGGTTCTGGGCAAAAAAAATTGGTGGAAATTGAGGAGAATTTGGGTTCTGGCCAAAAAAATTGGTGGAAATTGAGGAGAATTTGGGTTCTGGCCAAAAAAATTGGTGGAAATTGAGGAGAATTTGGGTTCTGGGCAAAAAAAATTGGTGGAAATTGAGGAGAATTTGGGTTCTGGGCAAAAGAAATTGGTGGAAATTGAGGAGAATTTGGGTTCTGGCCAAAAAAATTGGTGGAAATTGAGGAGAATTTGGGTTCTGGGCAAAAAAAAATTGGTGGAAATTGAGGAGAATTGTTGGGAAATTCACATTTCGGGGCTGGAGCTTTGTGGGTTCAGTTCTGGGTTTGCTGGTCCAGGATTTGCTGGCGGAACACCAGCACCCTGCTGGCGTTTTGGGTTTGGGTTTCAGCGAAAAGCCTTCAATAATTGGGGTTTTTTTTTCACCTCCTTCACTGGGAGACAGGAGTAGGAATTGCTGCGTCCTGGATGGGGATGATCGCTCCTGCCCGCCTCACACGGAGGGAAACGGGCCCTAAAAAACCCTCAGTTTGAATTCTCTGGGGCTGAAAAGAATTTAAAACGGAACGGCGAGGGTTAAGAAATTCAGAATTATTTGGGGTTCAGAAGGATTTGCACTTTTAAGGCAAAGCTGGAATACCCGGGCAAGGGTTGTGCCGTGCAAGTATCGCCAAATTTGGGGTGACAGGGGCTTCAAAATACCATTTTCTGTGCTTCAAAATATCATTTTCTGCGCCCAGGAGGAGCTGGTTGGCAACAAAATGGAAGTGCCTTGCTGGATTTTACTTTGTTGTTTTAAACAGCAACAAAAAAACCCCAAAAAACCATAAAAAACAGCAAAAAAAACCCAAAAACCATAAAAAACAGCAAAAAAGCCCCCAAAAAACCATAAAAACCAGCAAAAAACCCCAAAAAACCATAAAAAACAGCAAAAAACCCCCCAAAAACCCATAAAAACAGCAAAAAAAAAACCCCCAAAAAACATAAAAAACAGCAAAAAAACCCCAAAGCTTGTTTTTGGTTTTTTTTCTGTTTTTTTTTTTTTTTAATTATAATTATTTTTATTTCCTTCTAAGGTCCAAAGCTTGTTTTTGGGTTTTTAAAATAATATTAATTTTTAAAATTTTTTTAAATTTAATTTTTTTGAAGCTCCAAAGCTTTTCTTTTCAATTCTTTTTGTTTTTTTGGGGTTTTTTTTTATCATTTCTTTTTAATTTTAAATTTATTTTAAGCTTTTATTTTATTTTTATTTTACTTGCTTGCTGTTTCACTGCAGGGTTTCAGGGCCAGGCTCCTGAGCAGTGGAAATTCAGAATTATGGGGGCGTAAAGAGGAAAAAATTGGATTTTAATCCCCGTGGGTGCAGCGCTGGAAGGGTTGGAAATAAAAATTGGGAATTTCTGGCTGAGTCGTTGTTTTCTGTCTGAGCAGGGCTGAAAAAATCAGTTTATGAGTGGAAATTTGGAATAAAAAGAATAAAAATGTGCAAAACATGACGGGGAGCTGTGCTGTGCTGGCTGGAGGGAATTCCTCGGAAATATCCCAAAAAAAACCCAAATTCCTCTGAAATATCCCCCCCAAAAATCAAATTTCTCTGAAATATCCCCCAAAAAAATTCCTCTGAAATATCCCCAAAATCAAATAATTCCTCTGAAATATCAAAAAATCAAATTCCTCTGAAATGTCCCCCCTAAAAAATCCAATTTCTCTGAAATAGCCCCCCAAAAAAATTACTCTGAAATGTCCCAAAAATTCAAATTCCTCTGAAATAGCCCAAAAAACCAAATAATTCCTCTGAAATATCCCCCCAAAAAATCAAATTCCTCTGAAATATCCTGAAAAAATCAAATAATTCCTCTGAAATATCCCAAAATCAAATAATTCCTCTGAAATATCCCCCCAAAAAATCAAATTCCTCCGAAATATCCAAAAATCAAATTCGTCTGAAATATCCCAAAACTTCTAATTCCTCTGAAATGTCCCAAAAATCAAACTAACAAAAACCAACTGAACAAAAAAAATCCACAACAAAAGTGAAACAAATTTAAAAAAAGAAAAAAACACATCAAAAGAAGACAAAGAAGAAAAAAATAGCAAAAAAATCGCAAATACGCAACCAAAAATCACAAATACACACCCAAAAATTGAAAAAACCAACTAAAATCCCAAATACACACCCAAAAATTCCAAATACACCTCCAAAACCCAAAAACACACCCAGAAAAACCCCAAAAACACACCCAAAAAATGCAAATACACACCCCAAAAATGGAAAAAACCCCAAAAAAACCAAACACACACTCAAAAATTGAAAAAAAACCCCAAAAACTCCAAATACACACCCAAAAACCCAAATACACATCCAATAAATCCCAAATACACACTCAAAAACCACAAATACACACCCTAAAATGGAAAAAAAACCAAAAACCCAAATACACACCCAAAACCCCCAAATAGACGCATAAAAAAATCCCAAATACACACCCCAAAAATTGAAAAAAACCCCAAAAAACCCAAATACACTCAAAAGCCCCGAATTCACACCCAAAACCCCAAAATACACACCCAAAAATGGAAAAAAATCCCAAAATCCCAAATACACACCCCAAAAATTGAAAAAAAAACCCCCAAAAATGCCAAATACACTCAAAAATCCCAAATACACCTCCAAAAATCAAAAAACACACCCAAAAATCCCCCAAAACACATCCCAAAAGCCCAAATACACACCCAAAATTCCAAATACACACCCAAAAAACCCAAATACACACAGGAAAAACCACAAATTCACACCCAAAAATTCCAAATACACACCAAAAAACCCAAATATGCACCCAAAAATTGAAAAAAGAGCCAAAAATCCCAAATTCATACCGAAAAATTTCCAATTACGCACCCAAAAAGCACAAATCCACACCCCAAAAATGGAAAAAAAATCCCCATAAAACCAAATAAACACAGAAAAAAACCAAAAATTCACACCCAAACCCCACAAATACACACCCAAAAATTGAAAAAAAAAACCCAAAAATTCCAAATACACACAGGAAAAACCACAAATTCACACCCAAAAACCCAAATACACACCCCAAAAATGGAAAAAAAAAACCCAAAATCCCAAATACACACCCAAAAAATTCCAAATACACACCCAAACCCCACAAATTCACACCCCAAAAATCCAAATTCACACCCCAAAAATGGAAAAAAAACCCCAAAAACCCAAATACAGACAGAAAAAAACCCCAAATACACACCCCAAACCCACAAATACACCCCAAAATCCCAAATACACACCCAAAACCCACAAATACACACCCCAAAAATCCAAATGCACACCCAAACCCCAGAAATTCACACCCCAAAAATGGAAAAAAACCCCAAAAAACCCAAATACAGACAGAAAAAACCCCCAAATACACACCCAAAACCCCAAATACACATTAATAAATATGGAATATTTTTCATTTTCATGGTTAAAGCATCCCCTTTTTGAACCAAAATGAGGGATTTTGGCTGTTTAGAGGAAATTTTAAGTGTAAAAATCAAATATTTTCAGTGGGCTGTGCATGAATTGTGCTGGTTAGCCGAGGGAAAATGGTGAAAAAACCCCAAAAAACCCCAAAATTGGAATTTCTGCTATAAATCTGACCGGGTTTGTGTCGTCAAACCATCTTCACACGGTGGAAAAAGAGGATTTCAAAGGGATTTTCAGTAAAATGGAGGCAGGGACCTCCAAAAACCAAAATGCAAAGCAAAACGAGAAGATGCCGTTAATAAATATGGAATATTTTTATTTTTTCATGGTTTTTCATGTATTTTTTCCAACCAAAATGAGGGATTTTGGGTGTTTAGAGGAAATTTAAAGTGTAAAATATTTTCAGTGGCAATTGGATGAATTGTGCTGGTTAGCAGGTAGATAATGGTGAAAAAAAACCCAAAAAAACCCCCCAAAATTGGAATTTCTGCTATAAATCTGATGGGATTTGTGTCGTCAAACCATCTTCACATGGTGGAAAAATGGGATTTCAATGGTGTTTTACTAAAATGGAGGCAGGGAAACCAAACTGCAAAGCAAAACGAGAAGCTGCCATTAATGGCTGTGGAATATTTTTGATATTCCACGGTTGAATCATCCCCTTTCCTAACCAAACGAGGGATTTTGGCATTTCTGGCGAGTTTAAAGCGCAAAAAAATCCAAATTCTTCACTGGACTTTGCATGGGCTGCGCGTGTATTAACTGCTGACCGGCACGGGGAGGAGTGCCGGTGGTGACAGCAGTGCTGGTGTCAAAATCTGCCTCTGAGGGGGATTTTTTGCGGTTTTTAATCATAAAAATGAGCGGCACCGCGCCCGCGCCGGGGCCGCCTTTTCCCTCCAAAACCGCGCCGGGCCCGCGCGGCGAATCTGCGCCTCGGGCCTTCAGGCGCCGAAACGCCCCGAAAAATCCACGGAGAAACGGGGAAAAAATTTCAGCGTGCCGCCGGTGAGGGAGGGACGCGGCGGGCGCGGCGGGAGCGGCGGGACGGGGCGCGGAGGAGCCGCGTTGGCACCGGGAGCCCGTGGCGAATCTGCCGCCGGGGCTCGGCCGCGTGCGGGCCGCGCTGCCCGCCCTCCCCGCGGGGACAGTGGGCGGGCCCTGCGCGCCGTGATGGTTCGAACTAGCCAATGGGGCGCGGGCTCTCGCGGCCTCCGACCAATCGGCGGGAGAGGGGGGCGTGGCCGGCGGGGTCGGCGGCGCCGCCCCCCCGCTCGCATCCTCTCGGCGGGGCGAGCGCGACCATTTTGCGGGGGGGAGCGGCGGCAGCGGGACCGGCACCGCCACCGGCAGCGGCATCGGGGAGCGACACCGGCATCGGCGCCGGGGCCGGCAGCGGGCAGCGGCACCGGGGGCGGCGGCGGCGCCTGACGGGGGAGCGGCGGCTCCGCGGGCGCGGCCTGAGGCGCTGGGCCCAGCGCTCCCGCTCGCTGCGGGCGGCCTCGGCGGCCGCGGCGGCCTCAGCGTCCCCGTTCGCTCGGCGCGCAGCCCCGGGCGGCCCGAAGCGCCGCCGAGATGTCGCGGCCCGTCAGGTGAGCGCCGGCGGCTCCCGCCGGGCCGGCCCCGCGCGGGGCAGGCCGCGCTCGGGGCGGGCCGCGCGGCTTTCTCCTCTATTTCCCCTTGTTTCCCCGCCGCTCGCTCGGCGCGGCCGCGGCCGGCAGCGCCGCGCCTCGCCCCCGGGCCGCTACCGCGGCGGGGCGGCCGCCGGGCCGCATTTTGGAACGGGGGGAAGCGAATTTTTCGCCGCCGCCGCCGCCGTGACCCACTTGGCGCGGGGCGGGCGCCGCTGCCGCCGACACCCGCGGGCCCCCGCGGGCGGCGGGGCCGGGCCGAGCGCGCTGCCGGGGGAGGGGACGCGGTGCCATCCGGCGAGGGTCCGGGGCACGGGGGCCGTGCATGGGGAACCACGCGGAGGGGAGGAGCCGCCGGGAGCCGCCCCCTCGGTGCGAGCGCCGCCGCCGCACGCCCCGCTCCGCCCGCCCCGCGCTCGCCTTCCCGCCGCTCCTCTGCCTCCCTATTGCCCGGGCCGAGCCGAGCCGGGCCGGGCCGGGCTGAGCTGAGGTGGGGCTGGGGCTGGTGGGCGCGCTGCGGTGGGTGCAGCGGGGTGGGTTTGGGGGTGTGCGCACCCCAAAAGGGAAGGGCTGGAGCTGTGTCACGGTGGGTGTTTGGGGTATTTGTTTGGGGTATTTGTTTCCCCGAGGGAAGGGCTAGAGCTGTGTCACGGTGGGTGTTTGGGGTGTTTGCTCCCCCGAGGGAAGGGCTGGAGCTGTGTCATGGTGGGTATTTAGGGCAGTGTTTGGGGTATTTGTTTGGGGTGTTTGTTCCCACGAGGGAAGGGCTGGAGCTGTGTCACGGTGGGTGTTTGGGGTGTTTGCTCCCACGAGGGAAGGGCTGGAGCTGTGTCACAGTGGATATTTGGGGTATTTGTTCCCACAAGGGAAGGGCTGAAGCCGTGTCACGGCGGGTGTTTGGGGTATTTGTTTGGGGTGTTTGTTCCCACGAGGGACAGGCTGAAGCTGTGTCACTGCGGGTGTTTGGGGCAGTGTTTGGGGTATTTGTTTCCCCGAGGGACGGGCTATAGCTGTGTCACGGTGGATATTTAGGGCAGTGTTTGGGGTATTTGTTTGGGGTGTTTGTTCCCACGAGGGAAGGGCTGGAGCTGTGTCACGGTGGGTGTTTGGGGTATTTGTTTGGGGTGTTTGTTCCCACGAGGGACAGGCTGAAGCTGTGTCACTGCGGGTGTTTGGGGCAGTGTTTGGGGTATTTGTTTGGGGTATTTGTTTCCCCGAGGGAAGGGCTGGAGCTGTGTCACGGCGGGTGTTTGGGGCAGTGTTTGGGGTATTTGTTCCCCCAGAGGGTGCTGGGCACTGCCCAGGCTCCCCAGGGAACGGGCACAGCCGCAGAGCTCCAGGAGGGTTTGGGCATTGCTGCCAGGGATGCCCAGGGTGGCATTTTGGGGTGTGTGTGCAGAGCCAGCAGCGGCACTGGGTGATCCTTGCGAGTCCCTTCCAGCTCAGGGCATTCTGTGATTCCCTTGTGTCTCAAAGCTTTGCCAAGGAGGTGGCAAGAGAGTGATTTAAGTTGATTTTATGGCAGAGGTGTGAGGTTTCCCACGGTGTTCTTGTCATGCTTTGGAATTTCTTCATTCTCCAGTGACTCGCTGGAGTTTTAGCCCCGCTTGGAGTTTCAGTCCCAGAGAGCCTGCTCTGGGCTTTGGATGTTGGGTGTTTTGGCTAATTTAACTAAAAAGCACAAATTAATTGTGATAATCATGCGTTTGTACGTTTAGAGATGACAGCATTTGTATTTAAGTCGTATCTCCCATAATGCAGAATTTAAAATAGAAATGGAAGCCAGGACTGCTTTGCTGAGTGGGGGAGTGGCTGGGGATGGGTGAGGTGACACTGCTGCCTGAGGGGACACTTCAGTGCTGGGGAGTCCCTCCAGCTAAGGAAAGGCTGCTGTCTTAAAAAGCAGAGCCTCCGAGCTTGCTGGAATTAAATATTTTTGCAAGAGTTTCAAGAAAATAATTAAAATAAAGCGCCTCTGTCCAGTCCTGGAATGTTGTGAGAGGTCTGCCTGCTCTCAGCCTCAGCTGGCAGGCTCTGCTCTGCAGGAAGATGAAGCACCAAAGTCCAGCAGGTTGTCAGAGCACAAAACCTCTTGGCACATGGCAGGAGAGATGCAGCAGTGCCTTATCTCCCTGCATTTAATAGCCCTTCCAGGGGGAAAAAAAGGTAAATATTCAGTGCCTGGTGCGTTATATTGCCCTGCTAGCTGGAGAACCCTGCCTGTAGGTTTAACTCCATTCATGAATTAATGCTGGAATGTGGTTTTTTCTGCCTGTCTTGGCTGGTTTTTGGTGAAGTGGAAGCCTGGTGGAAGGTTCTTCATCGGAGGGAGATGTGGTGGTGGGAGAGTTTTGAACTCATTGGTGTTTCCTGCTGCTTTGTGGTTGAATGTGTGTGCCCCTAAAGCAGCGAGCTTTGTAAAATCCACCCTAGACCCCAACTTTTTACTCCACTCGTAGAGAAACCCGACCTGGGGCTGAGGCTGGCTGTTGATGTCAGTTTTACAATTCAGTGGTAATAAAGTCCTGGCTGTTTATTCGTGTGGCTGGCCCTGAGAGCCAGGCACTTCCTGCACAGTTCCATTTCTCTGCCTGGCTAGCGATGGGCTTTCGGTGGTAGAAAAAGGCAAGGAGTGAAAACTGGAGGAGCCTGAAATTGCTGAGCTTCTGCACCTCTCGTGTAACTCTGCTGAAGTTCTGCAGGGAGAGCTGGGGCTGCTTGTGGGGATAAAATAAAGTGAACTTCAATACTTGGAGCCACTTTTTTATATATCCAGCATCAATTAATGTGTTTAAAGTCAGAATTTTGACTTCTGGTGCAGCCTTTCTTCTGCTTTCTCCCCCCGGTCACTTTTACTTGCTGGTCTCCTGCAGCCTTTGCAGATTGAGGTGTTGTGGGCAGGGGTGGAAATCCCAGGGGTTTTTTGGTCATTCATTTTAAGCTTAAAGCCAGTTATGAATTTATCTCAGTGCTTCAAGGCTTTACAGCTTTGGTTTTTCTGGGTTTGAACCGCAGCCTGCTGTCGGCCCTGCAGTGGAAGGGTTAAATTGTACTTGCAGGAATAAAATACATCTATTAAACGTAACTTGTTGTCCCTGGGTAAAGCAGAAATAATTGTGATTGTGGAAAAGTTTCTGTGGGATTGCAGGCAAGCAGCAGCTCCTTGGGGATTGGCACTTAATAAAATGGAGTGAGGCTGTGTGGTCCAGGGGTTGACGAGTACAAAGCTGATTCTTGCTCTCTGTCAGTCTGAGGAGAAGCAGGGACAAGGTGGAGGCACAAGAAAACTCAGAGTACCAGGGAGGGGAGTGAGCTGGGTGTTTGGGGCTGCTTCCCCTCCTGCTCTGCACTGGTTCTGTAGTAAAATCTCAATTCCAGTTCGGATCAAACAGACAACGAGCACAAAACTGCTTTAATGATTGCTGCAGAAACCATTTCATGGTTTTGTGGAGTTGTGTGGATCCCTGGAAACCCTGCAGAAGCTGATGTGGGGGGTCAGCCCAGCCCCAAAGCTGTGCTGGGACCCTCTCAGTGCTGAGTCCTGAGTCCAGTTTTTACCCAGTTTAACCCCAAAGTGCCCTGGTTTGGGTCCCTGACTGTCACCAGGTGCCCTGTGCCTGTTCAGGGACAGCCCGAATGCAGCCCTGCAGGTTTGCTTTGCACAGCTCTGAAAATCCCTGTAGGGAACCCTTGTGGCTGGATTTGGTGTTTTCTGAGCATGAAAAAGGCACCAAAAAGTGCTTTTAGTGGTGAGATTTGGTGATGATATTGGTCTCACCTTCACCTGGAAGTGAATCCTGCCTGCTGAGCCAGCCCTGGGCGTCAGGAGGGGCTGGAGATTGCTCACAAATGCTGAGGAGTTTTGGTTACATTGGATAAATCAAGGCTGTGCTGAAAAAACCCATAAGAACCCCTCAGTAACCATTGAATCTCCTTGCCTTTGGACTGAGGGTGGGTGGTTGGATTGGACCTAAATTAAACATTCTCTTCAGTGCCTGTGTTTTTGAAGACTCCTCTTAGCATTGCTTTGCGGGATTATATATTGTGGGATTTTTTTTAAAATGGGGGTTTTAATGCCTGTACAAATATCTGGGAATATCTGCATTCCCTTAAAAAAGCCCCAAACTTTTCTATCTGCCTGTGGGGCTGTGCTGATGCTGATTTAAAAACTGAGGGTTTGGGGCTTAAACTGAAGATGAGATGTGAGGATGAGATCCTTTCTCAGTTTTATTTAGTGATTCTGTGACGTGTTGATGTTGCATTTCATCTCTGCATTCCCTGAAAAAAAAAAACCCCAAACTTTCCTGAGTGTGGGGCTGTGCTGCTGTTGATTTAAAAACTGAGGGTTTGGGGACTAAATTGATATTTTTTTCCTCAGTTTCACAAGCATTTAGTGATTCTGTGGCATGTTGATGTTGCTTTTCATCTGTGCATTCCCTTAAAAAAACCCAAAACTTTTCTGAGTGTGGTGATGTTGGTTTAAAAGCTGAGGGTTTAAGGATTAAACTGAAGATGTATCAGGATGACTCTTTTTTTTCTCAGTTTTACAGGCATTTAGTGATCCTGTGGCATGTTGATGTTGCATTGCATCTCTGCATTCCCTTAAAAAAAAAAACCCCAAACTTTCCTGAGTGTGGGGCTGTGCTGCTGTTGGTTTAAAAACTGAGGGTTTGGGGACTAAACTGAAGATGAGGTGTAAGGATGAGATCCTTTCTCAGTTTTATTTGGTGATCCTGTGACATGTTGATGTTGCTTTTCATCTCTGCATTCCCTTAAAAAAAAACAAGCCACCAAAACTTTTCTATCTGACTGTAGGGCAGTGCTGATGCTGATTTAGAAACTGAGGGTTTGGGGACTAAACTGATATTTTTTTCTCAGTTTCACAGGCATTTAGTGATCCTGTGGCGTGTTGATGTTGCATTGCATCTCTGCATTCCCTTAAAAAAAACCCCAAACTTTTCTGAGTGTGGGGCTGTGCTGCTGTTGGTTTAAAAACTGAGGGTTTGGGGACTAAACTGAAGATGAGGTGTAAGGATGAGATCCTTTCTCAGTTTTATTTAGTGATCCTGTGCCATGTTGATGTTGCATTTCATCTGTGCATTCCCTTAAAAGAAAAAAACCCAAAACTTTTCTATCTGACTGTAGGGCTGTGCTGCTGTTGGTTTAAAAACTGAGGGTTTGGGGACTAAACTGATGTATTTTTTCTCAGTTTCACAGGCATTTAGTGATCCTGTGGCGTGTTGATGTTGGTGTGTAATTGCAGAGTTGCACGTTGGCAGGTGTCAGGGCAGGCTGCAGGATTGCTGTGCGTTCTGGAGCTGCAGTTCAGTTCCTGGGGGTGACTGCCCTGGGTCTTGATGAGTTCTGTGTTCCCAAACCATTGCACTGACAGCTGTGCCTGAAAACTGCTCTGAACTTTTTACGTGCACCCTTTGTTTCATTTTTGGGTTTTTTAATTTAGGAAGTTTGGGTTAAAATAAAACGAATTTTCCTCCTGCATCCTCTGTAAGCCACAAGTTAGAGATGCTCAGGAGAACAACTCAAACTTGATTTACCTGTACAAATCTTGTCTTTTCATTCGCCTTTTTGGTATTTTTGGGGTGTTTTTAATGGATTGGTTCCATTTTTTGGTTTTTTTAATTGAAGAAGTTTGGGTTAAAATAAAACTAATTTTCCTCCTGCATCCTCTGTAAGCCACAAGTTAGAGATGCTCAGGAGAACAACTCAAACTTGATTTACCTGTACAAATCTTGTCTTCCTTTCATTTGTATTTTTGGGGTATATTTTGAGGGATTGGTTCCATTTTTTTTTGCTTTTTAAATGTCTTTTAGAGGTTTGGATTGAAATAAAGCAGCTTTGCTTCTGCATGGTCTGTAAGCCATGAGGTAGAGATGCTCAGGAGAACAATTAAACCTGATTTACCTGTACAAATCTAGTATTTTCATTCGCCTTTTTGGTATTTTTGGGGTGTTTTTTGAGGCATTGGTTTCATTTTTTGGTTTTTTAATTGAAGAAGTTTGGGTTGAAATAAAACCAACTTTGCTCCTGTGTCCTTCTGTAATCCAGGAGCTAGAGATGCTCAGCAGAACAAACTTGATTCACCTTTAGAAGTCTTGTCTTCCTTTCATTTGTCATTTTTGGTACTTTTTGGGACATTTTTTAAGGGATTGGTTTCATTTTTTTGGGTTTTTAAATTTCATTTAGAGGTTTGGGTTGAAATAAAACCAATAAAGCAATTTTGCTCCTGCATGGTCTGTAAGCCATGAGCTAGAGATGCTCAGGAGAACAATTAAACCTGATTTACCTGTACCAATCTTGTCTTTTCATTTGCCTTTTTGGTATTTCTGGGATGGTTTTTGAAGCATTGGTTTCATAATTTGGTTTTTTAATTGAAGAAGTTTGGGTTGATAAAACCAACTTTGCTCCTGCATCCTCTGTAAGCCACAAGTTAGAGATGCTCAGGAGAACAATTAAACCTGATTTACCTGTACCAGTCTTGTCTTTTCATTTGCCTTTTTGGTATTTTTGGGGTGTTTTGAAAGGATTGGTTTCATTTTTTGGTTTTTTAATTGAAGAAGTTTGGGTTGATAAAACCAGCTTTGCTCCTGCATGGTCTGTAAGCCATGAGCTAGAGATGCTCAGTAGAACAACTCAAACTTGATTTACCTGTACCAGTCTTGTCTTTTCATTCGCCTTTTTGGTATTTTTGGGATGTTTTTTGAGGGATTGGTTCCATTTTTTGCTTTTTAAATATCTTTAAGAGGTTTGGATTGAAATAAAGCAGTTTTGCTCCTACATCCTTCTGTAGGCCATGAGTTCAAGGTGCTCAGGAGGACAAACTTGATTTACCTGTACCAATCTTGTCTTCCTTTCATTTGTATTTTTGGAGTGTTTTTAAGGGATTGGTTCCAATTTTTGCTTTTTAAATGTCTTAACAAGTTTGGATTGAAATAAACCAGCTTTGCTCCTTCATCGTCTGTAGGCCATGAGTTAGAGGTGCTTGCACAGGAGAGCAGCTTATTCCTTTCATTTGCCTTTTTTGTATTTTTTATTTTGGGATGTTTTGAAGGGATTGGTTTCATTTTTAGGTTTTAATTTCTTTAAGAGGTTTGGGTTGAAATAAAGCAGTTTTGCTCCTGCGTCCTTCTGTAGGCCATGAGTTAGAGATGCTCAGGAGAACAACTCAAATTTGATTTTAGATGGATCAGCACTGCTGGCTTTGGGGTATCTTTGAACTGACTGGGTTTATCAGCAATTAGTAATGATAATTAATTAATGGACAACGAATGCAGCTCAGTTTGGGGAGCTGGGTGTGAATTGTGCTGAGAGAAGGGAAGGAGGAGGAAGGATCCTGTGCTGGATGGAGTTTGCAGCTGCAGAGCTGAGCTCACGTGGTGATTGCTGCAAAATCCCATTTGTCCCTGGCTTGGGGCCAGAAGGACAGGAGAAAGGGACTCGGGGAATCTCTGTATTCCCAGCTCCTCCCAGCCCCTGCCGGGCTTCCAGGAGGTGTTTGGAGTCTGCCTTTGAGGCATCAGCAGCTGAAATTTAATGGAATTGATTGGAAATCGAGGTTCCCTTTGGTTGCTGCTTTATAGGGCAGGTTCTTGTCACTAAAACAGCTGGGATTTGAAATGTTGTCAATGAAACAGTTGGGATTTGAAATGTTGTCAATGAAACAGCTGGCATTTGATAGCTTGTCAATGAAACAGCTGGGATTTGATAGCTTGTCAATGAAACAGCTGGCATTTGGTACCTTGTCAAGTAAAAGAGTTGGGGTTTGATATCTTGTCAATAAAACAGCTGGGATTTAAAATATTGCCAGTAAAACAGCTGGGATTTGATACCTTGTCAATCGAAGAGTTGGGAATTTGATACCTTGTGAATGAAACAGCTGGGATTTGGTATCTTGTCAGTAAAACAGCTGGGATTTGACACCTTGTCAATAGAAGAGCTGGGGTTTGATACCTTGTCAATGAAACAACTGGGGTTTGATACCTCGTCAATTAAAACAGCTGGATTTGGTATCTCGTCAATTAGAAGAGCTGGGATTTGGTAGCTTATCAATTAAAACAGCTGGGATTTGAAATGTTGTCAATGAAACAGATGGGATTTGATAGCTTGTCAATTAGAAGAGCTGGGATTTGATATCTTGTTAGTAAAACAGCTGGGATTTGGTATCTTGTCAGTTAGAAGAGCTGGGATTTGATAGCTTGTCAATGAAACAGCTGGGATTTGATAGCTTGTCAATTAAAACAGTTGGGATTTGATATCTTGTCAATGAAACAGATGGGATTTGATAGCTTGTCAATAAAAACAGCTGGGAATGGAAATGTCAATAAAACAGCTGGGTTTTGGTATCTTGTCAATAAAACAGCTGGGATTTGTTATCTTGTCAGTAAAACATCTGGGAGTTGATACCTTGTCAATTAAAACAGCTGGGGTTTGATAGTTTATCAATTAAAAGAGCTGGGATTTGATATTTTGTCAATGAAACAGCTGGGATTTGAAATGTTGTCAGTAAAACAGCTGGGGTTTGATATCTTGTCAATGAAACAGCTGGGATTTGGTATCTTGCCAATTAGAAGAGCTGGGATTTGGTATCTTATCAATAGAAGAGCTGGGATTGGATGGACCAGGTGCTGATAAAATCACCGACAATTCCATTTTGGAGGTTGCAGTAAGTTCAGGAAGCAGATTTGATTTTGTTGACTTCCAGACTGGTGTAACTCATTCAGAAAGCTCCTGGGAACCCCAGGGGAAGCTTCAAATGCTTTAAAACCAGGGGTCGTATGGGAGAATAAAGATTGGAGGAGAAGGTGTGGCAGCAGGGGAGCTGTGAGAAGCAGAAATTCCAAAAGGAGCAGTTCAGAAACATTTGATTCCCAATCTTTGTGTATTTATCAAAAAGAACACTCACATTCTGAGACTGCAATCCAGATTCTTATAAAATCTCCTCAGGAAAATGCTGTTTAATGCACTCTGTGTTCACTTCTGGCTGCGGAGGTGGAGGTGGCTGAAGTATCAAAGTTTTCTTGGGATGATTTGGGGCTACAGAGGCAGCGCTGGAAATGAGGATGTGACACTTTGTGTTCCTTGAAGCTTTAGTAGCCCTGAAGGGCTGAATTCCTCATTTTTTTTTCTCCTGCTTTTTGACAGGAACAGGAAGGTGGTGGATTACTCCCAGTTTCAGGAATCAGATGATGCTGGTAAATGACTTTTTTTTTCCCTTCATCTCCTCGTTACTGCCGTGCATATTAATTGTTCTGCTTCTAATCACATCTTCAACTCCAGTTCCGAGGAGTTTCTGTTCTTCACAGCCTGAACTGTTAATAAGTATTTGAAAATGTAATCGTTCCCATATGTTCTGTATTAAACAAACAATGGTGATAGAAATCTTATTATTGTTGTAGTGCCTGGAGGCTGTTGGCAGCACTGCCTTCCTCGCTCTGTGTTATGTTCTGGGGCAGAGGCTCCTGGATGCCACTTTTTTCCCACAGGAAAAGATGTTTTCCATTTATTTTATGGCTCCAGTTGAGCTCAAATTATCAGGCATTGGAGGGGGATTGCAGCTAAAAAAAATTATCTGTGTGAATGACCAAAATAGTGCTGGATCACATTTGGAAAAATGGAATCCCTGTGAATTTACATTTCTGGATCTCATTTCTGAAATAATATCATCTATGTAAATGACTAAAATAGTGCTGGATCACATTTGGAAAAATGGAATCTCTGAATTAAAATTCTGGATCTCATTTCTGAAATAATATCATGTGTATAAATTACCAAAATAGTGCTGGATCACATTAGGAAAAAATGGAATCTCTGTGAGTTAACATTCCTGGATCTCATTTCTGAAATAATATAATTGTGTGAATTAACAAAATAGTGCTGGATCACATTAGGAAAAATGTAATCCATGTGAATTTACATTTCTGGATTTCATTTCTGAAATAATATAATCTGTGTGAATTAACAAAATAGTGCTGGATCACATTTGGAAAAAAATATAATCTCTGAATTAAAATTCTGGATAGTATTTCTAAAAAAATATCATCTGTGTGAATGACCAAAATAGTGCTGAATCACATTTGGAAAAAATGGAATGTCTGTGAGTTAACATTCCTGGATCCCAGTTATTAAAAAATCCTAATCTGTGTGAATGAACAGAAATTTTCTGGCATGTGTTTTGAGTTCTTGGAAGATAAACTCAATGCTGAGGTTGCACTGATACTTAAGATGAGACAAATATGCATGATTCTTAATTCCAGTGGTATTATTCATTAAATAAATTCATTTATTCATTGAATAAGGCATGCACAATTCTTAATTCCAGTGGTTTTATTCATGAAATAAGGTATTGTGAGGAGTTCTGCTGTAACCTCCTGTTTCATGACATCCTTTATCCCATCCCAGGCAGTAAATGGTGTGTACTGTTAAATTCATGCAGAAATACACATGGATGGTAATTTTCATGGGTTTATAAAATAACGGGTTTATTATAAATAATGGGTTTATAAATGCAGAATGAATCCTGTGTCCTCTCGTCAGGTTTTTTGGTGAGATTTGGCAGTACAGAACATTCTCGTGGGAAAAAAAAAGCTCAGATCAGTGATTTAAGCCAGGACTTTGCTTCCACCAAAGATTTTTTGGAAGCTTTGTGATATTTTTCCTTTTGCTGTGCATGAGATGCTCAGCTGGAGTTGTAGCTGAGGAGAGCAGGTTGCTGGGGGTGAGTTTGACCCCAGCCCATTCTGTGCTCTCCTGTCCTGTCCAGACGATGATTACGGAAGAGATTCGGGTCCCCCATCCAAGAAAATCCGCTCGTCTCCCCGAGAGGCCAAAAACAAGAGGAGATCTGGCAAGAATTCTCAGGAGGACAGGTAAGAAAAGCAGCTTTGCGTCTCGTGGCGGCGTGTCTCAGAGCCGGGGGTCGGGGTTCTGTGCCTGCGTGTCCAGGACGTTCCTCTGACTGCTCAGGGTGGCTCCAGCCCTGGCAGGGGGCTCTGAGCCCCTGGCGTGCAGCCAGAGCCACCTGGGACTCGGATTGTGACCACGGAACAAGTCACCAACTCTGCATGAAGCATTTCAAGTCACAGAAGTTTAAGTAACAGTAGTCGTCACAGGGGGAAAAGTAGAATTTTGGGGGTTTTTAGAATGGAGGTTCGGGGTCCCAAGATGGAGGAATTTGGGCGTGCCCTGTCACAGAATGACAGAGTTTCTAGGTTGGAAGAGACCTTTAAGACCATTGAGTCCAACCCATGTTCTAACACCTCAACCAGATCATGGCACCCAGTGCCACATCCAGGCTTTTTTAAACACATCCAGGGATGGTGACTCCACCACCTCCCTGGGCAGATGATTCCAGTGTTTGCCCACTCTTTCTGTGAAAAACTTCCTCCTCAATCCCAGCCTGGCTCTCCCTTGGCGCAGCTCGAGACTGCGTCCTCTTGTTCTGTCAGTGCTGCCCGGAGGAAGAGAGCGACCCCAGCTCAGCACAGCCCCCCTTCAGGAGCTGCAGAGAGTGACAAGGTCACCCCTGAGTCTCCTTTTCTCCAGGCTGAGCACCCCCAGCTCCCTCAGTCGTTCTTCACACGGCTTGTGTTCCAAGCCCCTCAGCAGCCTCGTGCTCTCCTCTGGACACGCTCAAGCACCTCAAGCATCTTTCCTCCTTTGTTCCTTCAGGCCTCCGTGATTTGGGTGATGGTGGCACTTTGGGTTGGTTCAGAGTAGAAACTGACTGTCCAAGCCTCAAGAGTTTGTGTCTCAGTCTTGTGTCTTACAAGTAGAACGACAGTTGATTTGTCACAGGGTGAAAAAGTAGAATTTTGGGGGTTTAGAATGGGGGTTCAAGAGGCAAATGGAGGATTCTGGGCCTGTCCTGCCTTTCTCCTTCTTGTGCTCCATCTTCTGCTGTGATGGTGACACTTTTGGATTGGTTCAGAGTAGAGACAGACTGTCTAACACAGGTGACAGGTGTTGCAATGTCACTGTAAATAAAGCACACGTGGTTCTCAGTATAAAAAGCTAACACCACCCCAAGGGCGGGCACTGTGCCTCAGCTCAGCCTGCTGAACAGATCTCAGCAGGTCAGGGGAAGAAAGTATGAAATGAGAAATAATAACCAACCTTGAGAACTGCAGCCGAGGAGTCCTGACTCCTTCTTAGCCAGCCAGGCTGGGAAAAGAGACTTTGTGACACATCTGAGGGTCATCCTGACAGCAGAGACTGCCAGACCTGAGATCACCCCTGAGATGTTAGAAAGTCCTTTTTCCCAGCCCCATGACCAAAGAAGTCGAGATTCTTCAGCTCTGCTTCTCAAGGTTGTCTATTTTCTCTTATCTCATACTTTCTGACCTGTGCTGCCAGGGATGGGTGGCACTGAGGGCAGGGGACAGCTGGAAGTTTTGTGGCTCTTTGTTCCTCATTTTGGGTAATCTGTAAACACAGAACTTGCTTTGGGAGCTGCTCCGGCAGCCTCAGTGCTGCCCTGCTGAAAAGTGAAATTTTCCTGTAGAATTTCCATTTTGCAGTCCCCCAGTGATTGCCACGAGACCTTTGAAATAATTTTTTGGTGTTTTATGACAGATTTCAGCTTCAGGGATGCTGGTTCTGAAGGTCCTTGAGGCTCTGCCAGCTGGTTCTTGTTCTGTCACCCCAAGATGTCTTTTCTTTTCCAAATCAATCGCATGATCAAAGCATTTGAGGAAGCTTAGGCCAGACCTGTGCCAGTTAAGAGCCAGATGCACAGAATGGAATCTGAACAATGACATAAAGACAAGTGCTGCCTACAAATCTATTCAGGATAAACCTTTATTTCATTTCTAGACTGCATGGAAACCATCAGAATTGTCACTGAACTGGAAGCCATGTGGGTTGTGGGTTGGTTTGGGAGTGAAGTGCACGGTTCACCTCAATCTGATCATTGCCTGCTTTCAGTTTTTTTGTGACTCACAGTTTGAACTTTATCTTCCCAACATGAGAACTCCACAGACAGCTGAGTAATCCTGAAGTACGTGCAGGAAAAGTGAAACTCCTCAGCCTGGACATCAGTTTGCTCTTTAGAAGTTGTTGTTTTGCACACAAGGGTGACTGAAATCAAAGCTGAGGCAAGCACTCAGACTTTATCCCTCTCATTTGCAGTGAGGATTCAGAAGACAAAGATGTGAAGACTAAGAAAGATGATTCACACTCAGCAGGTAACTGATAGCCTTGTACTGATTGTGCATCTTCAAATCATGTCTCCTCACACCTGCCAGAGTTGCAGCAGAAGGATTTGAGGCAGAAATTAAATTATTCTGATCTCTTTTAAGTCGTGTGTTGCCTCTGCTGCTGTTACTTCCCGCCTTGGTTTGGGCTAACGGGGTTTTTTGTGTAATGTGATGGTCCTGTGACATTTGTCTTCAGAAGTGGCTAGATGTGATCCCTTCCCTGCAGCTTTTATCCAGAATGATCCAAGAATCTCCATCTCGGTGCCTTTTCCTTGCAGATGAAGATTTTGGCAGCGAAGACGATGACGTAGGAGCCGACGATGGCAAAGCCGACAGCGACTACGAGAGCTCTCAAAAAAGCAAAAAAGGAAAGAAGGCTAAACCAGACAAGAACAAGAGAGCAGCCTCCAAATCCAGGAAAAGGCCTGCAGGTAAAAAGGAAAAATAAATAAGAGAGAGAGAAAAAAAGGCAAAAAGTAGTTACTGTGCAGGGGATCTTTGTTGGGTAAGTAAGGAAGGTGTTGAACTGTCCTCGCAGTAACTCAGTGAGTGTTTTACCCCTGATGAGTGCCCTGCCCCGCGGCAGGAGCTCTGTGCTCTGTGCTCACCCCAGTTTGGGGCCTTTTTCTGCAGAGGACAGCGAGGATGAGAAGGAAGATCACAAAAATGTTCGTCAGCAGCGGCAGGCGGCGTCCAAAGCAGCCTCCAAACAGAGGGAGATGCTCATGGATGATGTGGGCAGTGAGGAGGAAGAGCAGGAGGATGATGAGGCACAGTTCCAGGAGAGTGAGTAAATGGGATTGGAAAAAGGGACAGCAGAGGAGACACAGTTTGCTTTTTGGCTGGGACACTGAAATTGTGCTCAGTAACTTCATTTTCGCTGTGTACCTGTCCAAGCTGGGTTTCCACAGCTGGAATTTGTGCTCCAAGTTTGCAGCAAAGGAGGGGTGTGTGTCTGTCTGTGTGTGTGTCTGTGTCCCACAAAATTTGTCCTCACAAGCGGGTAGATCTGTTGATCCCTTCCCTGCAGTTTTTATCCAGAATGACATTTTAAGTCTTCAAGTACTTCAGTGATATAAATGTGGCTGTGGCAACTTTCTGTCACTTGAAAGTTGGAATCTGTCATTTGCCCTGCTTGCTGTTTCTGCCTGCTGGGTTGGTCAGGTACAGTGGGAGATGAGGAGACAAGGCAGTGCTTCAAAACTGCTTTGGAATTTTTGCAGTCAAAAGTCTTTAAGATTCAATGACAGATTTTAGGAAATCCTTAAATAACTGAAGAGTTCACTCAGTTAATCTGGGAGACAAGAAACTTCATCTTGGTGCCTTTTCTTTGCAGATGATGATTTATTTCCCGGGGCTGTGTGTGTGTGTTTCCCAGGGCTGTGTGTGTGAGCGTGTGTTTCCCAGGGCTGTGTGTGTTTTCCAGGGCTGTGTGTGTTTTCCAGGGCTGTGAGTGTGTGTGTGTGTGTTTTCCAGGGCTGTGAGTGTGTGTGTGTGTGTTTTCCAGGGCTGTGAGTGTGTGTGTGTGTGTTTTCCAGGGCTGTGAGTGTGTGTGTGTGTGTTTTCCAGGGCTGTGAGTGTGTGTGTGTGTGTTTTCCAGGGCTCTGTGTGTGTGTGTGTGTTTTCCAGGGCTGTGTGTGTTTTCCAGGGCTGTGAGTGTGTGTGTGTGTGTTTTCCAGGGCTGTGTGTGTTTCCAAGGGCTCTGTGTGTGTGTGTGTGTGTGTTTCCAAGGGCTCTGTGTGTGTGTGTGTGTGTGTTTCCAAGGGCTCTGTGTGTGTGTGTGTGTTTCCAAGGGCTCTGTGTGTGTGTGTGTGTTTCCAAGGGCTCTGTGTGTGTGTGTGTGTTTTCCAGGGCTGTGTGTGTTTTCCAGGGCTGTGAGTGTGTGTGTTTCCAAGGGCTCTGTCTGTGAGTGTGTGTGTGTGTGTGTGTGTTTCCAAGGGCTCTGTGTGTGTATGTGTGTGTTTTCCAGGGCTGTGAGTGAGTGAGTGTGTGTTTTCCAGGGCTCTGTGTGTGTGTGTGTGTGTGTGTATGTGTGTGTTGTCCAGGGCTGTGAGTGTGTGTGTGTGTGTTTTCCAGGGCTGTGTGTGTTTTCCAGGGCTGTGAGTGTGTGTGTGTGAGTTTTCCAGGGCTGTGTGTGTTTTCCAGGGCTGTGAGTGTGTGTGTGTGTGTTTTCCAGGGCTGTGAGAGTGTGTGTGTGTGTTTTCCAGGGCTGTGTGTGTTTTCCAGGGCTGTGAGTGTGTGTGTGTGTGTGTGTTTCCAAGGGCTCTGTGTGTGTGTGTGTGTGTGTTTCCCAGGGCTGTGAGTGAGTGAGTGTGTGTTGTCCAGGGCTCTGTGTGTGTGAGTTTTCCAGGGCTGTGAGTGTGAGTTTCCCAGGGCTGTATTTCTTTGTAAGCAGCCCTAAAGGATAACTGTAAACTTCTCAATGCTTTTTGCTGTCCCTGTGGCAGCGCTGATGTAAAAACCCAGTCAGATTTCAGCACAGCAGATAAATGGAAGCCCACAAGGTCCCAGAGTCTGTGTCCACAATTTCACTGGCAGATCTCAGCTGTATCTTTTCCTTCCTTTTTCGTTGTTTTTCCCCCAAAAAACTGAAATTTCCTTATGCTTCCAGCAGATTCAGGAAGTGATGAAGACTTCCTCATGGAAGATGATGATGACAGTGACTATGGCAGTTCAAAAAAGAAAAATAAGAAGGTCTCCAAGAAATCCAAGCCAGAGAGGAAAGAAAAGAAAATGCCCAAGCCCAGGCTAAAGGCTACAGGTGGGTGTGTGCAAGGAAAGTTTCTCCGTTTAAAACCCAGGTTTTCTTTTTGCTGCAGAGGCTTGGTTGAAATCTTGGGGTCCCAGACATCCACAAAAACGTTGAAGGGCCAAAATGCCACGCTTGAAAGCAGCAGTATGGAGAAAGGAGCTGGCTTTAGTTCTTGCTTTAGGGCTTGGTTTGGTAGCTGTGCCTTGCTGGTAAAAAGTCAGGGTATTGGAAAGCTTCCCTGCCGAGGTGCTGCCTTCTGCCCTGGTGTCTCACAGCCACCTAAGAACGATTTGTGGCTCTGGGTGGGACTTGGTGATGTTGTCAGGGTGGGGAAATGGGAACCAGAGGAAAGCTGGATGCATTTCTGCAGGGAATTTCAAATGATAACAGCGTGTGCTCTGCTTTGACAAGAGCTGTGTCCGTTTACCGTGCCACATGCAGCAATTAGCCAGGACCTGCAATTAACCAGCTGTTAAATCTCATCAGATTGCTCTTCACTTCAGCTTTGCTAATTGGGAGTGCTGAAACCACCGTGGGTACGGTCGAACTGCTGCTGAATGACTTTGAAATCCCATTTACTGGGAGTTTTGTGCCTTTGCTGCTGCTGAGTTTTACAAGGTTTTTCTTTTTCCAGTGACCCCCAGCCCAGTGAAAGGCAAAGGGAAGGCAGGTCGCCCCACAGCCTCCAAGGCAACAAAAGAAAAGACCCCATCCCCCAAAGAAGAGGATGAAGAGCCTGAAAGTCCCCCAGAAAAGAAAAAATCAGCCAGCCCTCCACCAGAAAAGTCAGGGGATGAGGGATCTGAAGATGAAGCACCCTCTGGTGAAGATTAAAATGGCAGTCGAGGAAAAAAAAAATCTTTGTTTAAAAAAAAAAAAGAGGAAAAAAAAGAAAAAGGAAAAGAAAACAATACTTAGGGGTAGAACACGGTTTTGGCTGTGGCTTGACTCATGGGCTTTGAATGCTGTCTTTCCTTTCAGCTGTTTAATACAGTGTATTCTTTTTTAATAAGAGGAAACCCTTCTACAGTAATATTTTGAAGTCAATGTTCTCTGTTGGCCATTCCGTTCTCCCTCCCCTGCCAAATCTGAAAAGCCATTTGAGACAAATTAACAGACCATTCAATATTTTATTTTATTTTTTTCAAGGGATACTGCAGTTGTGAAGCAATAAGGTTTGAGACTGATCTGTGGAAACCATACTTACAAATCCTTAAGTAGAATAGATTTTTTTTTCCCCCAGTGCTGGTAAGAGCTGTTTAAAACTATTATTCTGTATTTGGAATATATGGAAAAAAAATAATGAACCTCTGCTTTAACAGACTTTGAGCCGAGTTCACTCTCAGCAGAAATGCAGTTGATGTAATTGCAGTGGAGGAGGATGGAACACGGGGAGGGATCCTGTGTTTCTTGGATTCAGGCACGTTTTTCATGGAAAGCAATCAAGAAACTCGGAGATGCTCCAGTGTCTTTGATTTAGAAAAGACCCCTCAGTCAGGATGGGAGATCTTTTGTCTCTGCTGGATAGAAAACTCTTCTGCTGTAGGCAAATTGCAGCCCATCCCAGAGAAATTGAGCTGTTCAACCTACAGCCTTCCCTTATCACTCACCCTGCTTTGATTCCTGCTGTAGAGGGGCAGAACAGGGAAGAGAAATTGCAAAATCGTTTTTAAAACTGCTTGCCATCGGGTATCGTGGAAAATGTTTTTATTATAGATTTTTCCAAGGGAAAAAAAAAAACAACCAACAAATTAACAGATAATGTAAAATGAGATTCTTCAGCTTTTGGGGTGAGGGGTGTCCTGTCGTGGGTGTGAGCAGAGGGTTGCTGTAGTGCTCTGGTCACTGCAGATCCCGTGAGTCAGCCCTGAGTGTTCCTCCTCCTCGCTCCCTCCTGGTGCCCTCAGCAGAGCCCCAGGGATCCTGGCACGGGGGCACCGCGGGCACTGGCAGCTCCAGGGGCACTTCCCTGTGCCCACCCTGCTCCCGTGGCTCTGTGGGATCTGCTCCCCTTGTACCTGTGGGGTCTGTGGGATCTGCTGCCTGTAGGATCAGCTCCCCACCCTTCCTGTGGGACTTGTGGGATCAGCTCCTCACCCTGCCCGTAGGGTCTCTGGGATCTGCTCTCCTGCCCGTAGGGTCTCTGGGATCTGCTCCCCTTATACCTGTAGGGTCTGTGGGATCTGCTCCCCTTGTACCTGTGGGGTCTGTGGGATCTGCTCCCCTGCTGCCTGTAGGATCAGCTCCCCACCCTTTCCTGTGGGATTTGTGGGTTCAGCTCCTCACCCTTCCTCTGGGGTCTGAGGGCTCTGTTCCCCTCCTGCCTGTGGGTTCTGCTCCCATCCTGCCTATGGGATCAGCTCCTCTCCCTATGGGGTCCATGGGATCAGCTCCCTCCCTGTGGGGTCAGTGGGATCAGCTCCCCAGGTTTCTGTGGGATCTGTGGGATCAGCTCCCCAGATTCCTGTGGGATCTGTGGGATCAGCTCCCCAGATTCCTGTGGGATCTGTGGGATCAGCTCCTCAGCTTCCTGTGGGATCTGTGGGGTCAGCTCCCCAGGTCCCTGTGGGGTCAGCTCCCCAGGTTCCTGTGGGGTCAGCTCCCCAGGTTCCTGTGGGGTCAGCTCCCCAGGTTCCTGTGGGGTCAGTGGGATCGGCTCCCCAGGTTCCTGTGGGGTCAGTGGGATCAGCTCCTCCCTGTGGGGTCAGTGGGGTCAGGGCCCTGGGCTGCCGCGGGGCTGTCCCTGCACAGCAGGCCCCTCAGCTCGTGCTGCCATTTTAATGTGCTTTTACCCGAGCAGCCCTATCCTTTCCTTGATGTTTTATTTTCTGAACCTCATGAAGCTCCCCAAACCTCGATTTTCACCCCCTCAGACAGTTTTCTGCCGCGTTTGCTGGTGGAAACCTTGAAAACTGGACCTGCCATTTTTATTTGGATTTTTTTCCTGAAACCCTCTGTGCTTTGTCTGTTGCTCACCTTCCCTCCAGCTGGCAAGCTTTGCGTCCTTCTCGGGTTTTTTGCTTTTTATTTTTTTGTCCCAGAGCTCCCCATTTTGTGACCAGCCTCTGGAAGGTGACATAAGGCAGCTAACCCACCAGTTGGGATTGCTGGTGGCAGCAGGTTCTGAATCCTCTGGGGGATTTTGGAGAGTTCCTAGAGGGTGATACACTAAAAATGATCAGGAAGGACCCTGAATCCAGTGCAGGTGGGGGTGGAATATTCCTCCAGCAGCTGAGTGATTGTCCTGTGTGACTCCCTGGATTTTATTGAGGCTGGGAAATTCCTTTACCTCCTAAAAACTGAACTCCTCTGACGTTCTTGACTCTCGTGGAACAACTGTTGCAGTTACAATAAAGGTGATGATGTTTCATTGTAAATCTATTTTTATTTTTTTACAACGGTTTGATTTTTTTTTTTAATTTTTTTTTTTTTTTTTCCAGAACAGCATCAGGCCGCAGGGAAATCTCAGTCTTGAAAATAGAATTCCCTCTCCTCTCCCTCAGCTCTTCCACCTCCTGGAGAGCAGAAATTCCCAAAACTTCCTGGGTAATTCTGTGATCAAACAAACACCCACATTTGAAAAACAAAAACCATTTGGGGGTAGCAAACATGCAAATCAATCTCTGCTTCCCAGAGCTGTTCCCCTGCAGCCCCAAATGTTTTCAGCTGCTTTTCTGCATTGGGTTTGTAGGGTTTTCTTTTAATTCAGGTGTGCAGGAGAATTCCAGGGGCTCTGCTTCTTCCCTTCCCTGATGGTTTCTGAGGTGTATTTTGTGACTCTCACCTCAAATACATTTTTTGGTTGCTGGATTAATTTTTTCCTGACACGGTTAAGAGAAGTTAAGGCTGTGAAAATGCAAATTCAGTCAGATTTTGGGTTGTTTCACCCTCTGCTTCTCCCTCCTTCATTTCCCATGGGTTGGAGGCTGCCTGGTGCTTCTTGGAGTGTCTCACAGCCCAAGCACCACAAAAATCCCAGATTTTCAGGATTTTGTACCTTTTCCAACCTGTTTTTGTTACTCGGTACAAACACTGAGACAGCAATTTCACAATTTTACAGAGGAGCAAATGCTCAATGCCAATATTTCTGTTATTTTGAATATTTTTATTTTAACATCCATCATTTTGCAGCAACGGCAGACTTCACCTTTTTAAATGCCCGCTGGAATTAATTTGTATTAAACATCCTGGAAGGAAAGCTGGGAAAATGCCTTTCTTTAGGAGCACCAAGAGATTTTTATGGAGCAGAAAAGTTTCATTCCCAGGAGGAGGAGCCTTTGAAAAGCTTCTCTGTCCCACAGCTGTAGTTCTGAAGCCTTTGCAGAGAGGTAAAAAAAAAAAAAAAATTGATTTATTCCAAAATTCTTAATCCAAATGAAAAATTTTGGATTTATTCCAAAGTTCAGTCAGGCTCCAGCCCTGCCCTGGTCTTGATTTTAAAATTTCACAACTTCCATCGTGTCCCTGAATCCACAGCAGCACCTCCAGCTCTGGTTTCTGCCAGCATCCTGCCTTGAATCAGTCAAAATCGGTCAGAATCAGTCAAAATCTGCAATTTCACAATTTCAGCTGGGGTTTTGTGCTGGAGATGGTTTGGTTCAGTTGCAGGGGGGTCAGCAGGAGCAGGACAGCTGAGCTGAGCTAAGGGGGTCAGGAGGGGCTGAAAGATGAGGCAGCTGAGGAGCTTTAAATCAATTTTCATTTCCTCGAGGCAGAGCGAGTGAGGGGAGAGAGGCGTGGTGCAAAAATCTGAAATTCCTCGGTGTTTTTTTCCTTTTTTTTCCCCTTTTTTTTTTTAATTCCCTCCCCTGATGGCCACAAAGGTCCAGGAGCCGCTGAGGCCGCCAGGTGAGGGAGGCAGGGGAGGACTCTGCACCGTGCTGGAAGCTTTTGGAGCTGTAGGAAAAACAAACCAAACCTGGTGCTTTGCTTTCCTGTCCTTTCTCCGTGAAGCTTTTATTTTTCTACCAGATCCTAGCGTTGATACACGGCTCCTGAAAGCCACAGCCTGCCCCGGGAGTTGGGTGTTGGATGAGAATTCACCTCTTGGAGGGGGAGGACGCGGTGATGGAGAATTCACCTCTTGGAGGGGGAGGACGCGGTGATGGAGAATTCACCTCTTGGAGGGGGGAGGACGCGGAGCAGCGTGGCAGGGACATCCCGAGGAGCTGGTGGCGTTCAGGCTGTGGGAATTTGGGGGCTTGCTGTCCCACCTGTCCCTGGGGAGGGTCAGTTCTGCGTGGCTGGGAGTGCAGTTCGGGAGGCGGATCAGCGCTGGAGCAGCAGCGGCGCTCGCGCCTTGTCCTGCCTGTCCCCGCGGGGTTTGGGGAGCCCGGCAGAGCAGGGAGAGCCCCCCGTGCCCTTCAGACACCTCCCCGAGCTCTGCATCGAGCCCAGCCTTCCCTCTGGAGGAGCTGAATGTGTTTCCATGGAACTCTGGGGGTCGCTGGGGCTCCAGCGTGGCCCCGGCCGTGCCCAGCGTGCTCAGTGTGACTGCAAAGCGCCCGTGTGCGAACGCTCTGTACAGTGGGGCCAGGGTTTTTTATATATATATTTTGGGATTGGGGGGGGCGGGGAGGGTGGGTGGAGATCCTAAAATCAGCTTAAGCCAGACTTAAATGTGTGTAAAAAAAAAAACAAACCCCAAAATCTTCGGTGTGTGAGTGCGCGAGCGGGAGCGTCTGACACCCCGTCCCCTTTGTGTTCTCAGCATTCGTGAGCTTTTTCTTTCTTTTTTCTTCTTTTTTTCCCCCCTCCTCCCCTTCCCGCAGAAGCAATTGTTACGAAAAAAAGATGAATTGTAAATAAGAGCTACGTAAATTTTTTTTTTGTTGTCGTTGTTTGCCATCGTGTCACAGCAAACCCTGAGTGAGCAGTGGAGGAGGAGACTGGCAGCGTTTTCTGGTATGCAAGGAATATTTTGTCTTGAGTATCTGCGATCCCCTGGTGAGCTTTTGGAAAATAAAAATACTAAAATAAAAAAAAAAAAAAATCAGGCTCTTTGCAGTTCCCCTCCCTGTCCTTTTTGAATTTTTATTATTAATTTTTTTGGTTTCGTTTGAAAAGCAGGAAAAAGGGGCAGCTGCAAACAGCGCCGTGGGGTTGGCAACTCTTGACAACCCTGAGCTCTAGCATGGTACTAGGAGTTATAAGTCTGAATGTAACATTAATGCTTTATTTAAAATTAAAATTAAAAACAAAACCAACACTTTTTTTTTTTTTTTTTTGTTCGGGGTTTTTTTTTTTTTAAGGGGTTGAAGTGAACATGACCGCCGACCATGTTCGTGAATTTCTAGACGCAAACATTCATTGGTAGAAATCGTGTGATGGTCTTTTGTGCTAATTAATTTGACATCCTCTCAGTCTCTGTATGTACCTGCAAAGAAAGAAAAACAAAACAAAAAAAAAAAATAACAAAACCCTGCTTTGCTTTGATTGAAAAAAGGGTTCCTGGGACTGCATACCTGCTCCTGAGCTCTGTTTTAAGTATGTGTATCCTTCGCTTGTATTTTGTATTAAAAAAAAGAACCACGAGGAAAAAAAAAAAACGAACCCTTTATTGTTCAGCATGTTGGAATTGTGTCCCCTCTTTTATTTTTTCTCCTTTTTGGAATATATTAAGCAACTCATTCTTCTGTATCTTTTATTTTCTTTTGTAAACTTTTTGGTTTTGTTTAAAAATGGCTTTATAAAAGGGCTTTTATAACCCATGAGCGCGCCTGGTGTCCTTCTTCTGCTGCTGCGAGGGGGGCTCGTCCTGTGAGAGGTAGAAAGTGTTCACCTGCAGGGGTTCTGGGAGTTTTGGGGTGAATTCCTTGGAATTCCTGAAGCCAGCTTTGGGCCCGGTGTGACTTTGGAGAACTGAATTCAATAATCCAGAAATTTGTGCTGTCCCCAGGCTCTTCCTGGAGTTACAAATGGAGATTTTTAGCTCCAAAACCGATGAGAGGAGGGACAGAGCCCTTGGAATGTCACCTTCCAAGAGTTCTGGGAGTTTTGGGGTGAATTCGGAATTCCTGAAGGCAGCTTTAGGCCAGGTGTGACTTCTGAGAACTGAAGAGAAAATTCAATAATCCAGAAATGTGCTTTCCCCAGGCTCTTCCTGGAGTTATAAATTGAGATTTTAAGGTCCGAAACCAATTAGAGGGAGAGACGAGAGGAGGGACAAAGCCCTTGGAATGTCACCTTCCAGGAGTTCTGGGAGTTTTGGGGTGAATTCCTTGGAATTCTCTGGGGAGGTGAAGCCAGCTTTGGGCCTGGTGTGATTTGAGAACTGAAATAATCCAGAAATTTGTGCTGTCCCCAGGCTCTTCCTGGAGTTACAAATGGAGAATTTTAGCTCCAAAACCGATGAGAGGAGGGACAGAGCCCTTGGAATGTCACCTTCCAGGAGTTCTGGGAGTTTTGGGGTGAATTCCTTGGAATTCTCTGAGGAGTTGAAGCCAGCTTTGGGCCCAGTGTGACTTTGGAGAACTGAAAGGGGAATTCAATAATAAAGGAGAATTCAATAATCCAGAAATTTGTGCTTTCCCCCGACTCTTCCTGGAGTTACAAATGGAGATTTTAAGCTCCAAAATCAGTTTGAGGGAGAGATGAGAGCAGGGACAAAGCCCTTGGAATGTCACCTTCCCCTCCAGGAGCTTCCCCTGGGGTGTCCCAGCAGATGGGAAACTTTTAAATGGAAAACTTCATCGGAATTTGGGATAAATAATTTTTAGCTGTTGCCATGGCAACCGTGGGCGGGCCTCGCCCGGCCCCAGGTGCTCAGGGAATTTCTCCTTTTACCAAATCCCTTGGAGCGGATCCCATCACACTCCCATCGCTTTTCCTGCGGCTCCCGGGGCGGATTTTGGTAGTTCCCGATTCTGGGTTTTCCCAATTTTGGGTTTTCCCGATTTTGGATGTTCCCGATTTCGGGTGTTCCCGATTTTGGGTGTTCCCGGTTTTGGGTTTTCCCGATTTTGGGTGTTCCCCATTTTGGATGTTCCCAATTTTTGGTGTTCCCGATTTTGGGTGTTCCCGATATTGGGTTTTCCTGATTTTGGGTGTTCCCGATTTTGGGTTTTCCCGATTTTTGGTGTTCCCAATTTTGGGTGTTCCCAATTTTGGGTGTTCCCGATTTGGGGTTTTCCCGATTCTGGGTTTTCCCGATTTTTGGATGTTCCCGATTCTGGGTGTTCCCAATTCTGGGTTTTCCCGATTTCGGGTGTTCCCGATTCTGGGTGTTCCCGATTCTGGGTGTTCCCGATTCTGGGTGTTCCCGATTTTCGGTGTTCCCAATTCTGGGTGTTCCCGATTTTGGCTCGTTTTGATGCGCGGCCGTGCCCGCGCTGTGCCAGCAGGGGGCGCTGGCAGGGCGAGGTGGAACCTCTGGAATGGGATAAAAACATCTGGAATGGGATAAAAACTTATGGAATGGGAAAAAACCCTCTGGAATGGGATAAAAACCCTCTGGAATTGGATAAAAACCCTCTGGAATTGGATAAAAAATATCTGGAATGGGATAAAAACCCTCTGGAACAGGATGAAAACCTCTGGAATGGGATGAAAAATCTCTGGAATGGGATAAAAACATTGGAATGGGGTGAAAACACCTCTGGAATGGGATAAAACCTTCTGGAATGGGATATAAAAATCTCTGGAAGGGGATAAAAACCTCTGGAATGGGATGGAAAACCTCTGGAATGGGATAAAACCATCTGGAATGGGATAAAGTACCCTCTAGAATGGGATAAAAAACCTCTGGAATGGCATAAAAACTTCTGGAATGGGTTAAAAAAAATCTCTGGAATGGGATAAAAACCTCTGGGATGGGATGGAAAACCTCTGGAATGGGATAAAAACATCTGGAATGGGATAAAGTACCCTCTAGAATGGGATAAAAAACCTCTGGAATGGCATAAAAACTTCTGGAATGGGTTAAAAAAAATCTCTGGAATGGGGTGAAAACCTCTGGAATGGGATAAAAACTTATGGAAGGGGATAAAAACCTCTGGAATAGAATAAAAAACCCTCTGGAACGGGACGATAAAATCTCTGGAATGGGATATTTCATTTCATTTACCCTCCAAAAGTTTCATTCTGCTTTCCAGCCCAGAGCTGCCTGCAGGTTCACGGCTGAATCCTGGCGAGGAGCTGGGGTTTTGTTTGAATTCTCTCTTTTTTCAGCTTTCTGCTGGGGGCAGATAACAGCTCCGGCACGTCTCATTTCCCGTGGCGCCCTCTCTTCCCCCCTGTGGCATTTCCAGCTCAGCTCGTGGCCCTGGGAGAAGATTTTGGGGTTTCGTTATCAGCCAGGGCCTCCCCTGACCACAGCGCTCTGCTGCTTTTGCCCGTTACAGCCCTGCTCAGATAATTTTGATTAATTGCAGTGGTTTAAGCCCGAGAATTTCTGTTTTCCTCCTCTCAAGATCAAGCCAGTGCTGATATTTTTTTTTTCTTTTTAAAGTCTCTGCTTGGCATTCTGGTGGTTTGGGTTTTTTTAAGCTAAGTGGTTTTCTGCAGGTGAGATTATTGTGGTGTTTCTGAGAAATGAGTGAAGGAATAATTTGTCTACAATCCAATTTACCACGCTAAGCTGTCATTTCTTTTTCCCTAAACTGGCCCTATTTTATTATTTATTTCTTATTTATTTCCCTCGATTTCTCTTCACTGCTGATTGTGACTCTGGATGTGAAGCAGCCTCTGTTCCCAGAGCATTCAGCCCGTTCATTTGAGATCCATCAGTGACACATCTCGCAGAGGCAGAGCACTCTCACATTTGGAAGAGCCTCAGTTCCTTCCTTCCCATTAAACCGGTTTCACACCTTTAAATAAAACCACTCAAGTGACTTTAAAACATTTCCCCCTTTCCTCCTTTTGGCCAGCGAGGTGCCAGAAGGAAAAAGAAAAACCTTGGGTGCAAATCCTTGCTCTCACTCTGGAATCTCCTTTTCCCCGCGCCACCAAGGAGAGGACAGGAGGGAAAAGGACTTTTAGGGAGAGAGGGGAGGACACAGAAACCTGGGATGGTGATGAGCAAACGACATAAAATCCTAAAATCATTTTTGCCCTGCTCTGTCACTGTGAGATTGAATGGGGAACTCTCTCGTTATTCTTTTGCTGAGCCTTTATTTTAATTAATGAACCAGAATTAAGGAGCTGAAGGATCCTCTCGGGGCAGACACGGGGATGGCTTCAGCCTCCTCCACCTCCGGCACCTCAGCTACTGCAGGGCAGGAGTCATCCTCCAAAAAATGGGGATTTTATCCAAATGGTGATGGATTTTATCCAATTGGTGATGGATTTTATCCAAATGGTGATGGATTTTATCCAACTGATGGTGGATTTTATCCAATTGGTGATGGATTTTATCCAAATGGTGATGGATTTTATCCAACTGATGGTGGATTTTATCCAATTGGTGATGGATTTTATCCAATTGATGGATTGTATCCAACTGATGGTGGATTGTATACAACTTAAGATGGATTTTATCCAACTGATGGTGGATTTTATCCAATTGGTGATGGATTTTATCCAACTGATGGTGGATTTTATCCAATTGGTGATGGATTTTATCCAATTGATGGATTGTATCCAACTGATGGTGGATTGTATACAACTTAAGATGGATTTTATCCAACTGATGGTGGATTTTATCCAATTGGTGATGGATTTTATCCAATTTATGATGGATTTTACCCAATTGATGATGGATTTTATCCAACTGATGGATTGTATCCAACTGATGGTGGATTGTATACAACTTAAGATGGATTTTATCCAACTGATGGTGGATTGTATACAATTTATGATGGATTTTATCCAACTGATGGATTTTATACAACTTAAGATGGATTTTATCCAACTGATGGTGGATTTTATACAATTTATGATGGATATTATCCAACTGATGGATTTTATACAACTTAAGATGGATTTTATCCAATTGATGGTGGATTTTATCCAACTGATGGATTTTATTCCATAACAATAATTTTATTCTCTGATCATTTTACTTTCTTTCCCAAGCCTCTGGGAAGGAGCAGGGCCAGGGGTTGTCCTCGTTCTGCAATCGCTTCCTGCCTGCAGAGTAAACAGCCCGGGCAGTGTTTGCTCTGTGGCCCATAAACAGGGCTGCGCTGTTTACCTGCAGCAAACATCAGCCTGTCAGCCCCGGAACAAAAGAGCCAAGAAAAGGCAACATTTTAATCCTCTGAAGTCTCCCGGAGAATCGTTCCTGATCGACTGGTTTGACCAGAAATGCCTTTTCCTGCGCCCAGGACTGGGGTGGTTTCTGTAAATATTTTATTGCTCTTTCCTGCTCGGGGTTTGCTGCTCGGCCCAGGAGTGGGGAACTGGGGCTGCTGGATCAAAACGGCCCCAAAAGCTGCACAGGAACGGCTGGGAAAGAGGAGAGGGTGTGGGAACACAGGATGGCGACTGGGGGGCTGTGGGGAGGGGAAAGGGGAAAGGGGAAAAGGAAAGGAAGGGAAAGGAAAGGAAAGGAAAGGAAAGGAAAGGAAAGGAAAGGAAAGGAAAGGAAAGGAAAGGAAAGGAAAGGAAAGGAAAGGAAAGGAAAGGAAAGGAAAGGAAAGGAAAGGAAAGGAAAGGAAAGGAAAGGAAAGGAAAGGAAAAAATTGTTTCTAAATAAATATTTTATATATAAATATACAAAATATATATTTATATATTTAATGGCCTGATGGCTCCTGCGGAGCGTGATTGGTGAGTGGCCAGGAAGCTGAATGGGAGTTGGCAACTGGCCACAACGGCCCCATGGGCACAACAGCCCCATAGCTACAACAGCCCCATGGGCACAACGGCCCCTGCAGTGCTCTGGGCTGGGGACAGAGTGGCTGGACAGTGCCCAGGCACAAAGGGACCTGGGGGCACTGATGGACACGAGCCAGCAGTGTGCCCTGGTGGCCACGAAGGCCGGTGGCACCTGGCGTGTGTCAGGAATGGCGTGGCCAGCAGGGGCAGGGAGGTCACTCTGCCCCTGGTGAGGGCACAGCTCGAGCGCCGTGCCCAGCTCTGGGCTCTCAGCTTGGGAAGGACACCGAGGACCTGGAGCACATCCAGAGGGGACAGCGAGGCTGGAGAGGGGCTGGGGACACAAACCCTGTGAGGAACCCTGAGGGAGCTGGGGGTGCTCAGCCTGGAGAAAAGGAGGCTCAGGGCTGCCCTCATCACTCCCACAGCTCCTGAAAGGTGCCTGTGCTCAGCTGGGCTGGGCTCTGTCTCCAGGAGCTGACAGAACCAGAGCACACAGCCTCGAGCTGCACCGAGGCAAATACAGGCTGGAGAGCAGGGAAAAGCTTTTCACAGACAGGGTGATAAAGTTCTGGAATGTTCTGCCCGAGGAGATGGTGCAGCCACCATCCCTGGGGGTGTTTAACAAAGCCTGGATGTGGCTCTGGGTGCCAGGGCTGAGCTGAGGTGTTGGGGCTGGGCTGGACTCGCTGATCCTGAAGGTCTCTCCCAGCCTGGTGATTCTGGGATTCTGTGGATGGTGCCAGGTGTCCCCAAGCTGTCCCTGGGGTGCAGAGGGTTCAGGAGCTCCCCGGGCTGGCTGTGGGGGCGCTGAGGATGGGGGCTCAGAGAGCTGCAGCCTGCCCTGCCCTGCCCTGCCCTGCCCTGCCCTGCCCTGCCCTGCCCTGCCCTGCCGGGCTTCCTTTGCACCCACCGGAACCTCGGGGTCACAGCGGAGGTGACAGTGACAAAAACAGCGAGGAGGGGAGGGGAGAAGGCTGAATTCTGCTCCTCCTGAACCTCCCCTGGCTGGGGCTCTTTGGGTTCCTGCTGCTTTGTGGTTGCCGGTTCCTGCCTGCGCAGCCGGGGCAGGGCCACCCCTCCCTGCCGGCTTCAGACACAGCCTTGGGGACACCTCTCAGAGCTCTGTGTCACTCACAGCCTTGGGGACACCTCTCAGAGCTCTGGGGACCCCCCTTGTGAGGCTGTGCTGGGACAAGTGACAGCCAGAGCTTTGGGGACATCTGTCAGAGCCCTGGATTAGTCACAGCTCTGGGGACACCTCTCAGAACTCTGGGGACACCTCTCAGAACTCTCTGGGTCACTCACAGCTCTGGGGACACCTCTCAGAGCTCTGGGGACACCTCTCAGAACTCTGGAACAGCCACAGTTTTGGGGACACCTCAAAACTCTGGGTTCCCCCTGATGGGGAGCAGAGCACGTGAGGCTGTGCTGGGACAAGGGACAGCCACAGCTTTGGGGACACTTCTCAGAGCTCTGGGGACACCTCTCTAAACCCTGGGTCAGTCACAGCTCTGGGGACACCTCCCCAGGTGAGGAGCTGGCTCTGGGGACAGGGGACAGGCAGGAGCTGGGTTTGGGGACAGGGGACAGTCAGGGAGCTGGCTCTGGGGACAGGCAGGGAGCTGGGTTTGGGGCCAGGGGACAGGCAGGGAGCTGGCTCTGGGGGACAGGCAGGGAGCTGGCTCTGGGGACAGGGGACAGGCAGGGAGCTGGCTCTGGGGGACAGGCAGGGAGCTGGCTCTGGGGACAGGGGACAGGCAGGGAGCTGGCTCTAGGGACAGGGGACAGGCAGGGAGCTGGCTCTGGGGGACAGGCAGGGAGCTGGCTCTGGGGACAGGGGACAGGCAGGGAGCTGGCTCTAGGGACAGGGGACAGGCAGGGAGCTGGCTCTGGGGGACAGGCAGGGTGCTGGCTCTGGGGACAGGCAGGGTGCTGGCTCTGGGGACAGGGGACAGGCAGGAGCTGGCTCTGGGGACAGGCAGGGTGCTGGCTCTGGGGACAGGCAGGGAGCTGGCTCTGGGGACAGGCAGGGAGCTGGCTCTGGGGACAGGGGACAGGCAGGAGCTGGCTCTGGGGACAGGCGGGGGCAGGAATGCCGCCCAGGAGCAGCAGGGGGACGTGCAGTGTTTGTCCTGCCCTCTGCAAACAGAGCAGAAATGCGGATTTCAGGCCTGGGTTCAGCAGCAGGAGCGTCCTCCCTGCGCGGTGCTGGCAGCCCCAGAGCCAGGCCGGGATCAGAGGGGATTTTACAGGTTTGTTTGCCTGGCTGCAAAGGCCTGGGAGCCCATGAGTGACCCCACCAAAGGAGGAAATCCCTCAGAGCCAGACCCTGCTTCAGACAAGCTTTGCAAAGCTTCAAAATCCCGGAGTTGTTGAAGTCTTGAGGCTCCCGGCTGATAATAAATAAATGAATAAATGAATAAATTGCTCCCTGGGTTTGGCAGTTTATGGCCACTCGTGGTTCCGAAGCTTTCCTCCACAACCAAAACATGGATATTTTTAAAAAGAAAAATAATTAAAAAAAAAAAAAGCGAAAACTCTCATTGAACCCATGACTCCAAGTGCTTGGAACTCAAATGTTATGAAACTTCAGGCAAAACGGGGGGAGTGAAAAGTTCTGCTCCACAGAATGAGCTCAGCGCTGACCCAGCTCCCCCAGGAGCTCCCGTCACCTGGGGATGACTCTGGGAGAGGAGATGGGGGAGCTCTGGGGTGCTGCAGCTTTGCTTGGCTCTTGGAGAGGCAGCAAAAGCGCCCTGGGAGCCTTCAGGAGCAGAACCTTTCCTGGCAGAACCCAGGGTGGGGAGGGACTGCCCCGGTTCCAGCCCGAGCTCTTCGTGCCCTGGAAGATGCAGCTCCTGCAGCTCCCCTGCCCAGGTTCTCGGGCTGGGACAGTTCTGGCTGCTCAGGAGCTGCTCCTGTCACCCCTTGCCCTGCCCTGATTGTCCCTGGCATCAGGGGACACTGGGATGGGATGTCCTGGGATGTGCTGGAGGGTCCCTGCCGGCTGATCCCCGGCTGCTCTGGGCAGCCCCAGCAGCCCCCAGCCCTCCCCAGGCTGCAGAGCTGCTGCTTTTTGGCACCCCACGCTCTGAACGGAGGAGCCCGGTGGCTTCTCCTGCGCCGCTGAGACAAAAATACATTTCCTGTTTAGAGAGAGAGCGAAGATCAGCCCTCAAGTGCTCGGCTACCTCGGCTACGAACTGCTGCAGCTCCTTCCAGGGGCTCTGTCCTCTTTCCAAAGGTGCTTTAGACACAATTAAACAAAGCCCAGCATCACTCCTGACTGGCACAGAAGTTTTTTAGCCATCAGCTCGTCAGGGGAGCTCTTTCTAAAAGAATCCTCACCTTTGTACCTGAGGCAGCAGCGCTGGACACCCCCAAAATGTGGTTTTTTTGGCATTTCTTTATCACTTTTCCACCTTGGGATCTGCAAGTTTGATAAATACTCCCTCCAGCCTCCCTGGGTGGGGTGCTGAGGCCGGGTTTGTGCTCTCTGCCTCCAGAAAGGTTTGGGCTGTGAGTCAGCAGCCAAGATCTGGGCTTGAATTTTCTGTAACGTGGCACAAAATGGGTCTAAAGACGCCTCAGGCCCAGCTGGGGCTCCCAGAGCAAATCAGAGCACCCAGAAAAGCCACAAAAACGTGGAGGGGATTGTCCCCGTGGAGCTGCAGCAGCAGAATCTGAGCTCCGAGCTGCCTCAGCTCATCCTGGGGGAAGCTGAGGACATTATCCAGCAAAACCTTTTTCCCTTCTTTCTCTTAATCCAGAAATTACTGCCTGTTCTCTCATGTAAAATTGTTCACCGAAATTCTGAACCTATAGGAAACTTTATAAAAAATGTCCTGGTTTAATTAATTTATAAAGCAGTTTTTCAAATTAGTTAATTTTAACCTTATTTTTTAGCTCCTTTTCTTGGCCGCGTGGGATGCTGCCGACCCCTGACAAGGTTCTGGTCAGCTTGGCTGGATCCATCAGATCTGGCCCAGAGCAGGGATCTCTGATCTCTGCTGGGATCTAATCAGGCACGAGCAGCTGAGGCGGCCGTTGGCTCTGCATTTCCTCTGCCTGATAAAGGATTCCGCTTCGCACGTTCCCATGGTGGCTCAACCCTGCCCCAAAAATGATCCCTTTTTAAGCCCAGGACTGGGTCTAGCTGAACCGTCAGTGTAAACAAGGCCAGGCTCTCGTTTGGGTGCCCAGGTTTGGGCTCTCGTTTGGGTGCCCAGGTTTAGGCTCTCGTTTGGGTGCCCAGCTTTATGCTCTCGTTTGGGTGCCCAGCTTTATGCTCTCGTTTGGGTGCCCAGGTTTAGGCTCTCGTTTGGGTGCCCAGGTTTGGGCTCTCGTTTGGGTGCCCAGGTTTGGGCTCTCGTTTGGGTGCCCAGGTTTGGGCTGTCGTTTGGGTGCCCAGGTTTGGGCTCTCCTTTGGGTGCCCAGGTTTAGGCTCTCATTTGGGTGCCCAGGTTTGGGCTCTCGTTTGGGTGCCCAGGTTTATGCTCTCGTTTGGGTGCCCAGGTTTAGGCTCTCATTTGGGTGCCCAGGTTTGGGCTCTCGTTTGGGTGCCCAGCTTTAGGCTCTCGTTTGGGTGCCCAGGTTTAGGCTCTCGTTTGGGTGCCCAGGTTTAGGCTCTCGTTTGGGTGCCCAGGTTTGGGCTCTCGTTTGGGTGCCCAGGTTTGGGCTCGCTGCCCTCTGAGCTCCTCATGGAGCAGGAGTTGAGGAGATGAAGTGAAAATTTCTGGGAGTGACAATTCCTCTCTGGAGAGGGGGAGCAGAGCTGCAGCTCCAACCCACGGCAGCTTTCCGGGGAGGAACAGAGGCCTGGCTGGAATTTCAAGGGGTTTTTGCCATCAAGATTCCCTTATCAACGAGATAAAGGGGGGGTCGGCAGTGCTGCACCTCAGGGAGATGAAGTCCAGGGTAGGGAGGCTCTGCTCCCGGGAAAAAGGGACAGGACCAGGGGAGACAGCCCCGGGGGTTGGACATCAGCAGGAATTTCCTCATGGAAAGGGTGCTCAGGCCTTGGAAGTGCCCAGGGAGGTCTGGAGTGCCCATCCCTGGGTGCCCAAGCAATTCCTGAGTGCTCGGGGCTGGGGATTGGGCACAGCTTGGATTTGGTGATCCAGGAGGGATTTTCCCACCTAAATAATTCTGATTTTCCCAGCTAAATAATTCTGATTTTCCCGCCTAAATAATTCTAATTTTCCCAGCTAAATAACTCTGATTTTCCCAGCTAAATAACTCTGATTTTCCCAGCTAAATAATTCTGATTTTCCCAGCTAAATAATTCTAATTTTCCCACCTAAATAATTC